>NC_035440.2:43065737-43384655 GCF_002127325.2 Helianthus annuus
TGTCCTCGAGATGAAATAGCGAAGTTAGAGAATGAGTACTATCATCTGACAATGGCGGGGTCTGAAATTGAGGCGTATGTGAAGCGGTCGTATGAATTAGCTGATTTGTGTCCGAACTTGTCCCGACCCATGTCCCGAAGAATCGAGTTGTTTATTAAGGGGTTACCTCCACGGGTGAAGGGTTTAGTTACAGCAGCGAACCTCAATAACCTAACCCAGATTGTTAGATTGGCACATAAAATCGTTGACCAGGAGGTGGAGAGCGACTCCTTGCCACCACGTATTTCTAAAGCTACTACTGCCGCCACCACCGCCACTACTCCTGTCGCTGATAGTAAACGCAAGTGGGGTGATATGGACAAAGCGTCCAACTCGGTTCAGCCCCAGAAGAAGACAGACACTGGCAGTACTCGCAGCTTTAGCCAATCATCCTCAGCGAATCAAAATCAGAGGTCTTATGCCGGAAAGAAGCCTCAGTGTAGCAAATGTGGGTTTCATCATTATGGGCAGTGTGATCGGGTTTGTCGCAGGTGCGACAAGATAGGCCATGAGGCCAAGGATTGTAGGGCTCCTCAGCCAAAGCAGCAGCAGCAGACTCAGTCGAATCAGAGACAGCAAGGGCAACAAAACCAGGGAAATCAAAATGGGTGCTTTCAGTGTGGTGATGAGGGTCATTTTAAGAGGGACTGCCCTCAGCTCAATCAGAATGCTGGCAACAACAACAATACTGGAAGCGGCAACAATGGGAACAATGGTGGGAACGGAGCACGTGGAAGGGTATTTACTATTGGCGCTGGGGAAGACTCGCAATGATGGCAATGTAGAGGCCGGTACGTCTTCTTTGAATAACCTTTTCTACTTCGGTTTTATTCGACTCTTGTTTCAATTAGAGTTTTGTGCCTTAGGAATTCAGTCGTTAGTTAGGACTGACTTCCACCCTCCTTGTAAATAAGCATGTAGTAGAACTGACTGATAGTAAATCAATAGAAGCTTCTCATGTTCTTTTTGATTGTAAACTTGATCTCGTGGGTCAAGTGTTCGACATTGACCTACTTCCCAATACTCTTGTAAGTTTTGACATGATCCTGGTTATCTATGTATCAAGCAGAGAATTCTCTGCAAAAAGAAAATCGTGCGTTCCCTCTCCCCAGTGGGGAATCCTTATCAGTTTAAGATCATCGTGGTGGTGCCGTTGTTGGCATTGTCATCGTCCTTGCAGCTTTTGAAACCCAACCCTACAACACGCGGAGCATCGCTTCTATCCGAGGGTACCGATGATCGCTAGATGGAACTTCCGAACGAACACGGGATTAGGAGAACTATACTCACGCATCCCTGTAGACGAACCTTATCACTTTCACTTGTCATCGCTGCTAGAAGTGAAGCAGTCACAGTTACACGCATATGTCGTTTTGCAATACTAACCTTTACCCACCAATTTCTGTTTTGGACAAATGATACACTCGTGCAACCGCAATGTAACGAATCTCCCTGTTGTGTCCTGCCGCCATGCACTACTACTGGAAATTACTTTTTGACAACAAATTTGCTGGCCAAATCCTTCGGATGTTTAACGGACCCCTGTTTCGCTCGATTCTTTGTACGAACCTCATTAATTCCCTGTTTCTTTGATTGGCAACTGACATAACAAAACACAAGATTAGCCCCCCAGGCGTTGTAAAGTATCTATAGATCGAGTTCGTCGGAACTTACTTCAAACCATTGTTTTAGATCAATTTTCGGGACGAAAATTCTTTCAAGTTGGGGATGATGTGACACCCCGCGAAAACGCTTAACAAAACTAGCTTCCTCAGTGACTGTTTGCTAAATTTCGGGACGAAATTTCCTTCAAGTTGGGGATGATGTGACAACCCGAACTTCCGAGGTTAGTTTGTAATCTCAATTCCGCGCTATTTCTCTTTCATGATCCTTGCTTTGTTAAACGGGTTAAATGTATTGGGCCGCACGAATCAAATCCCTAGTCCGGCTCATACGAATCAAATCATATAAGCTATTGGGCTTATCCTCGGCCCACATGACTTGGCCCACTTGTGTCTTAACTAACCACCTATCGGCCCACATAGCTAGCAACTTAATTTATATATGTTAAATGAACCACCTATCGGCCCAACTTCTTCATTTGCTTAGAAACCGGCCCAACTTTTAAAGTGTTGATTGGTTAGGTTGTTTAGATAGCCCAAATTCTTCATTTGTGGAATACGTATTGTAAGCCAACTAAAACTCTGATTTCATTTAAAACAACAACAAACCCTATCCCCTCTTATTTGATCCGCATCAGACGAAGGAGATTCCCTCTCCTTGTTCGAGTTGCATCCCATTCCAATCCATCAGTTTCGGTTAGTATAATCTCGCTGTGAATCAAATCCTCGTACATGTTGATATGTGTGTTAGAAATTGCATGAATATATGTGTTATTAATTGTATGCGATAATGAATAATGTGTTATTAATTGTATGCGGTAATGAATCTGATTGATCATATTAAATATTGAGTGATATATAGCAGTGTTCGATGTTGATGATATTATTGCATATGAACTCATTAATTTCTATCATGATTAAGAAAAAAAAAGGTCATTCACAAGAAACAAATAGAAGGCCATGTGACTTACTGAATTAATTGGTGCATGAATATTGGTTTTATTCCTTTAGTTGTTGTGTTGTCATGCAATATATGGACCAAACAATGGTCCAATGGGCGGCTGGGTTAACACGAGTGGAACCACATGGCTTTATCAAATCCTTGCCTTGTTCGAAGTTGATGATGTAATTGTGCATGAACTTGTTAATGGGTGGCAGCCTTATGATCGGTCACTTTCAGAGTCAGTTGGTAGTCAAACATGTTTGTATTGTTTGACTCCAATAGGATGCTAGTTCTTTTATCAATATATTTGGTCCAATAGTCATGTTGAGGGACTAAATAACATTAAATAAAACCTTTACTTTGTTTGATTAACACATGGGGCGGCAGATGATGAATTCAAGAATAATACACGCAAATCAAGGAACCAACCGATTTGTTAATAATCACCTATTATGCATCAGAACATTAGTTAGTTATATCCATACATGATTCATCTTTCGGCCAAGCCCATGTGGGTGATCAAACCATCATTTGCACATATCTGTTAACTGGGCCGTAATGGGCCAATCTTTGTTTTGCATGGGCCGAACTATGGGGTGCACGTCAAAAGGTTTTGTTTATATGATCATGAACTGTGTTGTCTAATTGTATATTGCACGCTTTCTGGTATCAACGGATTAATTACTGCGTGATTGGTACATATGAGGTTATGTGACGGATTGACTTGTGAGTCAAGTGTATGCTAGGGATTAATTAATTTACTTGTATGGCTTGAAATCCATGTGTGAATCATATGTACAGTAGTTGTGTAACCTGTGTACAAGGAATATGAGAATTAATTGTGTATGTAATATGCAATCTATGTGCACATGAAACTGACTGTTACCGGTAACCATTATAGGACGCGATTGACCAACTGGTAATTAAGTAGATAACTTACCGAGCAAAACTAAGGTGAGTTCATTGCTCTTTTCTCAAGCATGGATCCCAGTGAAGGGTTAACGGGTAACGTTCCGATGAGGAATGCATGGGTAACGGGATGTTGGTTATTGTACTCTGTTTTTCTATCACTGTAAGACCACTACATCTACCGGCACGTTGCTTGTAGGGCAACGGGGGTTATTAGTTGATAGCGCTATTAGGTTTGGCACCCTCACGACGTTCAAGGGGAACGGGCGTGAACTAATTACCTTAAAACATGACCAATGCTTTGATAGAGGCATTGGGGTTGGCAATCACATATCATCTGGCCATTCGGTACTCGAGTAATAACAACATCAACACGACAACATCATAACAACAAACAACATATCATTTTGCAAACTGTTTTACTCACTTGATCGGTAACACAACTTGGTAAACGAACACAAACCTTGAACTCACCAGCGTAGTCTGACACACTTGTTTACATGCTTGTAGGTGATTATTGAAGGGACTTGGGAGCTTGCTGTCTGATGCTGCTGGAGTGGTTGTGGTCATAATAAACCGTTATCTTAATTTGCTTTTGATACATTTACACATTCATACATTTTATGCTTCCGCTCAGTACCTTGGTTTTGGTTTAACTTTCAAACAATACATTTTTATTGATTTGGTATTTATTTATAACTTGTGTTTGATATGATTGGTGGCTCGTTGTTGAATCGTTACACCTCCATTAGGGACAGCCCTAGGTGGTAATTTGGGGGTGTGACATTAAACATTTTGATTTTGGACTTAAATGGTTAAAACTACTAAAACACAAGAACTTAAAAAGTAGAGTTAATTACACAAATGGGTCATGTGGTTTATAGCTAGTTTCGCCTTTAGGTACTAACTTTTTTTTTGTAACAGGTTTAGGTTCTATTGTTTCAATTTGGTAATACCTTTGAGTATTAACACCAAAAAATGACTAAAATACCCTTGCATTTTTTTTTAAGTTTATCAATATAACACATTTGGGTACTAACACCTAATTTTATTTAAGTTTAAATCAATTTTACAAAATCTATTTATTTTTTTTTATTTTCATCTTTTTATTATATCTCTCAATTAACAAAAAATCTATTTATTTTTTTTATTTTCATATTTTTATTAAATTTCTTATTTAACATTGAATCTACTAGTTACACCAGTATTTTTTTTAAATAGATTTTTTAAATAAAATCTACTAGCTATATAGTTTTATGTAAATTAAATTTCTTACTCGTTTTAACGCAATGACGTACCAAGGTTACGTGCGATGATGTCGAATTAGTATTTGGTATGGAATAAGATTTCAATCATATCGAATTCGATTTCAATGATATCGAATTCTATTTCAATTATTATGCAAATTTACATTTCTGATTTTTTTTAAATCAACGATTTTAGTCTATGGTATCGATTTTTAGTATATGCAATGGTTTTTTATTATATGGTATCTCTTTTTTCAATGCATCGATTAGTATATGGTATCGAACCAGGTTACGTTTGATTTTTGGATCAATTATGGTTCGGTATGTTGCTACATTGAATTATATATATTATTATTTTTGGATCAATTAGGGCGAATCCATTGATTCTAAATAACTTTATCATATTACTACCACTTTATTCCTAAATAAAGTCAAAGAGACCTTATAATTATTTTTTGGCATCTTGCCTTGATAGTAATTTATCGGTATTTTTTTAATTTATCTGAATGACAGAATTTTGTATGTGCAGTGCGGTGTATGATGGATTTTAATTTTTTATGTTAAAAGTAGTTGTGAAATAATAATATATATAATTCGATATAGCGACATACCCAACCATAATTGTGAAATAAATCGATATCATTGAAATCTTATTCCATACCAAATACTAATTCGACATCATCGCACGAAACCTTGGTACGTCATTGCATTAAAATGGGTAAGAAATTTAATTTACATAAAACTATACAGCTAGTAGATTTTATTTAAAAAATCTATTTAAAAAAATACGGGTGTAACTAGTAGATTTTATGTTAAATAAGAAATTTAATAAAAATATGAAAATAAAAAAAATAAATAGATTTTATGTTAATTAAGAGATATAATAAAAAGATGAAAAAAAAAAATAAATAGATTTTGTAAAATTGATTTAAACTTAAATAAAACTAGGTGTTAGTACCCAAATGTGTTACATTGATAAACATAAAAAAAATGCAGGGGTATTTTTGTCATTTTTTGGTGTTAATACCCAAAGGTGTTACAAAATTGAAACCATAGAACCTAAACCTGTTACAAAAAAAAGTTAGTACCTAAATGCGAAACTAGCTATAAACCACATGACCCATTTGTGTAATTAACTCTAAAAAGTAATTTACTCAAGAAAATATAAAGCAATTTTGTTGCTTTATCCTTCAGCCACCGATTAGAAATAAGAAATTATTTTCTTTTGTGCGCCTCAAGGAGAAAATAAAATAAGAAGGAGGCTTTTTTTATTTCTACCTTTTGGTTTTCTTCGTTGCACATCGAAACAAAAGAAGCAATTTTTTTTTCTTGTTTACGCCAACAAAGAAAAGGAAAAGAAGCGGGTTTTGCTACCTTGTCTTGTTTTCGTCGTTCCGATCGATCAGAAAGAAACCAGAGAAACAGGTTTGTGTTTATAGTTGGTTTTAGTTTTCTGATTATTGGTTATAGACTTTTTTGGAGCATCGGGTTTGTTTCGGGCATCGGTTGTTTGGCATATTTATCGAGCGGTTTAGCCGGGTGGTTTAATTAGCGGGGTTATTATTTTCTTGCTTGTCTGATATTATTTTTTCTAACCGTGTTACCAAGATCCAAAGTTAGGACTTACTCAGCTTATAGTTTGAGATAATGGCTGACGATGGTAAGATCACAATAGAGAAATTTGACGGGAAGAAACTTGGTTGGTGGAAGATACAAGTTGAAGCACTACTTTGTCAGAAAGACCTAGATGTGGTGCTCAAGGATGAAAAGCCAGAAAAAATGCCACAAGTAGATTGGGATAGGATGGATAAGAAAGCCAGAACAGTGATAACGCTTTCTGTATCGGAGAATGTTGCATTTAATATCCAGAAGGAGACCTCAGCTAGAGGAATGACGGCAACATTATCGAACATATATGAGAAGCCTTCTACAGCAAACAAGGTTTATCAAATTTGAGAGCTTGTGAATACTAGGATGAGGGAAGGTGATTCAGTTACAATGCTCATCAATAACCTAAACTTGATCTTATTTCGTTTGGTGTTTGTGAGTATCAAGTTTGATGATGAGGTCCAACCTGAATCTGACCTGTGACTCTGGATTTATCTCCTGCAAAACAAACCTTCTTCTGCCCCAAGATTCTGTGTACCGGATTTTGGTCTTCTTTTAAACTAGGATGGTCTCTCCCTCATATGGTAAACTAACCATGTAAAGCGAACCCCTCTTTCTTCCTCGAGCTATGACAAGATTTCCCTTAACAACTTTCCACTGCTCGTTCCCGGATTTAACCTCATGTCCCTGTTCATCCAATTGCCCAACAGAAATCAACTGTTTCTTTATGTAACGCCCTGCTTTTTCATACTTTCCTTAATTAGAAACCGTTGCTTGTATTTCTAATTTTGGAAGTCTTGTATTCTTGTATTTGTCTTTTTGTTGTAATCGTTGTAAAATCCGAGACTTAGATCATAATGAAATTCGTATTTTCTTTACATTCATGTTATACACGTTCCATACTTGTTTATACACTTGAAATGAGTTAACATGTGACACTTTATTCACATTTTATGCAAAACGCGTCAAACATGCAAACATGTGACTTATATGTTCAACTTACGCACTTATTCCTGACAAACATACTTGTTTGCGACCAAATTACACATGTTATTTTGAAAATCACGCACGTTATAAACTCAACAAAACCTAATCAAGCATGTTGAAACAAATAATCACGCACGTTATCACGCATGCTCTACCTCCTAGTTCAAAAATCGCATCCCCTGTTCTACGATCTGGAATCACTGTTACTGCTATCTGACTCTAATCGAATCAAAGCTTGGTCATGTTCATGCATCCTCTGTTCTACGGTCTGAATCAAAGTTTGCTCATGTTTCTTCATCCTCTGTTCTACGGTCTGAATCAAATATTGGTCATGTTTTCTTCATCCTCTGTTCTATGGTTTGATTTCGAGGGTCGATATTTTGATGAGACTTTTCAAAATCAACGATGAATTTGAATCCAATTCGATGAAATAGACCGAACAATTGCCAATTTGAAGTGAAACGAAAAGAAATTTGAACCCAATTCGATGAAATTGATCAAACCCAGGCTAAATGAAATTTTGATATAATCACGCATGTTATATGAAATAATCACGCATGTTGGTTTTTTTAGTTTATAACGTGCATGATTTTCAAATGAACGTGCGTAATTTGGTTGCGTACGTGATGTACGTTAAGCCGTAATGTACGTTAACCTTCCTCTCTCTCTCTCTCTCTATATATATATATATATATATATATATATATATATATAGGGGCTGGTTAACGTACAAATGCGCTTATCGTACATTACGTACGCTACAATCTCAGCCGTCAGATCATCTTCCCGCATTGAAAATCGCATGTTGTTTTTTTGTAATATTTTCGCATGTTGGTTTTTTAACATGCGATTTCTTCAAAATTACCACATGCGAAATTGTTACAAAAACCAACATGCTATTTCATCAAAATTATCACATGCGAAATTGAATTACCACATGCGAAATTGTTACAAAAAAACAACCTGGTATTTCATCAAAATTATCACATGCGAAATTGAATTACCACATGCGAAATTGTTACAAAAAAACAACCTTCTATTTCATCAAAATTATCACATGCGAAATTGAATTAACACATGCGAAATTGTTACAAAAAACACCTGCTATTTCATCAAATTTATCACATGCGAAATTATTACAAAAAAAAACAACATGCGATTTTCATTGCGGGAAGATGATCTGACGGCTGAGATTGTAGCGTACGTAATGTACGATAAGGGAATTTGTACAGTACCCTTTACCTATATATATATATATATATATATATATATATATATATATATATATATATATATATATATATATATATATATATATATATATATAAACGGGATCAGGAGAAAACGGTCAAAAGTGTGAGAACGGTGAGAACGCATCCTGGCCCAACACGTGTCACGCGGCATAGAGAAGGGCGGAGGGGCTTTTTTGTCCTTTCATCTTCTGCTTTTCCAGTTCCACTTTTCCGAATATTGTTTGAATTTTTGGGGTTAAAGATTTTTGGCGTTAGCCAAATTTAATAATTAATTGCGTTTAATGGTTTCATCGTATTAACATTTTGGCGTTTATGGTGTTTATTCAAATCGTATGCCATTGGAACCCAGGGGGGTCAGGATATCTATTTGAACGGCGTTTTTCAAGGCGTTTTAAACAAGATCGCCCATTGTTCTATTATTTTTTATAAACTTTTTGGCGTTTGTGGTATCTTGGCATTTTATAATTGTTAGATTATATTTCAGCCACAGTAAAAAAAAAATACAAGCGAAGAAAATAAATTAAAAATCCTAATCGGATCTCTCTTCACAATATTCACTGTCATCAGTCTCTCTGTTCTTTAATAGTACAAGAACTGTCACAAAAAATATGGCGTTTTATGTAAAACTTAACAAACCCATCGGTTTGATTATTTTGCCTGCTCGTCTGTTGAAGTGGTTTTTTTGTGGATGTTTGGGGACATAGATCTATGACGTGTGGGTGGGTTTTTCGCTTTTTCTTCATGTTGATCTTCATCATTATAATCATCCCACTATTCAGTGTCATTGATCTCTTCTGCTTATCCAAGCCTTCTTCAAGAACAAAAAATACAAAATGCCATATGACTGGCATCAGTATCTTTTTCTTGAATTTTTGTCCATCTCATGCAGCAAAATCTTACTGAGTTACTCGCCTCCGCTAACAATTCATTCAGTAAAACTTCCCGAATAAAATACTGAATATCCAAGAAAGCATATTATCCATCTTTGATTTTTTTATTGGCGTTTTACAGTGAGTGGTATTTAGTAGTATTGGCGTTTGTTTTTTTGGTTTGATCAAATGGAAGTTGCTAAGACGTATCATTTTATAGGATCTCTTTTTGGCGCCTAAGTTAGGTGGTGCGTTATTATAATAAAGTATTCGTATTCTCAGTTACTGTTTGTAATTATTGTTTTTGACAAGCTTTATCTCTGAAGTCTGTAACACATCCCATCTTTCAAGTTTGGCGGTTTAGATTCTAATATAATAAATTTTCCCTATCTTCAGTATTACTGATTCGAAGTTACTGTTTCTAGTTACATTTTAAAGTTTGTTTTTTATTTATTTATTTATTTATTTATTTTTTTTGGTTTTTTATAATACTTGTCCAAAGTAATTTTATGATTGTTTGATAAACGCTAAAGGTGTAAGACATTTGGCTTTTTGGCGTTTTTATTAGATATGGTGTTGTTATTAAATAACAATCAACACTGAAAAACAAAATTAAACAAAATAAATATTGATCTTCCAAATCTTCACTGTCACCAGTCTCTTTCTTCTTTTGAAGCATCTTCACTGGCTGTTTCGACTTTCGTATGATTTTTTTTATTTTTGTTTTTTAAAGTAGTTTTTTTGTTGCCATTTGGAAACCCGAAGTCTGAAATCTGCCTCTTTTTCTATAACTTTTGTCCATCTCATGCAGCAAAATGTTATTGAATTTACACCCTTTCAGCCAAAATGTTTTATCTTTTTTGGCGTTTTACCGAGAAAAAGAATGCCACAAAGTGTTGCTGTATGGTGATGGATAACATTGTTAATCCTCAGTTAAGAAAGATAACTGACAATGTTGTCCACACCATACAGCTACACTTTATTGACAACAATATATTTTATGTTTGGGTTTTCTGGCGTTTATCAGACGGACGGATGGTATATATTAAATATGGCGTTTGGGGTTTTTGTGTGTGTTTTTTAATTGAAGGTCTGAGTTGTTGTATATATAGGATTTTTTTTGGCGGTTTTCTTAGGCGAGATTTTACTATAATTAAGTTTGGCGTTTTATATCTAATGGCGTTTTTAGTTAGAATGATGTGTGATTTTTGTTTGGCGTTTTATTTTCATGAGATGGCGTTTTGTTTGGAGTAGTCAAAAGACGCTTTTACCCTTTATGAAGCGCGTCCACGTAATATAATTGATGTTATTTACGAAAACACCACCACGCCAATCTAGTCCATAGATTGATTGTTTTGATCAGACGATTCATAAGCATTCTCACCATTCTCACACTTTCCACCGTTTTCTCTAAATCCCGACCCTATATATATATATATATATAGAGTAGGGTTCGCACGGAAAGTGTGTTTTTCCTAGAAAGTCTAGGAAGCGATCTGGTCCATCCGATTGGTGTGTTTAAGGGTTGAGATTAAATCAATGGCAATCTTGTTGAGTTATATAATTAGAGACTTTTAATATAGTGAGGGTATTTTGGTAATTGGAAGTGTTTTAAATAAGTCAAGAAACTGCCATATCAATACCAATCCCTAACTTCATGCAATTTCCCCTCTTTCTCTCTCTCTTTCTCTCTCTCCCTCTCTAAACCGATCTCTTTCCCCTTGCTGCTGGCGACGCAAAACAGGACCCCAAGAGCATTCAGATTTCGGTTCCAAGGCTTGTTCATACCCCTTTTCTTCACTAGGTATTCATATCTTTTGTTGTGATTAAAGTTCTTGAAGTGCATATACGTTTTCGGTCTTAATCTGCTTGTAACTTGGCTGCGTTTTTTCTGTTTTAATTGATGATTGTAGAGAGGCTTGTACCGCTGTTTCTGAGTCGTTCTTGATAAATGGAAGGATTACCAGCATGGATGGTAAAACACGACGTCAAGAAATCTGCTTGCAGTTAAAACACAGCGTCAAGAAATCTGCTTGCTGTTAAAACACAATGTCAAGAATCCTCCAGCAATCTGCTTGTTGTTAAAACACAACGTCAATAAATCTGCTTGCTGTTAAAACACAATGTCCAGAATCCTCTAGCAATCTGCTTGCTGTTAAAACACAATGTCCAGAATCCTCTAGCAATCTGCTTGCTGTTAAAACACAATGTCCAGAATCCTCCAGCAATCTGCTTGCTGTTAAAACACAGCGTCAAGAATCTGCTTGCTGTTAAAACACAGCGTCAAGAAATCTGCTTGCTGTTAAAACACAACGTCAAGAATCTGCTTGCTGTTAAAACACAATGGCCTGCTTGCTGTTAAAACACAATGTCAAAAAATCTGTTTGCTGTCAAAACACAATATCAAGAATCCTCCATCAAATCTGTTGACTTAAAACACAATTAGATTTGTTAAACTCCAGTATAAAAACAAACTGTTGTAAAACACATTATGATGTAATGTAATCATCAAAAAAACACAATGTGATGTAATGTGACATAGACAACAACATAAAACACATTTAGAGTGTTAAAATGCAAAAGAACTGTTAAAACACAACCTGATTATATATTGACTTCAGAGTGTTAAAACACACTGACTTCAACCTCTCTGACTGGTAAAAGACATCACCAAGACATGCTGATAGTTTTTCCAGATAAACACATTGACTTCCAGATTTGAATTCGAAAACAACAAAAATTCCGAAAATCATGGAATGTTAGTTAATGAAAAATAAATTCCAAAAATAAAATTAAAATGTGAAATTACATAGTTGCCCTTTTAGTTAAAATAACTCAATGCCACATGCCCAATTCTCATTGCTTCCTAGACTTTCTAGGAAAAATACACTTTCTACCCAACTCCTACTTTATATATATATATATATATAGAGAGAGAGAGAGGCCGGTTATCATACAATATGCCTAATCGTACATTATGTACGCTATAACCACAACCGTCAGATCATCTCATTTAAACCACGTCTTTAACTATTAAATTAATAAAATTAAAATAAAATGAAACCGCCAAGGTTAAAATCGTCCATTGCGAAATCAAAACCCCTGATAATTAGCAAACAAAAACTCACAATCATATCGTAAACCCAAATTCAACATTGCATTCTTCTTCCCCCAAGTTCCCTACTACTTACCTTTGCAATTCAACGAATACTGATGAGTTTTGAGAAACGGAGCAAGGCCAACAACGACAGAACACAGACAAAGAAGATGAATCCAGGTATCGATTGACATTTGCGATTTTATAATGGGATTTACAGGGACTTTGAATGACATATGCGATTTTGTTTGGTTAGTAAGGTTTTTGTCTGAAACCTATAGTTTTATAAGATTACATATTGTTCATAACTACGATTTGGTTATGGTTTATGTCTGGTATGGTTTTTTATTAGGTTTTGTATGATTATGCAGGTTTGTTAATGGTTAGCTGATATATGTGCGATATTATAGAGGGTTTTGTGAGGGTTTTGTATGACAAATGCGATTTTATATGTTAAGTTTTGTTTGTTGAAGGTTTTTGTCTTAGGTTAGCTTGTGCATGCGAATTTATAAAAACTCCATGCTATTTTATATGATTAGTTAGTTTTGGTATATGATTAAATTATACATGCGATTTTATAAATGTTTTTTTGTCTAAAGCATGCGATTTATAAGATTAGCTAGTTTTGGCAATGCTTAACTAATACATGCGAATTGATAACTCATTCATGCGATTTTATCAACTTAATGAGTTTTGGTACATGATTAACTGATACATGCGATTTTATAAGGTTTTTGACTGATAGCATGCGATTTTGTAGAAATAGATTCTGATGATGACTTTGAAGACACAATATCAACATTGAAAAAGTGAACAAAAATAGAAAGAGAAGGATTGTGGAAGAAAGTTTTGAGGAGGATGACTTTGTTAAGCCACTGCCGAAAAAGAAGAAAGATGACAAGAAATCTAAGATACAAACAAAAAAAACCTTCAAAAAAGGTGGAACCACCTAGAATAGAACATAGGGATTTCTTCGAATACAGCAACGAAGCAATACTGTTGAGATGTCAACCTAACTCGTATATGGATATTGTGAAAAAAATTTCAAAAAAACAGGTTGATGAGGTGAAGAATATGGGATTTGGAGCTATTCTAGATATGAATATCAACCATATTTCGACACGTTTGGCATATTAGCTAGCAAGAAACTTTGACGAGATGTTCGAGACGCTAAACGTAGGTAGACACCAAATAAAAATTACATCGGACACATTTTATGAGGTATTTGGAATACCAAAGGAGCCAAAGCCAGTTGAAATAATAGTCGATAAAAGAAAAGTTAAAAAGGTGGAGAAAATTGAAAAGAGTAAAGAACCAGGAAATACTGTCATGGATACATTCACCAGTCAATGGGGGGAAACGCGAGAATTACCCATGGCTTGATTGCAACTTCAATAGATAATCAAAGAGATGGGGGGAGCCTGTTTAGATTAAATTTCCTAGTGTACTGGATGACGTTTTTTGCGGAGATTACAAAGGCAACAACTGCAAATGATAGATGTTTGCTTGGTATAGAGACAGTTGAGGACATACCGCATCTAGATTGGTGCTCATATCTACTTGACACTTTGCGTCGTACACGAGCGGGCTGGAAGAACTATAAAATACAGTTTGTGAGACCTGTTGCCTTTCTTACATTATGCCTTACTACATTTGATAACATATTTACAAGACTAGTTTGTTTTGTTATATATTTAAATGATACACGCAATTTTAAAAATAATTTTGTTTGAGCTTGCGATTTATGAGATTAGATAGTTTTAGTGGTGGTTAACTGATACATGCGAAATCATAACTAATTCATGCGATTTTATCATATTAGTGGTTTTGGTAAATGCTTAAAGAATACATGCGATTTCATACGGTTTTTGTCTTCATAGCATGCGATTTTGTAGAAATAGAGTATGATGATGACTTTGAATTTAAAATAAATACACATTTTAACTAAAATATCAACTCCTTTGTATATTTATACAGCTTCTATACACGCATGAGTACAACAAGAGGCTTAAACTGTTTGAGAAAGTTGTGAAGATACTGGTTATTCGTTATATCACATCTACGGAGATTGATAAAGTCGAAGAGCATATTTCGGATAACGGACCTATGTGGATAACAAATGAGAGTAAAAATGAAAAAGAAGAGGGTCGTTCAACGGAGGAGTATACACTACCACCACACGTTGACACCACAATAAGCTACAGAAGAAGGACTGCACATGCCGTAGAAAACGTAGAAACCGAGGAAGACCCTAACAATAACGAGAACATTGATGATATGATGGATTTCAGTTTTGAACTCCATGAAATGTCTCAATTAAACCTTGTGATGGGAGTTGGGACACAGACACAGAAAATGATGGACTATTGCAACACTCCTGTTCCACTTTCACCATCGGTAGTCTACGATTTAGCCCATCAACGAGATCTAGAGGCTTCGAAAATCAACAAAAAGGTAAGCCCAAAAAATATTAATTTCACTTAATCCATTTATTTTTAACATCTGGATTGATAGTATCTTAACTCGAAAATATTACAGAACCTGTTGAAAAAAATGAAAGCCAATGTCAAAAAATGCATTAGAATGGTTCAAGATGTTCAAGGGATGAACAACTTAGTTTCAGAAGCAAAAACCAAGTGTTTTTGGGATCCGGAGATTATGGAGGCCTGTAAGCAGTGGGATGAGACACTTAGGAATAATCCCATTTGTGTGCCGCCTGATTCGGTTCAAGAGCCTGAAACTGCACCCTCTGATGTTCATCAACAGCCTGAAAATGCAGCTTCTGAAGTTCATCATGAAGATATTACAAACGAAGAAAGTAGAAAAAATGAAGAAGCTCAACAAGTAATATCCAATGTTTTGGAACAAATGGCATCAGAAGGTAAAACATGCGATTTCAAATTAATACATGCGATTTTATGTAAAAATCACCATTTCCTATACACATGCGATACCTTAAAAATACACATGCGATTTCATGCATACACTTCACATTTGATTTCACATGCAATGTCATGTATACCATCCGATTTGATTCTGATGTATTAAAATTCAAAAATTTCTATCTATAGGGGTATTGCAGCCAGATGATGAAGGATTGACAAATAAAGATGATGGAGGAGTGACAAACACCCTTATTGCAAACATTCAAACTGTCGAAACGGGTGTATACGCTTACAAACCACCTGTCAAAGGTAAAAAACACTTTATATTAGAAAAAAATAAAAAGAACAAAATATTATATTTTTTTAACTTTCTCTAGCCTGCAGAAAGTGGTGAAAACGAAACTGGTATGGAAGAAACAGTGAACTTAGCCGAATATACACAAAACATTCAAGAAAAAGTGTTGGATCGGTACCGTGACCCTAAAAAGTTAGTAAAGGCAGTTCATCATCATTTACTAAGGCGGAATCAAAGTAAACAACGTCACACAACTTGTTCTCTTTAACTTTCTTTCTATGACTGCTTTTCCGAGCCTTTTACAACGATTCTGACTAAATTTTGGCAGCACCTTGACTCTTACACAATGACCTGATTCCACTCCAATTGTTACAAATGAAATCATCACACACCTATTTATAGCATTCCTGATTCCGCTTGAAACACTCTCAAGCGGAACCCTATGAACAACTCAAGCGGAATCACCAACATGCTAGTTCGAGCGTAATAACAAAATAACCTGATTTCGCTTGAAATGACAAACAAGTCATTTCAAGCGGAATAATATGAATTATCCACTAAAATTGTTTTCCAACCCTAATCAACCTATCTAGACCTAAGACTCAATTAAGACGTAGTAAACAGACATTCAGTGCACCAACAAAAAGTTCAAGAAAAGGAGCCAGAAGTGGAAGCAGTTTCTTTAGAAGAAACTACACAAAAGGACCCTCAACAAACCGATTCAGGTATCGAAGTTGAGAAGGAACCAGAAGTTGAATGCCCTCAGGTGACGGCTGAGGAATTGCAATCAGTTGAGTCGCTTTTCAGCCTGGGACCCAGCTTGGAAGAGAAAACTCAAAGCCAAAACAAGTTATACCAAAGGGGTTAAATGAACTCCTTTACAAGACAATAGAAGCCGCCAAAATTTGAAATGAGAAAAGATGTGCAGAGCTTGGAGAAGCATTTTGTTCCCCTTTCTACAACAGAGTGGTAAACATGCACGAAGCACTCTTGAATCAAGAATTGAGTGTGATCCGATACACATTTTCTACATTTGCAAACATGGAGTAAGTAAAACAATTATATCAAGTAACAAACATCTAAATATATACACTCAAAATATTTCATTTTTGCCTGGTAGGGATGTATTTTACCGATCAAAAACTGGGGTTTACACAGTCAAAGGTATCTTTGAAAGCTTCTGCAGGGGTCAGTACGTAGCATCAAACGGAATAGATGCATTTGTGGATGTTCTCAACCTTGAAGAGAAGAAGAGGGATAGAAAATCATCACTATATAAACTCTTCTTATTTAGCACAACGATGGTATGTTTTTCTAAGCATATTGGCATTTGAAATTAAAACAGAAAATGCATATTCAATGATTTCGCATACTAATTATAGTTAAATTGCATGTAGAATAGTAGATAGTTGTAACACCCGTCTCATTATAATACGAATATAATATTAAATACGCATTTTATGTGAAAATTCGGCCTTTCAAAAACTTTTATAAGTTATCATTCAAACATGATTATAACAATCGAATGATAGTAATAATTTGTTTACAAAAGTTGTTTGTAACAAAAACAAAACAGTTTCATTGCGGAAGCTTCAAAGGCGAGTGTTCGGTTCTTGATGCTTGACTTGATCATCATCCGGATGCTAACTAAGATCACCTAAATTCAAAACCAACATGAAAGTTAGTTTTGATAAGTTAATTACATGTTAAAACAAGTTTCATAGGTCAAAACAACAAAATTCAAACAGTTCTCGGAATTAGGGGGCGTCGTCGTACGCTAAGAGGCGTCGCGCTACACCTAGCCCCATTTTTGATAGTGTCACACCCCCAAAATCCACCTGCGGATAACACCCGCTTCGAGGGCGTGACTGACCAGGATCCAGCCACCAATTATACCGAATACTTAAGTTGATAACAAAAGTAATACTTACTATTCATAAGCTTAGCAAATATTAAGTTCCGAGTTTAAAGTTTTAAGTTCAAAACAGTAATAAGTAGCGGAAGCATAAGTAAGGTAGTTTAAAACAAAGTTCATGATTCAAAATAAGGTAACACCCAACACAAGGGTGAACGGACACTACACGTTCCCAAGCTGCAAGCTCCTTCATCATTGGTTACCTGCAAAGCATGCAGTAAGGGGTCAACAATAATGCTGAGTGAGTTCACTAGTTGTCCAGTTTTAATTACCAAAAACTTTGTTTCACCGATTAATTTATCCGTTTATACATGCCCTGGGGAGCTACCCCAAAAGTTAGCGACTAAACTGTTTTTCCAATACCGAACACTAGGTAACCGTTGCGTATCCGCAGGATGCCCCGATGTCAATGTTCTATCATCATTGACAGATTTCTGAGTACATTAGTTCACGACCGTCCCAAACCAGGGCACGGTGTGAGGCTGGTAAACACCTAAATAGCGCTATCAACTAATAACCCGTTCGCCTAACCCGGCGACTAATCGGTATTTGTAGTAGGGACTTGAGTGATAGAGTTTCGTTTAGTGCCGTTAGTTGCAATCCGTATAAACAGTAATTAACCAAAAGGTTTCCCAATACCCGGGAAGAAAAAGTAGGTTTTGTTCCCAATAACTAGGGAAGGTATGTAAATGGTATCCCCTTTTACCAGGGGATAGGGTTGTTAGTCTCGTGTCCCAAACCACCGGGACGCATGCTTTTAAGTTGTGAACTCACCTTGGGTTGCTCGGTAGGTTTAGGTTACTTGTCAATCACGTTGGTCACCACGTCCTAACATGGTTACCGGTATAGGTCAGGTTCGGTGTACAAGCAATCACGTAAAAACATATACAGGCACATAACATGCATACAAGTAATAGTCATGGGGTTATTGGGCCGGCCCTAACAGTAACACCGTCAAACAGCAACACATAGTCCACTTAACAGATAGCCCAAGTTAACACAGAATGGCCCAATAACTAAAATGGACAGCCCACTCGCAACCAGCTGGTCTCGAGTCGCAACCAGGTGGTTTCGGCTTGTCACGCTGTGGTTGCGAGTCGCAACCGTGGTCTCGAGCCATCACGTTTTGGTTGCGAGTCGCAACGGCGTGGTCTCGAGTCGCAATCTCGAGGTTTCGACTTGTCATGCTTTGGTTGCGAGTCGCAACCGTGTGGTTTCGAGTCGGAATGCTGTCGTTGCGAGTCGTAATGCCGTGGTTGCGAGTCGTAATCTGTCACTTTCATATACACGTGATGATGCAGATATGACAGTCCAAATAGTACCAAGAATTCAGGCCCATTTTAGGAAACAACCAATAATATTTCACTAACACTTTGCCTAATCTGAATGCTAGTAAAGATAGATCAAACTTTGCCATTTTTACATCTTCAAGTCATATTCAAACAAGTTCATCCTATCTTCATATATTTCTAGGGTTTTCACCATAACAAATCACACATTTATGAACCAAAAATTACATATTTACAACAAGATCATGATGCAAAATAAGAAATCATGCATTATATATCCGAAATCTCATATTTAACAACATCATTTTGCAAGAACAACGAAGCATTCATTTTTATAATCTTGAACATAGTTTTGGTTGGCATGAACATTCCTACACTACCATTTCTAAACATGTAACCACATAGTGTCAAACTTTTACAAATCAACCTAAAAGTCATACCAAAAACTACTAACCAAGCATTTCTAGTTCCTTTAACCCATATAAATCTTATACACAAAAGATAACACAAAAGATAGCACTAACCGGTTATGAAAGGAGGAGCCGAAAACAAAGAAAAGAGAACCGAGAAGATGGAATGTCCGAGTGATAGTCTTGACCGAGTTTCTTGTCCGGGATCTTTGCTTGAACCGAAAATAGGAAGGGATTGGGGTGTGTTGTTGAGGGTTTCTAGTAGAGAGAGAGTTTGAGGAGTGTTTGTGTGTGTAAAATGGAAGAAGTGGGGGAAAGGTGGGATATATATACAAGGGGATGTTTCGGGTTGGGCTTGGGGTTTCGACCCAAACCGGTTACGGCCCAAAGGCCCACTCGCAACCGAGTGACCCACTCGCAACCGAGTGGTTGCGAGTCGTGGTCTCGGGTCGTGGTTTCGGTTCTCATAAATATATCTATACTACATATATAATACATACAACACATAAAATGCACAAAGGATCACGTTTTCATTTAATAATAATCATATACACAAAATATTACAAGGTGATCGTTCGGAAAAACCTCGAGTGTCACATTATCCCCAAGTTTTAAGAACTTTCGTCCCGAAAGTTGAAGCAGCCACTGCCAAGCTAGCGTGTTTCAACGGGGTGTCACATCATCCCCCCGTTAGTTTGGAATTTCGTCCCGAAATTCGGTTGTAGCTTCAGTGCTGGGGTTTTCGTTTGGGAATAACTGGGGATACTTGGACTTCATCTGGTCCTCCCGCTCCCAGGTAAACTCTGGGCCGCGCCGTGAGTTCCAACGAACTCGCACAAGGGGTATCTGGCTACGTTTGAGGGTTTTGATCTCTCGATCCATGATCTCAATCGGTTCCTCAGTAAAGTGTAGCTGTTCATCAATCGTCAGTTCCTTAAAAGGAATCACAAGTGTTTCATCCGACAAACACTTCTTCAGGTTAGATACGTGAAAAACGTTGTGCACTGCACTCAGCTCTGCAGGCAGGTTTAATCTATAAGCTACCTTACCGATTTTCTCGGTAATTTCGAATGGTCCAACATACCGTGGATTCAGTTTGCCTCGTTTACCGAAACGAACCACACCCTTCCAGGGTGAGACTTTAAGTAGAACCCGGTCCCCGACCTGGAATTCTAACGGTTTTCTACGCTTGTCAGCATAGCTTTTCTGACGGTCACGAGCTGCCGCCATGCGTTGCCTGATCTGGGAAATCTTTTCAGTTGTATCCACCACTAGTTCTGGGCCTGTGAGTTGACTATCACCAACTTCCGCCCAGCAGAGAGGTGATCGGCATTTACGACCGTACAATGCCTCAAAAGGTGCCGCCTGAATGCTAGTGTGGTAGCTGTTATTGTAGGAGAATTCCACCAACGGTAGATGCTTCTCCCAGTTCTTGCCAAAATCGATCACACATGCTCTAAGCATGTCTTCCAGGGTTTGGATGGTGCGTTCAGACTGCCCATCCGTTTGCGGGTGATAAGCGGTGCTCATGTCCAAACGTGAGCCAAAGGATTTGTGCATAGCTTGCCACAACTCGGAAGTAAAACGAGCGTCTCGGTCGGAAATAATAGAAGTTGGCACCCCGTGCCTGGAGACTACTTCCTTTAAAACGAGCGTCTCGGCCAGAAAGTGTGCAGACTTAGTCAATCGATCTACTATCACCCAAATAGTGTCATTCCCGCGTTGAGATCTAGGTAGCCCTGTAACAAAATCCATGGAAATCTGTTCCCATTTCCATTTCGGGATTTCCGGTTGCTGTAGTAGGCCTGCTGGTTTCTGATACTCGATCTTGACTCTTGCACAGGTCAAACATTTGCCAACGTAGGCTGCTATGTGGGCTTTCATGCCAGGCCACCAGTAAGTGGTTTTCAAGTCGTGGTACATCTTATCTGCACCAGGATGTACTGAATAACGGGACTTATGGGCTTCGTCCATCACAAGCTCTCGTAGATCTCCGTAAAGTGGGACCCAAATGCGCCCTGCCACATAGTAGGCGCCGTCTTCTTTCTGTTCTAGTTGTTGCCTCGATCCTCGCAGGGACTCAGCCCTGATGTTTTCCGGTTTCAGAGCTTCAACCTGAGCGTTTCGAATCTGGGTAGGAAGACTAGACTGGATGGTAAGTTGTAATGCTCGCACGCGCTTTGGTATAGTGTCTTTCCGGCTGAGGGCGTCTGCCACAACATTGGCCTTGCCCGGATGATACTTGATGGCGCATTCATAATCATTCAGAAGTTCGACCCATCGGCGTTGTCGCATGTTTAATTCCTTCTGCTTGAAGATATGCTCGAGACTCCTGTGATCGGTGTAAATGGTGCACTTGGTACCGTACAGGTAATGTCTCCATATCTTAAGCGCAAATATCACTGCTCCCAGTTCCAAGTCGTGTGTTGTGTAGTTCCTTTCGTGTGTCTTGAGTTGTCGGGATGCATAGGCAATAACTTTCTCGCGTTGCATCAACACGCAACCGAGCCCATGAATAGATGCATCGCAATAACCACAAAGTCGTCCGTTCCTTCAGGTAACGAGAGAATAGGAGCACTGCAGAGGTTATCCTTAAGCCTCTGAAAAGCAGATTCCTGTGCTTCATTCCACTTGTAGGTGACGCCTTTCTGAGTGAGCGTAGTGAGGGGTTGAGCGATCTTTGAGAATCCCTGAATGAATCTGCGGTAGTAACCTGCCAATCCCAAGAATTGGCGAACTTCAGTCGGAGTCTTAGGGGTAGGCCAATTCTTTATAGAGTCGATCTTAGCTGGGTCGACGTGGATTCCGTCCTTGTTAACCACGTGCCCAAGGAAATGGACTTCTCGAAGCCAGAAGTCGCATTTCGAGAACTTGGCATACAGTTGCTCATTGCGAAGGAGTTCGAGGATAAGGCGTAGGTGCTGTTCATGCTCTTCCTGACTTTTCGAGTAGATCAAGATGTCGTCTATAAACACAATCACAAATTTGTCGAGGTAGGGTTTGCATACTCGGTTCATAAGATCCATGAACACTGCAGGGGCGTTGGTCATTCCAAAGGGCATAACGAGGAATTCATAATGACCATAACGAGTTCTGAATGCGGTTTTGGGAATGTCTTCGCTACGGACCCTTAACTGATGGTAGCCTGATCGCAGGTCAATCTTAGAATAGTAGCTTGATCCTTGCAATTGATCAAACAAATCGTCGATTCGCGGGAGAGGGTAACGATTCTTGATGGTAACCTTGTTCAACTCACGGTAGTCAATACACATTCGGAACGTGCCATCCTTCTTCTTAACAAAGAGTACCGGTGCTCCCCAGGGTGATGAACTAGGACGGATAAATCCTTTATCCAAAAGTTCTTGTAGTTGCGTCGAGAGTTCCTTCAATTCTGCGGGGGCTAGTCGATAAGGTGCACGAGCTATAGGCGCTGCTCCGGGAGCTAGCTCGATTTGGAATTCGACCTGACGATGGGGAGGGAGTCCAGGTAATTCCTCAGGAAATACCTCGGGGTAGTCACGTACTACTGGAAAGTCTTCAATCCTCTTTTCCTTTTCCTGCGTGTTGGTAACAAGTGCTAAGATAGCGGTGTGCCCTTTTCGTAAACACTTCTGGGCCTTCAAGAACGAGATAATGCCGGAGACTTCTCCACCTTTGCCACCTTGTACAATGAGGGGTTTGCCAGAACGGCGAGGAATACGAACTGCTTTCTCTTGACAGAGGATCTCAGCGCGATGCTTGGATAACCAATCCATACCAATAACGACGTCGAAGCTTCCAAGAGTAACAGGGAAAAGATCGATACTAAACGTCTGACCAGACAACTCTAGTTTGCAACCCTTGACAACGTGTGAGGCCTCGATGCTTCTACCATTAGCTAACTCGACGACATGAGGAGAACTTAGTAACGAAAGCGGACGCTTAAGCTTCTTACTAATACGTAGGGATACATAACTAGCATCGGCACCGGAATCAAATAACACAGAAACATAACGATCATCGAGTAGGAACTTACCCGCCACGACATTGGGGCCATTCCTTGCTTCACCAGCTCCAATCACGAAAGCTCTTCCTCTAGCACCATTCCCAGCATTGTTGTTCTGATTGTTGTTCCCAGCTCCCTGATTATTGTTGCGGTTCTGATTCAGTTCAGGGCAATCCTTCTTAAAGTGCCCCTCAGCTCCACACTTAAAACATGCCCGGTTGTTTCCCTGCTGCTGTTGCTGTTGAGGTTGTTGCTGGTTCTGTCTAGCTGGGAACTGACTTCTACAATCCTTGGCCTCATGCCCCATTTTGTTACATCGCTGACACTGGCCCTTCACACACTGCCCGCTGTGATGTCGATTGCACTTGTTGCACTTGGGGTGGTTCCCACGATAGCCACCCTGTTGTTGAGCGCCCTTGTTGTTTTCGGTTTTCCTTTGCTGTGCTGGGGCCTGAGTGGGGTTAGCATCCTTGCTTTGACTTCCTTCCCACTTACGCTTGCTGTCACTAGAAGTTCCGACAGTAGCACTGATCCTTTTGGGCAACCTGCCCTCTTCCACAGCCTGATCAGTAAGTTTGTGAGCAAGTCGAACAATCGGCTGAATGGTAGTGTGGTTGGCTGAAGTGACATGGCTTCGAATCTCTGGAGCCAAACCTTTGATATACAGTTCGATCCTTCGGTACATTGGTCGTGACATGTTTGGGCAAAGAGCAGCATAGTCGTTAGACAGCTTAGTGTAGGTTTCAATTTCCGACCCAACCATCTTGAGCTCATAGTACTCGTTTTCAAGCTTGTGGATGTCATCCCGGTGACAGTATTCATCCTTAATCGTATCCTTGAAATCCTCCCATGCCGTAGCATTTGCAGTTTCCAATCCAAACATCTGAATCTGCGCCTTCCACCAAGAAAGCGCGCTCCCTTCAAGTGTAGCAGTAGCAAACTTCACCCAGTTCGCAGGGGGACACTCGCAAACAGCAAAAACAGCTTCAATTTTCTCAATCCAATGCAGAAGGCCTATGGCACCCTCAGTGCCGTTGAAAGGGAGAGGCTTGCAATCCATGAAAGTTTTGAAAGTACACACTGGTGGTTGCGCAGGTGCATGCTGACCTATAGGGTGAGAAGCGAAACGTGTAGGTTTAGAGGCGAAAAGTCGATGCGGCGGTAGGATCTAAACATCCTAAAACAACGAGCTTACCTATAGGGTGAGCTGCAAAAGCCGCAGCCACTGTGTTGAGCAGGTTAGTGAACTGAGCCTGCGTCATGTTAATGTTTCCTCTTCCGCGTCCACTCATTGTCTTCATAACCAGAAAACACAGTATGAGTGTGATGTCGTAGTGTAGCGAGAATGAGATAGAAGAGAGAGGTGTATCTATCTAGTTTAGGCACACTAGTACGTATAGCACAACAGGAATCATAAAGTAAGCAACAAGTAAACACTGGTCCGAGCTATGAGGTCAAATGTGTCGAGCCTTGCACTTGGAGTGTAGTGTCGTTACGAGTCACGGGTTATAGTCTGGTTTTCTCCAAAAAGATTTTCCCCTTTTTAAAAACCAAGTTCACTATAACCAATGGCTCTGATACCAATCTGTCACACCCCCAAAATCCACCTGCGGATAACACCCGCTTCGAGGGCGTGACTGACCAGGATCCAGCCACCAATTATACCGAATAC
Organism: Helianthus annuus; assembly: GCF_002127325.2. Lineage (NCBI taxonomy): Eukaryota > Viridiplantae > Streptophyta > Magnoliopsida > Asterales > Asteraceae > Helianthus > Helianthus annuus. The sequence goes on from NC_035440.2 coordinate 43,090,763, forward strand.
TTAAGTTGATAACAAAAGTAATACTTACTATTCATAAGCTTAGCAAATATTAAGTTCCGAGTTTAAAGTTTTAAGTTCAAAACAGTAATAAGTAGCGGAAGCATAAGTAAGGTAGTTTAAAACAAAGTTCATGATTCAAAATAAGGTAACACCCAACACAAGGGTGAACGGACACTACACGTTCCCAAGCTGCAAGCTCCTTCATCATTGGTTACCTGCAAAGCATGCAGTAAGGGGTCAACAATAATGCTGAGTGAGTTCACTAGTTGTCCAGTTTTAATTACCAAAAACTTTGTTTCACCGATTAATTTATCCGTTTATACATGCCCTGGGGAGCTACCCCAAAAGTTAGCGACTAAACTGTTTTTCCAATACCGAACACTAGGTAACCGTTGCGTATCCGCAGGATGCCCCGATGTCAATGTTCTATCATCATTGACAGATTTCTGAGTACATTAGTTCACGACCGTCCCAAACCAGGGCACGGTGTGAGGCTGGTAAACACCTAAATAGCGCTATCAACTAATAACCCGTTCGCCTAACCCGGCGACTAATCGGTATTTGTAGTAGGGACTTGAGTGATAGAGTTTCGTTTAGTGCCGTTAGTTGCAATCCGTATAAACAGTAATTAACCAAAAGGTTTCCCAATACCCGGGAAGAAAAAGTAGGTTTTGTTCCCAATAACTAGGGAAGGTATGTAAATGGTATCCCCTTTTACCAGGGGATAGGGTTGTTAGTCTCGTGTCCCAAACCACCGGGACGCATGCTTTTAAGTTGTGAACTCACCTTGGGTTGCTCGGTAGGTTTAGGTTACTTGTCAATCACGTTGGTCACCACGTCCTAACATGGTTACCGGTATAGGTCAGGTTCGGTGTACAAGCAATCACGTAAAAACATATACAGGCACATAACATGCATACAAGTAATAGTCATGGGGTTATTGGGCCGGCCCTAACAGTAACACCGTCAAACAGCAACACATAGTCCACTTAACAGATAGCCCAAGTTAACACAGAATGGCCCAATAACTAAAATGGACAGCCCACTCGCAACCAGCTGGTCTCGAGTCGCAACCAGGTGGTTTCGGCTTGTCACGCTGTGGTTGCGAGTCGCAACCGTGGTCTCGAGCCATCACGTTTTGGTTGCGAGTCGCAACGGCGTGGTCTCGAGTCGCAATCTCGAGGTTTCGACTTGTCATGCTTTGGTTGCGAGTCGCAACCGTGTGGTTTCGAGTCGGAATGCTGTCGTTGCGAGTCGTAATGCCGTGGTTGCGAGTCGTAATCTGTCACTTTCATATACACGTGATGATGCAGATATGACAGTCCAAATAGTACCAAGAATTCAGGCCCATTTTAGGAAACAACCAATAATATTTCACTAACACTTTGCCTAATCTGAATGCTAGTAAAGATAGATCAAACTTTGCCATTTTTACATCTTCAAGTCATATTCAAACAAGTTCATCCTATCTTCATATATTTCTAGGGTTTTCACCATAACAAATCACACATTTATGAACTAAAAATTACATATTTACAACAAGATCATGATGCAAAATAAGAAATCATGCATTATATATCCGAAATCTCATATTTAACAACATCATTTTGCAAGAACAACGAAGCATTCATTTTTATAATCTTGAACATAGTTTTGGTTGGCATGAACATTCCTACACTACCATTTCTAAACATGTAACCACATAGTGTCAAACTTTTACAAATCAACCTAAAAGTCATACCAAAAACTACTAACCAAGCATTTCTAGTTCCTTTAACCCATATAAATCTTATACACAAAAGATAACACAAAAGATAGCACTAACCGGTTATGAAAGGAGGAGCCGAAAACAAAGAAAAGAGAACCGAGAAGATGGAATGTCCGAGTGATAGTCTTGACCGAGTTTCTTGTCCGGGATCTTTGCTTGAACCGAAAATAGGAAGGGATTGGGGTGTGTTGTTGAGGGTTTCTAGTAGAGAGAGAGTTTGAGGAGTGTTTGTGTGTGTAAAATGGAAGAAGTGGGGGAAAGGTGGGATATATATACAAGGGGATGTTTCGGGTTGGGCTTGGGGTTTCGACCCAAACCGGTTACGGCCCAAAGGCCCACTCGCAACCGAGTGACCCACTCGCAACCGAGTGGTTGCGAGTCGTGGTCTCGGGTCGTGGTTTCGGTTCTCATAAATATATCTATACTACATATATAATACATACAACACATAAAATGCACAAAGGATCACGTTTTCATTTAATAATAATCATATACACAAAATATTACAAGGTGATCGTTCGGAAAAACCTCGAGTGTCACAGATAGAAAGTTCCTTTATTTGCTGCTGCACTTGCCCAGCTCAACCTTTTATCAAATCCAAACATAAAACCACCATAACTTTTGATTCGTAAGTCCGTTTAAGGCGATTCTTTTTCCTATGCGTCTGTAATTTAATTACCGGCGCGTCTATCACATCTATTTTACCAAAATTTGAGTTTACGGACAGAACATCTATAATCACTATTGTGTTTATTCAACCCACATAGTTTGCACCAATTCTACTATCAATGTTATTGCCCAACATCCGGGGCTTACGATCACCGGCGTTTCATTACCAAATCTATGGTTTCACGCTCTTGTGATCCATCATCGCCAAACGCTATCCAAAACACATTTTTACTACTTACTTAGATAATTATTCGACCCGTTTGGCTCATTTATGGAATCCTCCATTTCTAATGACTACCAAACGTTTTCTAAACTAGTTTGATTCGTTCGATTAAGTAGTGATCATCATCACTTCAACTAATACAATTCCTTATTCTAAAACACAACTTTAAATGTCTAAAATATCACATTTACATAATGTAACGAGACATGTACATACTTGTAAAATTCATCAACGCTGGTTTCTAACCATAATTAACGAGTGACGTTTAAGTCACTTGGAACACTACATTTCGACCATTATTTTGACCCGTTTTCTATGATACACCGAACGATTCTAACTGTTCTTTTTAACCCGTATGGCTTATTCCAATCATACATTAACCATTTATTTTTGACCCGTTTGGTTTGCCGAGTGAACTTCGTCACTTCTATGGCTTACCAAACATACACTAATCACTCAATTTGACCCGTTTGATCTATCGAGTGAACTTCGTCACTTCAATGACACATAAAACGCGCTTATCACACTACGATACTATTAACAAACTTTAACTAAACATTTTTGTATGATGTGACGAAACTAATAGTCATGTACCTTTAAAGCGCTCCTTTCAAACGCGTGTCTCCACCGGCTTGTCCACTTGACGATCCGGATTCCTTGCCTATAGAGTTCAACCAAATATTGTTTAGAACTCTTTCACAACATATCACGCATAATCTGCCATATCATTCAAACATGCGTTTTTATCTCAAATTCGCTATGTTAGCTTTCTCTTAAGCATTTTAACAAACACTTTAAGAGCGTGGTTTTTAAATAACCATTATCAAGTTCATGTCACAACTATTTAGCCGAACTTTTATACCTTTTGCAAGCTCTTTACTTCTAGCATGTATATTAATATCAGATTCGCTTCATGCCAATTGTTAACATCAGTTTTCTGATTTCATAATTACGATTCCTTATTATTCACAAAACCCATTTAACACCTAGATGGGTAAACATGAATATTCATAATTTGAGCACCAATTTCACAAATTATTAGCTAGGGTTTACATCTAAACATGTTTCCAACACTAATTTCATCTAAACATCAACGTATCAAGTTTAGATTTTGATTTCACAAATCATCAAGAATCTGAGATGAAACCAAATGATGAAATTTTGCATGCCTTATGATCGCTTCACTGAGATGATCACTAATCTATGCTTGAAAATCGATTTGGAACGATTTAGAGCCTTCAATTTGATCAATTTGTTGAATCTAGGGTTTTGAAGGTGGGATTGGTCGCCCCCTGTGTTCCTGATCGATCCAGACACACACATCTAGTGTGTGTTTGGTATTTTTACTTTTGTTTTTTATAAAATCAAGTTTCCAAATTAGCACTTTTGACCCTCCAACTAATGCCAAGTTAAACCTTGGGTGTTTTAACCAAGTTTCTTTGTTACAACTAGACTTATGACTAACTAGGTTATTTATTCCTAGTTAGTTTATTCTTGTTTATTTTATACTTTATAATTCTAGTATAAAGTTTTATATTTTCGGGGTGTTACAATAGTTTTCCTGTGAAAACAAAAACAACATTTCACATACAGTATATATATACACTTCGCATGTGAAAATTTTCACACATTATTTTGCATGTACTAAATTCGTATGTACAAATACCTTGTAATACATTACTTAACCTTGGTTCTAATTACATAACATACAGCCGGATATCATGTACAAGGAGGAGAAATACACAGACAACCAACGTCTAAATGTATTTGCCTCAAATTTAGAAGACATAATACTAAAATATGAGGTAAAAAAACTTGATTCGGTTGACTTGGTGTTTATTCCGGTACTTCAAGGTGACCACTTCTTTGTCTTATGCTTCCACTTGAACTGGCAAAATTGAGCTGATTGACAATTCAGCAGCTGAACAAGAGTTTGAGAAAAAATACAAGGGGCTTCCAGACACACTGGTAATATAAAAACTTATTCATATATATGTTATATTTTATGTAAAAGCTACTAAAACAATGTTGCTATGTTACAGAGAAGGGTATTGGTTTTATACCTACAAAAGGCCTTAAAACCAACACCGGCAATAAAAGCACTTGAAACATCAGTGATCGAAAGAAAAGTGATGGAATGGAGGACGGAGAATAACGGTGTAGACTGTGGAGTGTTTACGATGCGTCACATGGAAACATACAAAGGAGAGAAAACACCATGGGTGACTGGGTCTCTGTGAAAGAAAATGAAGTAAACAACAGGCAGAATTCACAACTTCATCTCCCGAGGCACAGTTATCTAAGTAAAATCATTCTATCCGAACACGTCGTGGAGTGTCAAAAAATAATTAAACTTTCAAATGCTTTCGATAAAAGGCTGGACAGAGAAAAGTATATCAAAGATTTGGACAAAATAATCTCAGATAGGTTGAGAGCATTTATTGGAAAGGACTAGTAGACTTGTTTGATGTTGAATTTCTATTGCATATTTAGACTTGTTAGATTACATTAATGTTTTTAATTTCGCATATATTATGTATAAAATCGCATGTTTGACATTGAATTGCTTAAAATATTCAAAATGGGGAATATAAACATGCGAAATCAATCCCATGCCATAACCCAACATGCGAATTATTAAATAAAGCACTAAAATAAACAAGTTCATTCAAAAGATGAAAGGAACTTCATTTTCATCTCCATCGAGCATCTTAAGATAGCTATTGCATCTGCCAACTCTTTCAACTGCTTCTCATCCCTCTCACCCAGATCAACCATGAACATTACAGCAATTTCTTGAAGACTACTCACTTGCATCTGAGAAAGCAAATTCACAATTTCTTGTCTTCTCTTCATGTTTTCTGTTACACGAGAAATGTTGGTTTCCAGCATCTCTTAATATGATCGATCCTCTTGAATTTGTACCTGAATCCTTTTTCTCAAAGACTGTTTGATACTTGATTTAGAAGAGGATGTTGGGAGGCCTGCCATTTTTTAATAAGATAAGTTATAAGTGGTTTGAAATGGTGATAAAAAGATAAAGTTTATAGTAAAAGAAAAACGCACTGTAAAATTATTGATATCAATTATTGAACTGAATTATTTGATTTGAATTACTGAACTGAATTATAAAACACACTGTGCGAAATTACATATAATTACCTTTAAAGCGTGCGAAATATTTAGCTAAATATGTTAAATACTTTTTAGTCTGCGAAATGACCGACTTAACCATGCGAAATTACATGTTAAACCTTTATTGTGTGCGAAATAACCAAGTTAAGCATGCGAAATTATTCATATGATCAAATCTTTAATACCTGGGATATGTTAAAAACAACACATGCGATATTTAAAAACAACACATGCGATATGTTAAACTCACCAAATAAACCCAGAACCATCTTATCTTCAACCTCTTTACATTCTAATAACATGAAAACACCTTCAAATCAAATAAAACCCATACCTCAACAGTAACCCTATGATGAAAAACCCAAAATAAACATCCTAAATGACGAATCCAGCATTTTCGGTATCGCCAATGTGTGTTCGGTATAGGAATCAATCAAAAAACCTACAAATCGAATTGATACGAACAATAATTAGATAGACGGTTTTGAAACGAACTCGTAATCTGCTTCTTTGTTGACGGAATTCCCTAATTAGCCCTCAGATGATTGAACAGAATGTCCGATATACCCTTATCTAATTAAATTCAACCAGGACACGTGTATGGATGTGGGGATCGCGTACGTAATGTACGATTAGGGAATTTGTATCCTACACTTTGCCTATATATATATATATATATATATATATATAGGGTGGGGTTCTAGAGTGAACACTATTGTATTTGCAAACTGAGTAAACAAATCCTGGCCATTGATCTACACACGCGTATGGCAAGGATTAGTTCACTCAGTTCGCAAGCTACACCAGTGTTCACTCTTGAACCTAATCCTATATATATATATATATATATATATATAGGTAGAGGATCATGAGAAAACTACATCTAAATGAGAAAACTAGAAAACTAACTAAAAAAAGCCAAAAAACATACCAATTTTTTTTTTACAATTTTTTATAAAAAAATCGCTACTTTTTATATATAAAAAAATTTTCAAAAAAAAAAAAAAAATTGTTGTACTGCACATATGCATTATATGTGATTATATGTGTAGTACACATGTGCACTATATCCGTAATAGTGCACATGTGTAATACAACAAAAAAAAATTATTTATTTTTTTTTTTGAAAATTTTTTTCCATGTATAAAAACGAGCGATTTTTTATAAAAAAATTGTAAAAAAAAATTGGTATGATTTTTAGGTTTTTTTAGTTAGTTTTTTTGGTTTTCTCATGTAAACTAGTTTTCTCATGATCCATCTCCTATATATATATACATATATATATATATAGGGGAAGGTTTAAATGAGAACGCTAAATATTGTGAGAACCGTGAGAACGAATGAAAAAAACCGCAAGAAATTGGTCAAAAACAATTCAAATTCAAAAAAAAAATTTTGCACTTATCATTATTATTCGAATACAATATTATAAATTTAATTTACACGTTTAAATTTACGTGAATTCGTAAATAAAGAAAATTTACACATATGTAAGTCTGTCATTTACACATGTGTAAATTTGTTATATTTACACATGTGTAAAAAATCTAATAAGAGTGATTTTGAGAGGATAAATGAATTATTTGATGTTGTTGTTTCTTGTTTTGATGTTGTACTTTAATTACAATGAGGTTTGTATTAAAAAAAATGGGTTTGATTGGTTTTTTCATTCGTTCTCATGGTTGTCGCAATATTTAGCGTTCTCAAGATAACCCTCCCGTATATAGGCTCAGGATTTAGAGAGAACGATGAAAAGTGTGAGAACGGTGAGAACGATTTTGGTGGTGACATGTGGCATTAATGTTAAATTACACTAATTAAGGGGTAATATTGTCAAAAAACTCACTCACATGAACTGGGTTTTCAAATAAAATGCCATAAAAACACTTAAAAGCTATTTGTTTGAGCAATAATTTACAACAGCTCAAAAAAAACCATTTTTTTGAACGCCATAAAACACTCAATACGCTATAAAACACTCAAAAGCTATTTTTGAGCTATAATTTACAACAGCTCAAAAAAACCATTTTTTAACACCATACAACTCAAAAACTATTTTTTGAGCTATAATTTACAACAGTTCAAAAAACCATTTTATTATTTTGAGCTATTATTTTGAGCTATAATTTATAAAAGCTCAAAAAAACCATTTTTTTAACACCATAAAACACTCAGAAAGCTATTTTTTTGAGCTATAATTTATAACAGCTCAAAAAAACCATTTTTTTTTGCCCAGTTAAGTTAAAACGCCATAAAAAAGCTATTTTTTTTAGCTATAAATTACAACAGCTCAAAAAAACCATTTTTTTGAGCCAGCTCTTAGTTAAAACGCCATAACACTATTTTTTTGAGCTATAATTTACAGCTCAAAAAAACTATTTTTTAACACCATAAAACACTCAAAAGCTATTTTTTTGAGCTATAATTTACAACAGCTCAAAAAAACCATTTTTTTTAACGCCTAAGCTATTTTTTTGAGCTATAATTTACAACAGCTCAAAAAACCATTTTCTTAGCCCCAGTTAAGTTAAAACGCCATAACAAAAAAAAACTATTTTTTGAGCTATAAATTACAATAGCTCAAAAAAACACCTAGTTAAGAAAACACCATGAAAATACCTAGTCTAAAACGCCATAAAACACCCAGTTCAGAAAAACGTCATAAAACACAGTTAATTTTTTTTTCGAAAAGTATATCAATAGTATACTCGTTGGAAAAATAAAAAAATGCTGAGTTTTATGGTGTAATTTTTTTTGGAAAATAATCACGTATAAAAAAGTTATTGCCGTTTAAATATATGGGGAAAATGGCATGTGATTAGCATGTGCACATTTGTTTGGATCTTCCTAATTTACCTCTCCTGGTAGTTCCAAGACCCTATTATTTACAAAAATGCCACCGCATCAATCTCAACCACAAACCACTAAGATGTTGTGGCTGAGAATCGTTCTCACTGTTCTCACACTTTGAGGCGTTCTATCCTGATCTTGTTCCTATATATATATATACATACATATATATATATGGGACCGCTAAAATGAAAATCACCTCCAGTTGTAAAAACCATGAGAATTACACCGTACGGGGCGAGTTGGACCAAAAAATTTTTGATAAACGTAGATGCATGTATTATAAACACATTTGTAAAAAAAATGTCGTGTGTATAGTTTTGAGCACCACAAGTTTGTGTTTACGACACGGTACCCGTAAACACAAACTTGTGGTGCTCAAAACTACACACACGAAATTTTTTTTACAAATGTGTTTATAATACACGCATCTACGTTTATGAAAAAATTTTTGGTCCAACTCGCCCCGGATCAAAAAGTTCTCATGGTTCTTACAATTGGAGGTGGTTTTTATTTTAGCGGTCCCCTATATATATATATATATATATATATATATATATATATATATATATATATATATATATATATATATATATATATATATATATATATATATATATATATATATATATATATATTTAAAAAAACAATTCGGGCCCTGTTTCGATTTGGGCCAGAGTGGTCACTAATTCGACATTTGCTCTGGGCCGGCCCTGTGCAACAGATTAGGTTATGGGTGTAAATGAGTCAAACGAGTGCAAGCCTAGACGAGCTTAAACCTAACCCGAGCTTTAAAATATAGCTCAAAATGAGCCGATCTTGAACTTGAACACTCGTAAGTTGAACAAGCTTAGACGAGTTTAGACTCGTCTCCGTGTTTAGGGTGAACGGGGCGCTTTGCGGGGAGGGGTTTCCCCGCTCGGGAACACCGCCGCCGACCCCTCGGGGAGGCTAAGCGGGGAGTGGGGAGCGGCATTGATTTACCGCACATGTTTTTGATTTTTTGAACGTTGCCCAACGGTTATGAACAATAAAATAAAAAAAAAATCAAATTTTAACCTATAAATACCCCATTAAATCAAATTTTTTACCACACAAATTTTCAATCTTATTCCTCTAAAATTCTTTCAAATACAACACAAAGCCAAACCGAGCAATGGAGAACCAACCCCGCGAAGCCAAGAAAAAGTCCGTCGGCTCTAACACTAAGGGACGCGGCTCGCAACCGTCTCGTGGTGGTTCGAGCGGTGCAAGTGCACAACCACAACCACCTTTCGGATATACTACACAACCCCCGTTTTTTTACCCACAACCTTCACACCCCTCCTTTTACAACACCCAACCACAACCCCCTTTCGGCTATTTCCAAGATTTGTTATCAATGGATCCTCAATCCCCCGCCTTCGACCCGTTTGGTTTTCGTTCCCCACAAGTTCCATCTCCACGAGAAAATGCTGAACGTCCTCTACCTATTTACGAGGACGAGGAAGTAGTGCCCGAAACTCAAAATTTGGGCGACTATGAAGATGACACCAGCGACGATGAATATATTGTGAATGAAGACGCCGGCAACGAAGAAGATGGCGCTCGGGGTAAAAAGGCAAAAATGGAGCGCCAATCTTGGTCAAAATACCAATAAGAGGCGTTGGCAAAGGCGTGGGTACATTGCTCTACCGACAAAAAGAAGGGCAATCAACAAACCCGCGATGGTTTTTCGCGTAAGATTTTAGATCATTATAACGCCACCGTTGGTGGAAGTAACCGGACCGTGCATCAAGTACGGTCTAAATGGATACCGATGATGACGAAAATAAACTATTTCAACGGCCTATACTAACAAGCGGTAAAAATTATATTTTTTAACGTTGTATATTTTTTAAATTTGTTTACTAAGTTCATATGTTTTTAACACTTGTTATTTTATAATATGTAGGATCGTACACGAGAAAGCGGGTGTAACGATCTCAACGTGATGAAAATCGCTTTAAAGGATTTTCAAAATAAATATCCGAGCGGTTTTCAACATGTCGAGGCATGGGAGGTCATTCGAAAACACGACAAATGGGCCCAAATCCCATTATTGGGTGACGAAGGGGAAGGTTCGGCACAAAAAAGAAAGTCCGTTGACGTGGACCCTTCCATACCCGATATGAACGAAGACCCCTCGCCACAAAGAACACAACGGCGAGACAAGCGTCAAGCGACATCGTCCGAGGGCTCGGCTGAGTTGGCGCACAATTCAAAGAGTACACCGCCATGAAAGAAGCGAAGCACGCGATTGAATTGAGGAAGAAAAGAGAGTCGTAGGCTCGCGATCTCATAACGGAACAACGCGAGGCGATGAGAAACTACGCGCACGATCGAGATATGAAAACATTCCTCAAGCCGCACGATGATGCTCCGCCGGAAATGTTGCCGTTCATCCTCGCCCGAAAGCGCGAGATCGCTAACAAGTACGGGTGGCCGTGAAATTTCTAAAATTTTTATGTAGTATTCGATGTAATTTTTATTTTATTAAATGAAATGTAATTTTTTATTTTATGTAAATTATGTTTTACTTTTTATAAAAATATTTTCTTAATTAAAAAAATAAAAAAACAAGTCCCCCAAGAGAGGAGTGTCGCCATCAAATTGAGGGTGTGAGGGGAGTTAAGTGGGGAGTTGACGTGACACGTGCTGATTGATTGTGGGTAAGAGAGGTCACTCCCCACTTAAAGGAGTGCCCCTTACACCCTTACACCACTAGAGAAGATCAGTCACTTCTCTGGTTCATATAATAATTATGACTTCTCTGAACACTCACAAAATGGACACGGGCCATTTTAAAAATGGTTAATTTGAATTTGCGTTAGAGTGTAAGGGTGAGTAGAAAAACAAATTACCCAAAACATAACCAAAAATGACATAAACTGAAATAACCGAAAAAAATGGTTAAACAATGCTTCGGTTGCTTCTTTTTGTATATATAACATATTTTTTTCAGTTTAGTTATAGTTACATACATCTACAAAACCTAATTTAACCAAGCTGAACCAAACCGCTACATTTAAGTGAATCCAAACCCAACTAAACAGCTATATTTAAGTGAGAACCGAACCACCACATGCATACCTACCTTCATACATTCATCTACAGTTCACACTCATGAGTATCCTGCCAATGTGCTTACTTCCAGACGATATATATGCATCCCAACCCATTTAAACTTCTGAAACATCCCACTCTGAGATATGTTCACTCTACGATCAAGATCACAACTAATACACAAAGTTTGTAGTAACCGATCTTATTTCAGCTGCCTGTTCTGAGTTCTGACCGTCTTGCTTTTTCATGCGTACCCATCCTGACCTGCTTACTCTTTATCCAACTTTTAAATCTGCTTATCCTAACTAAAAAGTAATAATTATAGTTAATCGGACACAGGGAGAGGATCATGAGAAAACTAGATATAAATGAGAAAACTAGAAAACTAACTAAAATCCACTAAAAAGGAGAGGGAGGGAGACTTTTAATGAAGGAGGGGGGACTTTTAATGAAGGAGGGGTAAAATTGGAACAAAAAATATATAAATTTTCAAACATTTCCCATTTCTCCATACGTTATCATTTTAAAACAAAAATGGCACCATAAGATCACAAATTTTCTTATCTTTCATTCAAGTATATTCGAGCATATTTTTTATGACATAAAAAAAGATTTATGGTGTCGTCTTGTTTTCTCCACTATTATTATAGTAGTGCACATGTGCAATGTAACATGTACTACAATTGCATTACATGCTTAAAATTAGCTTTTTGAGTCTAGTTTAGCTTTTAGGGTTAGTTTTTTTGGAGGTTTAGGATTAGGATTAGGTTTTTGGGTGTGGGGGGAGGGGGGGTTTAGGTTTTTTTTTGGGGGTGGGGGGGGGGGGTTTAGGTTTTTTTTTTTTCGGGTTTATGTTTAGGGTTTAGTTTTAGGTTTTTGGGGGGTGGGGGTGGGGGGTTTAGGTTTTTGGGGGTGGGGGTGGGGGGTTTAGGTTTTTGGGGGGTGGGGGAGGGGGGTTTAGGTTTTTTTTTTGGGGGGGGGGGTGGGGGGTTTAGGTTTTTTTCGGGTTTATGTTTAGGGTTTAGTTTTAGGTTTTTGGGGGTGGGGGGGGGGGGTTAGGTTTTTGGGGGGTGAGGGTGGGGGTGGGGGGTTAGGCTTTTGGTGGGAGGGTGAATTTAGGTTTTGGGGGGGTGGGGGTAGGGGGGGGGTTTAGGTTTTTGGGGGGTGTCGGTGGGTGGTGGGTTAAGTGGTTTAGGCTTTCCGTATTAGTGCACATGTGCAGTACAACAAAAAAATTTTTTTTTTTTTTTTTTTTTTGAAAATTTTTTTCCATACATATAAAGTAGCGATTTTTTATTAAAAAATTGTAAAAAAAAAAAAAAAATTTTTGGTATTTTTTTTGGTTTTTTTTAGGTTTTTTTAGTTAGTTTTTTGGTTTTCTCATTTAAACTAGTTTTCTCATGATCCATCCCCATCGGACACAACCCATAAATATATATATATATATATATATATATATATATATATATATATATATATATATATATTTGAAGTCCAAAACAACCCAAAATCTGATAGTTGGGTCAGGATTGCGCACACAACTACTTTTGTGTGAAAGTCATACATCCAATGAATTCCAGAAATAGATATAGAAAAACAGGTAGCAGTACAAAAATTCTAGATTACAATCATAAATCTCAACCTTAATTCTAGAGAAACTCAAGTGATCTAAACAGCATCAATTTCAACCGCAGACGCGCGTGGGGCGCGCAAGAGTATTTTTAACATCCCCAACTCTTGATCCTTTCAATTCAAGCTCCAAGCTGCTGAAATATATAATCTTCAATTCAATTACATGCTCCAACCAAACATCTGAATGATATTCTTCATATACATCGGGATCATAGTCTATCTCATTAGAGAGATAATGTTCTGTATCAATCTGCAAGAAAAGTCGTTATTTATTGTGTCTGTGTATTCTGGCATGAGACAAAAAAAATAACCAGGATACAACAAGACCTATACTAGTTACCTCTAGCTCGATTTTTTTTCCCAAGTTCAGGGAGTTTTTGATCGAAACAGAAAGAAAAGTCAACCGATAGCTCTCATGAAAAGATATTTGTTAAAAACGAAAGTATTTAAGGCAAAGCCGGCTTAAGGGCAAGCCAGTTAAGACTTTTGCTTTGGGCCTCACTCCTCTAAGGGCCTCCCATTTAAAAAATTGAAGATCATATTATTTTTTTTATTGGTTTACGTAGAAGAAAAAATGAGATATGTTAATGGGCAAAAAAAATTGAGATTCCAATTTCATATTCAATGATTACCGGAAAATGTTTAAGCAAGCTGAAAAATTATTTTCTTTTATCTTCATATATATGATAACGATTAGATATAAGTATATAACTATGTTAACAAAACTAAGGTTAGTTAAATCTTGAATCTTTGTAGAGCTATGAATTAATATGCCTTTATGTGATAATCTTCTGTTAAATTCATATAGCAATAACCAAATAAAATCTACTTTATTTTATAAAACAAAAGTATAACATATAATAATATACTTGATATAAAGTAACAAAAACATATCAATTCAAAACCGGAAAGGGCCTCATATTTAGAGTTCGCTTTAGGTATACAAAAGCGTTAAGCCAGCCCTGATTTAAGGTGGATTAATGAGATTGGAAGCTCTTGTGGAACCAGGTCTTGAACAAACCACTTAAACCCTATATAAACCAAAACAATTATCAACATCGTACAAAGTTTTTTTGAATCTTTCAAATATATAAAGGTGGATAAATATTACCTGAGTTATATCACTCCAAATAGTCCGATGCTCAATCAAAGGTAAACACTCGAATAGCTCAATCATGGTGGATTTTTATGCCCCACAACTAGTTCTTCAAGCATAAACTGCAGCAACGTACTATATTTAGATAAGTTTCAAAAGCTCGAGAGAATGAGTAAGAACCTACTTACCAGACCATCGCTCTTAAGTGATGGAGAATTCGATAAAAGATGTAGAAGTGTTTTCCTCAAGATCCTTATAAAATCCAAGGATAGGATTATGAAGCTACCAAATCCATTAAATACAAGTTGGTGGTCAAAACCACATCAACTGAGATATAGTTCCGCTAAGTGATACAATGAGAAGACGGAGAAGGGTAAATTATACGAACAAATTCTAGATGCATCAAACTCAAGTGCTAATTTCTTGATGATATGGTTCCTCGACAAATGAAGTATTATTTTGATCGATTTCACAAAAAGGGTAATCAATTTTGGAAAAGAGGCCAACTTCATACATGCAAAGGGTGAACTCATGTATTGGATCTTGGCGCAGTAACATAACTTAGTGTATAGCACACAAAAGTTTACTTATCTCCATAATTTGCATTCCAAAAAATTTAGGAATGGTGGTCCATTTGTACCTTCATTCCCTTGAGAGGATACTTGTCCTTGCTGCCTCTTCAATTGGTAAAAAACATAGGATGGTTTCTATTATGGTTTGAGTAAGTGTGGTGATTATATCCAAAGACAATCATTTAGCTTTCATCCTAGGGTTCTTAATTTTAAACAACTTTTTTCTCATATACAAATATATACTTGTAACTACCCTTGATGCACGCTTGCTGAAACACTTGTTAATCTAAATGTCTTTTAACAAGCTAATAGTGTAAACCACATTTACTTTGCAAGTCCTTTAATAAACAACATCTCTAGTTGTGATTATTATCCGGCTCCCTCCACTGAATCGTTGCTCTAGTTAACTTCGGGTCTTTTTTTGTTAAACAAAACCAAAGCCACAAGCAACAATTCATTGTCATTTTAAGAGCCGAGTAGAGATGATCCGCAACCATCCTAAACGTATATCCTCTTCTAAAACTGAGAAAAACATCATGAATCCACGACTGAAAAGAAAACGACGGAAATGGGGTAAGAAGATGTTTAAAAAAACATTATTAATATGTTCGATTTGTTGAAGAAGCTATGTGCTCACACTTTCTTATCAAAGAATTGTTTTGGTTTTTTCCTTTTCCTTTTGAATCCCATCAGAATTGCAAGTTGCCATTTTGACACCTATAAAACATAAAATAACTCAATCTGAAGACAATTCATCG
Organism: Helianthus annuus; assembly: GCF_002127325.2. Lineage (NCBI taxonomy): Eukaryota > Viridiplantae > Streptophyta > Magnoliopsida > Asterales > Asteraceae > Helianthus > Helianthus annuus. The sequence goes on from NC_035440.2 coordinate 43,106,550, forward strand.
ATCTAATCTAAAAAAAAATAGAAGATATTCAACCGTACTAAACAGATCTATGAAAACACTATCAACTTGAAATTAGAATTAAAACCCTAAAACTGATACAATTAAAATAGATGGATGATAGATCTATCCATAAACGAAGCAGTGCGAAGGAGATAACACACCGACAATAAACAATTAGCAGAATCAAACGATGAGCCATAGATCTGAAGTGATGTACCTTGAAGATGAGCTGAGTGTTCATGAGATGATGTAGGGTACAGAATTTTTTAGATCCAGAGCAGCAACGTTAAGGTGAGGTGAGGTGAGGTGAGGTGAGTTTCTGAGGCCTTTAATGAGAGTTTCCGGCTAATCTATCTACCAACAAATATTTTAAAAATGCCAAAATCATACCTACGGTTTGTGACTTTTACCTATTACATCCAAAGTAAAAATAAAAAGTTAACTGGCCCTGAGATTTGACGTTTATTGTCAACTAGGTTCTGCTCGCTTGCGTTGCGCGGCATTAAGTCGAATATTTCTTTTTCATAGCATGTACGTCTGTGTTTTAGTTACTTGTACATACTACTTATAACACGATCTCAAAAAAATTACATTGAGTAAACAAAGTAAAACAAAATACTACAATACTTTTTGCTAAAAAAAACTAAAACGATGGAAAAACTACCGCTTTGCATGACGAATAAAAATTAAATCGAGCCAACCAATTAAAACAAAACACTACCATAGTCTTCTAAAAAAATATTAAAACGAATTTTATACTGGGGGCAAAATCGTAAATAAACACAAAAAAAGTCGAAATGTAAATCAACTTAAGTTTATACCGACACGTAAATAAAAAGGGTAAATTACACTTTTCGTCCTTTATGTTTATATTGAATTGCAGTGGATAACCTTTAACTTCAATAATTACAGCCACAATCCTTTATTTGGATAACCCATTACACATTTCGTCCTTTAGCACTAACCAGGTTAAAATTTTGAGCTAAGTCTAGTCACATGAGGGTGTTGTTGTCATTTCACACTTTTATTTTAATTGTTTTTAATAAATAAAACTAAAAGGTCATTTCACCCTTAATGCTTCCATCCATGGTTTCGTCCCCATTAAACTCTCTCTCTCTAAAATAATACAACCTGCATAAACCCACCACCACCACCGCCACCTGATACATCACAACCACCATCATCCTCGAAGCTACACCACCGCCACTATCTCTCTCTCTCTTTCTTTCTCTCTAAACTCATAACATCACAACCGTAGATCTGGGGGGATTTCGTCAAACCCTAGCCCCAAATCTGGTGGATTTCGATTCCGGCGAAGAGACAAGAGTGATTTCAGATGATAGATCGGATAGTTGTGAAGACAGATCTGATGGTTCTTGGTCTGGAATCGAAGCTCTCCGGTCCAACCTGCTTCGTCTTCCGTGAGCCCATAACTCAACATTTGGTGTTTATACGCATGTACTTCATAGACAACGGCGACCCTCAGACGACGGCGCTAACTAGGATTCTGGCTAAAAAGATCTCCTGCGCTAACTAGGGTTCTGATGTCAAGAGATGACAAATTGGGAGAAATAGATGAGAGAGAAGAAATAGAGGAATCGTTTCAGAGGGGAGCCGGAAATTGTGGTGGTGGGGAAGGGAGCCGGAGGTGGGCGGTGGTGGTTCTGGCTAGAGATGAGAGAGAAAGAGGGGGAGATGGGCAGAGATATTTAGAGAGAGGGAGGGGGCATGGATTAAAAAGAAAAACATATTTGTACAATAAATGTATAGTCTTACACTAAAATGATGAATTTACCCTCATGTGCAAGGCACATGCTATATTTAACTGAAAATTTTAACATGGTTAGTGCTAAAGGACGTAACGTGTAATGAGTTTTACAAAAAAAGGATTGTGTCTGTAATTATTAAAGTTAAAGGTTATCCATTGCAATCCGGTACAAACATAAAGGACGAAAAGTGTAATTTACCCAAATAAAAATAAAGACGTAAAACTCGATTAAAAAGTATTTAGAAAGTTAAGGGGATGTAAAAGTCAATGCTGAAAATTAAAGGGTAAAAGTAAAAAAGAAAAAACCACAAAAAGAAAAGAAAGAAAGAAAAAGAAAAAAAAAAGGAAAAAAAAATGACAACACCACTGTAGCAAAGTGGTGTTGTCATTTGATATATATAATAATTTCATCCAGATGACTAACTTAGTTAAAGGTATCGTTAACTCACAAAGGATTTTGACAATTCCCAAACCTTAAGTTAAAGGTATCGTTAGTTCAAGAAGGATTTTGGCAATTCCCAAACCTTAGAGACGATTTTGGCAATTTACCGATTTATTCTATTGTTTTTTTTATTTTTTAAATTTCTTTTTTATCTTTAAATAAAAATTATAAATATAATATATATATATATATATATATATATAGGGTTAGGTTAACGTACAAATGTCCTTATCGTACATTACGTACGCGATCATCTCAGCCGCCAGATCTTCATCACACATTGAAATCGCATGTTGGTTTTTTGTAACAATTTCGCATGTTTGTTTTTTAACATGCGATTTCATCAAAATTACCACATGCAAAATTGTTACAAAAAAGCAACATGCGATTCATCAAAATTATTACATGCGAAATTGTTACAAAAAACAAACATGCGATTTCATCAAAATTACCACATGCGATTTCATCCATGCTATTTCACTATATTGTACGTAATGTACGCTAAGGGATATTGTATTTTACACTTTACCTATATATATATATATATATATATATATACACACATACATATACATAGGTAGAGGATCCTGTAAAAGTGCTCAAAGTGTGAGAAGTGTATTATAACACTATATATAATACTATATAGAGTAAATTACAAAGTTCGTCCTTTATGTATGCTACTTATTACAAAGTATGTCCTTTATCTTTAATAAGCTCAGAAAACATACTCAATGTTTGTAAACCCTTACAAGTTATGTCCTTTAGTCATAACACAATTAGTTTTCATGGTTAAAGTTGACTAAGTCAACCCCACATAAGGGTATTTTAGTCATTTTATCCTAAATATTATAATAAATTATCCTACCCCCACAACCACAACCACAACCCACCTGCCACCGCCACCGCCACCGCCACCGATCTGCCACCACCACCACTTCACCTGCAAGTTTACTCTGCTCCAAAGCAGTGTACGATCTCTATACGACGACGATTGCACCGATTTCATACTCCTCGTATAGTAAACAACTTAACAGATCGATCGAATTGATTGTAAAACCCTCATCTCCCCAAATCTATTTACAAAATAAAGGGTAGAAACAAAAAGATTTATCTAACAGACAATCGATCCCAACTGTTTTCATCTCATCAAACATACCAATAGCCAAATTAACAAACCTAACTCACAGAACCCAAAATATCAAAACATTATAAGTCTTCGCAGCTGAAAGGAACCCTTACATCTCCATATCCTTCAAGAACCTAACTGCAGCCTTCACTTTCTTCAATCCAATCTACAACCAGCAAACACCGACCACCGTACAACTCACCGTCAACACTCAAAACTCCTCTGACCATCATCGTAACTACCGCCTCAGCCACCACTTCATTCAAACACCACCACCATCACCTGCAAGTCTCCGGTGATCACCTCATCCACCTTTCTACACCAACACCTCTGACCACTACCTTCGATCACCTTCATTCCCACTGCCGTTCTTTATCGTCATCAATCTGTCTCACATGATCCGAAAAGTGCTAATCGGATTCGGTTGATGCGTTTATGTGAGAATTGGGGGATTTGGAGGTTGAAGAAACCCTAGATCTGGAGAGGTGAATGATGAGGATGCGAGGGTGACACTGTGGATTATGGAAGTTTTGATGGGTGGGTGGTGGTGGTAGGGTACTTTTATATACAGAGAGAGTTGAGACCGAGTGAGGAAACAAACGCCGTTTCGGTACCGGCGGTGATGGACTGCTTTGATTCTCCAAAATCCTTGCGACGGAAGTTTAGAGAGAGAGAGAAAGAGAAAGAGGAGATTGTAGAGAGAGATTGAGAGAGAGAGAGTAGGTAGAGTAAGAGAGTGAAAGTGGTGGTGGTGGCAGATCGGTGGTGGTGGTGATGGTGGTGGCAGGTGAGTTGTGGTGGTGGTAGGTGAGAGAGAGAAGGAGAAGGTTAATAAAGTCTGTATGTATATATTTATATATATAATTCTAAAATTGTTTTATTTATTGGTTTTATGATTATTTATTATAATATTTAGGATAAAATGACTAAAATACCCTTATGTGGGGTTGACTTAGTCAACTTTAACCATGAAAACTAATTGTGTTATGACTAAAGGACATAACTTGTAAGGGTTTACAAACATTGAGTATGTTTTCTGAGCTTATTAAAGATAAAGGACATACTTTGTAATATATGACATACATAAAGGACGAACTTTGTAATTTACTCTACTATATAACACCATATAAACACCGTATAACAATATGTAACACCATATAATACCATATAACACTATGTAACACTATATAACAAATATAACACTATAGTTTGTCTGATAGCATGTCTATGATAGATGTATAGTGTTATATTTGTTATATAATGTTATATAGTGTTACATAGTGTTATATGGTATTATATTGTGTTACATATTGTTATACGGTGTTTATATGGTGTTATATATAGTGTTATAATACACTTCTCACACTTTAGGCCCTTTTTACACTATCCTTACTCTATATACATATACACGCATTATTATATATGTGTGTATATATATATATACACGTACAAATTTGAACTACAAGGCACACCCATCGAGAAGGGCTACTTGGAAGAGGAACAATACTTTGTCTCTTCATCGTTAAGAATCTAAGACTAATGTAGCATTTGGTATGCATGAATGAGAGGTGGAATAGAATGGACCATTGTGAAGGAATGAAGAAAAGAGTGTTTGGTTGGTCGATGGAATGGAATCGTCCATTCCAAAATGCATTCCATTCCCTCAAAATCATTTCATCCGTCCCCCTGTTTTTTTTTCCATTCCATTCCCTCTTCACCCTTCATTAACAGCATCACAACCCACCACCATTGCTACCACCCACGTCATCCGCCATCGTCGCCCACCTCCGCCACCACCCGCCACCGCCCCTGCCACCACCTACCACCGCCACTCACATCCGTCCCCGTCACCGCTACCATCTCCGATCACCGCCACCATCGCCACCGCCACCTTCGATCACCGCCGCCATCGCCACCCACCAGCGCCACCACCGCCACCACCTACTTTCGATCATCGCTGCTCCACCTCTGGTCACCGACGCCGTCGCCAACCACCTCCGCCACCGCTATCAACCACCACCACCCACCGCCACAACCGCTACAACCGCTACCACCTCCGACCATTGTCGCCACCACCATTGTGACACCCCAGGAAAACCGGTAAACGATACAATTTACCTAGCTTCCTCAGTAACCGCATGCTAAATTTCGGGACGAAATTTCTTTCAAGTTGGGGATAATGTGACAACTCGAGTTTCCAAGATTCCTATTTCGCGTTTATTGCACGTTCATTGATTGTTTAGTTGTTTATTTGCACAATTAGTTGCTATGGAAATTGTATACGTTTTGATGCAATGAATCGTATTGTGTGATTGTGCATGGTTGTTTGTTACTTATGAAAGATTTGTCAAATGTATGAACTTGGTGGTGAAACTGTGAAATTGTTTGAGATGGTGTACTATTGAAAAATATAATAATTAAGGGTGTATAGAGTAATTCGTGAAACTTAAACTATTCTTAACCCTAATCCCTTTTCACTAATCATTACACAAAACAAAACACGTACTTTCATTCTTTGATTCTCTGGCAATCATCATCATCTTCATCCTAGGCTCAAGCTATTCATCACTCTTATCACTCTTGATTTCCATACTCTAACTAGAATCAATTCAAGGTAATTGCTTATTGATTGTTTGATTGTATCAATTCTTGATTCTTGTAATACTTGTGAACCCTAGCTTTCATATGATGGTTCTGTAATTGTTAATGTGATTCTGATTATTGTGATTATGATGATTGACTAGTTGTATAATCGATTGCTTGATGATTTTGATGCATGATATGAAGAAATATTGATTGTTGTGTTGATTACTGCCATACAGATATGAATTAGGGTTTTCTTAATCGTTAGAACGTGATAACGTAACTGATATAATCGCAAGGAACTGGAACATTCGTATTTATGATTGTTTATAGTCAGAGTTTTGTTTTTGATGCCATGTCCGACTTTTAATAGATGGATGGATGTCCGAATTTTATTGCATGAAACCATAAGGTCCGACCTTTGATGTATGATAACATGTCCGAGCTTTATAGGGGTGATAAGGGTCCGAGTTTTAACCCCAAGACCCTTATCCGACTTTTAAAACCCTAGATAGGGGGGTCCGAGCTTGTGTCCACAATATGCTTGTCCGAGTTTTGTATGGGGCATTCTTGTCCGAGTTTTGTAAGGGATACTTGTCCGACTTTTTGACCAAGGACAAGCTTGTCCGAGTTTTAACCCCCCACCTTTATTGTCACACCCTCAAGTTACCACTTAGGGAGTATCCCTGTTAGGCGTGTGACCCCTAGTAATGAGCCACCAATTACATTGAATCCATAAGTTTGAAATATAGTTTCATCATTTAATAGTAATAAAATCCAAACATAAGTAATTCAAAAAAACATCAAGTTCAGCGGAAGCATTAACGTAACATAATGTAAATACTTTCCAAACAACCATAGTAAATAAATGTTTGATAAATAAACTCATCAATGCAACCATGACCACTCACGCCCTCCAGCCAGCAAGTTCCTGCTCCCAAGTACCTAACGACCTGCGAGCATGTAACAAGTGTATCAGACAAAGCTGGCGAGTCCACAGTTTTAGAAAACGTTTGTTACCAGTTGTATGTAAAACAGTTCAATAACCAATGCAAGTAATATTGTTAATATCTCAATTCCGAACAAGACGGCTCCTGAAGTACATGACTGCCCTCCCCACGTACTCCTATCCAGTACTGGGCCACGACTGGGTCATTAGTTCACATCCGTCCTATCCAGGAGCGGTGTGAGGGTGCCAAACCTAAGTAGCGCTACCAACTAATACCCCTTACCCTCCAGGTAACATAATAAGGGACTTACAAAAATGATAGGTGAGAATATTAACCAATATACCCGTTTTTACCAAAAGACTTATCCCCCCTCACGGGATACCCACTGACTGTCCCAACCACCGGGACGCATGCTCGAATGTAGTGAACTCACCTCAGTTTTGCTCGGTAAGATTGTTTACTTGATTATCAGTTGGATAAACACGTCCTAACAAGGTTACCAGTTAAAGTCAGTTTCACATGCATATATATCACGCCTTACACGGATAGTTGATTCACACATACATTCCAACTCGTGACAGTTTATTCGTCCGTCTAACGTAACACACAATGTCTAACATGTAATCACATGAATACACCATATACAAACCTACATGATCAACTAGTGTGTGCATGGCTCGAAGTTAACACATGTGTATATCATGATAACCAACAATTCCAACATTCTAGGTTCGGCCAAATTACATCAGGTGCGGCCCACATCACAACCAGCCCAACAATCATGCAGTTCAGACACATAAATCAATCCATAAGAGAGTGGGACCAAAACCCTTTTGTGTGATCGGTTGGCTTGTGGCCCACTGTTTAGAGTGCGGCCCAACAACAGTCCTAAGTGACCTGCTATCACATATTGTAAATATGTGCAGCCCAGTTATAACCCAACCATAATATTCATGCACTAGACATTTGGACCCTCGCAATATTCCTTTAATTACCCGACCCACTGTTGTCAATTTATTTAAAATTTATAACCCTATGACTTGTAATTTATCAATAATATGAAGTCCATTAGTTGCTGTTGTGCCGTTCTTAAGGCTCACCTAAAACATATGTGGCCCAACCGACTTGTTTATGAATCACGCATATACAGTTCAAACCAAATAACAAAACATTATCAACAACGCAATACCATCCATTTGTTTCAACAATCGGTTTCAACATTGGGTTCATGAGCCTAATCATAATCTACAAACAAATCGAACAACATGATCATGCTACACAGATTTGTGAATTTATCCTTGATATCAGTTCTCATCTTAATCATATATAATCAATAAAGTTCTGACCAAACACCCAAACCTTCACATGTATATGTCAGACATATTTTGAATTCAATTTTTAATTAAATCACAATCAATTAATAGGCTAGAATGATTGGACCAATTGTTTGCATGCAATTCCTCTAATTGGACCCTTTATAATCTTTCACATGCATCAATTGATATATGGCCGACAACTATACTTTATCATAATCATGAATAGATTTACCACCAATTATTTACAAGGTCACATGTAACATATAATAGGGGATCAAAACAACTAAAGGGAGTATTATACTAACCGCAAATTAGATGAACTCGAAGGAAGACTTTCACGAAGTAGAGATGTATGGCCGCCGGGTTCAAGAGAGGCTCTAGGGTTTGTATGTTTTTTTTAAACCAACTTACGTACCCCTAATCATACTAATAAACACAATCTAAGGAGGTTTGGGCCAATAATAAGGAATGTGGGCCGATTGAGTTAAGATAGTGGTGTGTGGGTGCGTGTATGGTCTAGTATGTGCACGGCGGCCCAAGTCGATATGCGGCTCATAAGTCCAAACACCAAAATGGATCCTATCACTCGTCTAGTTCGTCTAGCTATATCCCAGTCAATTCACATTCGACAGTTTATCGTAGCAATGAGTTAAAAGAAAAGTTCAATATAACAAGAGCATGGAAGGAGAGAGTTACGAGAAGTTAGAATCACGAGATCACACGGTACTAACCTTGAAGGTTCGGGTTGTCACATCATCCCCAACTTGAAAGAAATTTCGTCCCGAAATTTGACAAGTAGCGCGGAGGAGTGAAATAGTAAATCAAGGGTGTTGCGGATTTTGCTCAGGTGCTACATCATCCCCAACTTGAAGAGAATTCGTCCCGAAATTCTCCAGTTTCACCAGAATTAGACTTGTCTTTAGGGAAGAGTTGAGGATACTTGAGCTTCATCTGATCCTCACGCTCCCATGTGAACTCCGGTCCACGCCTCGAGTTCCAACGAACTCTAACAATCGGGATACGACTATGATTACGCACCTTGACCTCCCGGTCCATGATCTCAATAGGCTCCTCGACAAACTGCAACTTGTCGTCGATCTTCAATTCTTGAAAAGGCACAACCAGTGTCTCATCAGCCAGACACTTCTTCAATTGCGAAACGTGAAAAACATCATGAACATTACCCAACTCAGCAGGTAACTCAAGCTTGTAAGCGACTTTACCGATCCGCTCCAGGATTTTGAATGGCCCCACGTAGCGTGGATTGAGCTTGCCACGCTTCCCGAAGCGTACAACGCCCTTCCACGGCGAAACTTTCAACATAACCCGATCATTAACCTCGAATTCCAAAGGTTTTCTGCGCTTATCGGCGTAGCTTTTCTGACGATCACGCGCCGCTGCCATACGATTCCTGATCTGAACAATCTTTTCTGAAGTTTCAAGCACGAGTTCAGGACCAGTGATCTGACTGTCACCCACTTCAGTCCAACCAGTGATCTGAATACTAGTGTGATAGCTGTTGTTGTAGGAGAACTCTATCAACGGCAAGTGTTTCTCCTAACCTTTTCCGAAATCAATCACACATGCACGCAACATGTCTTCAAGCGTCTGAATGGTGCGCTCACTCTGACCATCCGTCTGTGGGTGATAAGCAGTACTCATATCGAGTTGTGAAACGAACGATTTATGCATCGACTGCCATAATTCAGAAGTGAAACGCGGATCTCGATCTGAGATGATAGAAGTTGGCACTCCATGTCTAGAAACCACCTCTTTAAGGTAAATTGCTGCAAGCTGAGAAAATTTGTCTGTTTCCTTGATTGCCAGAAAATGCGCTGACTTTGTGAGTCGATCAACAATCACCCATATAGTGTCATTTCCAGCCTGAGTCCTCGGTAATCCTGTAACGAAATCTATAGCGATTTGTTCCCACTTCCATGTGGGTATCTCTGGCTGCTGAAGTAGACCCGAAGGCTTCTGGTGCTCTGCTTTGACTCTAGCACAAGTCAAGCATTTACTCACGTATGTGGCGATGAGGGCTTTCATATTCGGCCACCAATACGAAACTTTAAGATCCTGATATATCTTATCCGATCCCGGATGAATAGAATATCGGGACTTGTGTGCTTCATCCATCACAAGTTCTCGAAGTTTACCATACAGAGGAACCCATACCCGCTCCATAAAGTAATAAATGCCGTCAGGCCTCTTCTCCAGTCGTTTTTCCATACCCCGCAAGCACTCGGCCTCGATGTTCTCTTCCTTCAAGGCTTCGATCTGAGCATAACGAATCTGAGCTAGTAAACCAAAGTGAATAGTAAGCTGCAGAGCACGAACGCGCTTAGGCTTCGTCTCCTTTCGGCTAAGTGCATCAGCCACAACGTTAGCTTTCCCGGGGTGATACTTGATGGCACACTCGTAATCGTTCAAAAGCTCTATCCAACGACGTTGCCGCATATTCAATTCTTTCTGGTCGAAGATATGCTGAAGGCTTCTGTGATCGGTGTAGATGGTGCATTTGGTACCGTACAGATAATGCCTCCAGATCTTTAACGCGAAAACCACAGCTCCTAACTCCAAATCGTGAGTCGTATAGTTCTTCTCGTGCACCTTCAACTGACGAGAAGCATAAGCTATCACCTTCTCGCGTTGCATCAACACACAACCGAGACCCTGAATCGAAGCATCACAATAAACCACAAAATCCTCGGTACCATCTGGTAGAGATAGGATCGGCGCGCTACATAGTTTCTGTTTCAAAAGTTGAAAATCGTCCTCCTGTTTTGTTCCCCAAGAATAAACCACATTTTTCTGCGTCAAGGAGGTGAGAGGTTGAGCAATCTTCGAGAAATCCTGAATAAACCGACGATAGTACCCTGCAAGACCCAGGAATTGTCGCACCTCCGAAGGATTCTTTGGTGCCGCCCAATTCCTAATAGCATCGATCTTCGCAAGATCCACATGTATAACCATCTCGTTGATAATATGCCCAAGAAAGTGCACTTCCCGAATCCAAAAATCACACTTAGAAAACTTCGCGTAAAGCTGCTCCTTCCACAGGAGCTCCAAGATAAGACGTAAATGCCGCTCGTGATCCTCCTCGCTTTTGGAATAAATCAGAATGTCATCAATAAAAACAATAACGAAGTCGTCAAGGTACGGTTTGCACACACGGTTCATGAGATCCATGAAGACTGCTAGTGCGTTGGTCAATCCAAACGTCATAACTAAAAACTCATAGTGGCCATACCGCGTCCGAAAAGCTGTTCTCCGAACATCCTTCTCTCTAACCCGTACTTGATGATATCCCGACCTTAAGTCGATTTTTGAATAGAAACTTGACCCTTGCAGCTGGTCAAATAGATCGTCGATACGAGGCAAAGGATAACGGTTTTTGACCGTCACCTTGTTGAGCTCGCGATAATCTATACACATCCGAAAGGATCCATCCTTCTTCTTCACAAATAACACAGGGGCTCCCCAAGGCGAAGAGCTCGGTCGGATAAAACCCCTATCCAACAGCTCTTGGAGCTGATTTGACAACTCCTGTAATTCCCCTGGCGCAAGACGATAAGGAGCACGAGCAATCGGGGCTGCTCCTGGCACAAGGTCGATCTGAAATTCTACCTGACGGTGTGGAGGTAGACCAGGGAGTTCCTCAGGAAACACATCAGGAAACTCACGAACTACTGGAAAATCCCCGATCTTTCTCTCATCAGGCTGTGAATTAGTAACGAGGGCTAACATAGCAGGATAACCCTTACGCAGACACTTCTGAGCCTTCATTGCTGAAATAATGCTAACTGTGGCACCACTACGATGGCCCTGAACCGATAAAGATTCTCCGCTAGTGTCACAACCCCCGACCCCTCAGGAACGGGCGACCGTGAGCCAGTTTCGGTGGTATCGTGTATTGTCTAATTTGGCAGCGGAATTTTTCATCAGGACCGTAGTTAGGAAATATTTTTATCAGAGTAAAACCACCATATTTTCATAATATTAAACACATGGGTAAAACCCAAGTTTTCAGTATACACACTTTCATAGGAATAAATCCTATTTTTATTAATAAAAACATCTATTTTATTTTAGGTAACTTTATAGCCACTTTTCCAAGCCTTCAGTGCTCTCCAGCTGGCTTTTATTGGCTTCACACTAAGTTACCTGAAACACGTGTTTAAAACATTTTATCAGCAGGAAATACTGGTGAGTGAATCCCAGTTTAATCAAGTTTAAATAAAAACCAATTTGCAGTATTGAGGGCACATCCGCAATTACATTTGTATCCAAGACATCACAATTAACATCAGTGGTACGGTCATACTCAACTTATGGGATGTTACCACGCCAGTAACCAATTTTGTATACAAAACCCCAACATACCCACTATAATTGTATTCTTTACAAATACTCAATAACTGCTTTGTATATATTTAATTAAGTGAGGTTTTGTAAAATAGGAACAAAAAGTTTACAAAAGATGGATCAACTCACAAAAAATGAGTTCATAAAAAGAAGGATCACTCACATTGCTATTATAGGGCTTTCCTTTGTGATTCCCTGGTTATAGTCTAATTAAATAAACAATGCACACGCGTTAGTATAATAACCCATTTTAACATTAGTAATACCCTCCCCGAGACGGTATTCCAACGACTACGTCGGGCAGAACCACGACAGCCGTTACGGAACCCTAAATCAATCGGGCAGAGTATCTAATACGTATCCAGGGGTTATGATACTTACAACGAGGCAGAGCTTTGCTAATTAGGGGGGTATAATACCCGCGTATAATAAGCCCACTATCAGAAATTTGAGAGAAAGAAACGTTTGTGAGCGAATTCAACTGAAGATCCGATGGCCTGATTATATAGTGCTTCACCTGGGTTTTCTCGCGGCCCGCGTAAGGGTATACCAAAGTCTACGCGGCCCGCGTCAACGCTGGTCAACAGCGTAGGTGATCCGGGTCACTATCTAGCTTCGACATGTGTTGGGCCACGTGGCGGCCCAGAGCTGCGCCACCTTTTGGGACTCTCGCGGCCCGCATAAACTTAAACGGGGGCGTACGCGGCCCGCCTGAACTAATGAAATTAAAGGAATCCGGTTACACCTTAATACGGCCCGCGTAAACTAAGGGTGAGGGTTGTCGCGGCCCGCCTAAACTTATATTTTCTTGTTTTTGATTATTTTTAATAATATATTGTATTTCGGGCTCGGTTTTCACATACGGGGTGTATTTTAGGAAGTGTAGGGTGTCAGAAAAATATTCGGGAGGGTTGTTATATTTTGGGTACAACTCCTGGATTATTTAATAAAATATATAGTGCACTCACATTAAGTATAGCAACCCAATTCAACTTTATCCCTACGTCACGAGACAGAACCCCCAACGAATTTAGGTAGAGCCTTGTCATACGTTACGGGGCCCTACGTCACTTGGACAGGGTATCAGTAATCAAGGGTTAAAACACTTAAAACGGGGCAGGATTTTATTATTATTATTAGTATAATAAAAGGAAAATTTTGAATTCAAGAGAGAGATTTGGCGAGATAGAGAGTATGAACAAGAAATGGTTCTATGAACTGGCTCTCTATATATAATTGTTTCAAGATCCTTGGGATGCAAGCTTCGATGTACACGTACCCTGAATCATTAATTTTCAAAGTTACATGTAGGACACGTAGACACAAATCCATGATTATCATATGTGATGTAAATGTTGGATGAGATTCCTTTTTAATTATTTCTTTCTTTCTTTTCTTTTCTTTGAAAGCCTACGTTTACATATAAATGATTTATATGTTAATATTATTTTATTATTTATATATTATAATTAATTTAACTGGTTCACTTATTTGACGCTTATAACTTATAAAATATGACGTTTTATAAAATAATGAATATGCCATTAGGACGAGCATATTTTTATCTACATTTTGAACCAAGTTTCATTAAAAACAGAGTAGGTTCAATAATATACCATTTAATTATTAAATGGTTCCTACGCTTGCTCAAAGTACCTTATATTTCCATTGGTCCACTTACCCATGATGCATCCTTTTAATAACATAAGTTTTTATATTTTATATAAATAAAATCTTTGGGAATGTTACATCCTCCCCACCTTGTTTTAAATCTCGTCCTCGAGATTCCCTGAAATATGGATTAATATTTTTAGTTAGTTTAGCTTCTAGGTATATTCCGTTCTTTGTTTTTGAATTTCACTTTACTTTGACCAGAACTATTCTCTATGCTTGGAGATTCTTACTTTTAATTTGTATGATCTTTTAATGGATTTAAATTCTTCATTTACCTCTATAACATTGAAGAGGTACAACTTAAGATTTATCAGTTAGGTATGTATTCCGGTCATTTCAAATAAATTTAAGGGTTCCGAATGATATATCTTAGTAGAATCATAGGGGAAGGGAGTTCTAGTCGTGGTTATTCTTATCTTCTCAATAGCTCTTAATAAAGGTAAAACGACTCTCTATAAATTTTTAGATGTTTTGTGTCTTAGCACAACTTTTGGTTAAAGGCTTCCTAATGCATTAATAATCACAAAGGGAAATCTTATACTTTCCATGGCGTCCCAACTTATAGGATTCCCGTCGTTCATCTTGTCGCACGAGTTTCGAGACTGATGATCAAACGAAATAGTGTTTGATATTGGAATTATAGACGTATACGGGAGATTCTTAATAAACCAAATTATCATTGACATACTTGTTCGTGATTTATCCCTAATTGTCAATCAATATGGTCTTTGGATTTCCTCATAGATATACATATCTATATAATCATATATTTCACATACTGTAATATACACACCATTCATCAGGTCAACAGATTCATATTTCCAAAATCAGACATCAAGTCATGGTACTATTTAGGGAATTTCATTATCATAACATATACCCCATCTCACCCGGTCTCGCCGGAGAGGTACCCCCATCTCACCCGGACAAGCTGGAGTGTATACCACATCATACCCAGGCTTGCCGGAGAGGTAGTTATCATAGTATTTCCCATAAATAGAATTTTCTCAAATAATGATTTCAGAAGTACATCATTTATCATGGCTTGTATCAAGGAAAAAGGAAATTAGTATTCTCATGATGGATCATACTCTAGAACCGAGTAGTATTAATAAACAAGAAATAACAGTGGCCAGTTGTTATCGCTTATTTATCATACTTGCACTGTTCTAGTCATCATCCTCACGGGATACCAATAACCATCACACTTTATCCACGCAAGTAATTAGCTTATCTCAAAGCTTTATACTAAGGCATTTTTCTTAGATTCAAGTCTAAATATTGTCCTGGTTGTTACCAGTGAATATCAATATCGTAACTCTTTCATTTAAGCATAGATATTATTATGGTTGTAGTTTTCTTTTGGTTGGAGAATGGAGTTTCAAATATATCATTGTCTCCATTGATACTATAGCTAGGTTCAATGTAATAAGTATGCTTACAGTCAACTCTGTTCATGCTTATATATTATGAGATTCCGATGCACGGAATATTTTGTTGAAACAGATGGTATTTTTAAAACATAGTAGGTTTCATGATTTATTCTTATAATGGCTTCATGTCTTTATAAAATAGAAGCAAATACACTGTTTACTGAAAACGTACCAGTAACTACGTTGCCGTCGTTCCGCGCTTCCCCAGCTCCTAATACAAACCCGCGCCCACGCGCAACATTATCCCCATTGTTTCCAGCATTGTTATTCCCGTTGTTACCCCCTGTGTTCTGCTTCAGCTGAGGGCAGTCCCGCTTGAAGTGCCCCTCGCCCCCACACTGATAACACCCTTTTTGAGTACCCTGATTCTGCTGAGTCTGTTGTCTACCCGACTGCTGTGATGGCTGCTGCTGAACTGGAAGTGTAGCCCTACAATCCCTAGCCACATGTCCTGATCGGTTACACCGATGACAAACCCGAGCACACTGTCCCTTGTGATGATAGTTACACTTGTTGCACAAAGGCAGCTTCCCCGCATAAGATCCCTGCCCTGACTTGTTACTCTGGTTTTGATTCACTGATGATGACTGGCTGAAACTGCGGTTGCTGCCAGTATCCGTCCTTTTCTGAGGCTGAGAAGAGTTGGACCCCTTGTCCATATCGTTCCACTTACGCTTGCTATCTGTAGCAGGTGTAGTGGAAGTAGTAGCGGCTGTAGTGGTACTAGAAATACGTGGTGGTAGTGAATCGCTCTCCACCTCTTGATCAACGATCTTGTGAGCCAAACGGACAATCTGAGTTAAGTTATTAAGGTTTTCCGCAGTAACCAAACCTTTCACCCGTGGAGGTAATCCCTTGATAAACAGCTCAATTCTTCGAGGCATAGGTCGAGATAAATTCGGACACAAGTCAGCCAACTCATACGACCGCTTCACGTATGCTTCAATCTCGGATCCCACCATTTTTAGATCATAATACTCGTTTTCTAATTTTTGTATTTCATCACGAGGACAATATTCCTCCCTCATCAATTCTTTAAAGTCGTCCCACGTAGTGGCGTTCGCCGCCTCGATGCCTAGCAGCTGAACCTGGGCATTCCACCAGGTCAGGGCACCATCTTCGAGCGTGCCCGCAGCAAATTTCACTCTGTCCCCAACCGGACAATTACACATCGCGAATACGGACTCTGCCTTTTCGAACCAGCGCAAGAGTCCTACAGCCCTTCAGTCCCACTGAAAGTCTGCGGCTTACAACCCATGAAGGTTTTAAACGTGCAAACAGGCGGATGGTGCGGATTCTGTTGCACCTGTTGACCTATTAACGAAAGGACATAAAACAAACGGGTAAGACTCAAGCATGCGACTCAAGGATAAAGAATGTTTGGTACACATCGTACCAGCCTGATAAGCCGCTAAGGCTTCAGCCACGCGAGTGTTAATGAGATCGGTTAACTCAGCCTGAGTCATAGCAATATGGCCACGTCCACCACCGCGGCCTCCACCACGTCCACCATTACGTCCGCCACGTCCGTTCATGATTCTATATATAAGAAAAGGAAAGATTCAACATGCAAGTTCGAGTAGGAGGCAAGCATTACTATGGTCTCCACAGATTTCTACGTTCTAGCATAACATCAACTAACATAGTGGAATCCTTTTTCACACTTATTAAGTTTCACTGGTACTCACATGCACCCCACATTATTATTATGTGTGCACCCACAATAATAATAATCCAATTTGCATGTTCATCTCAGCTCCACTCAATTCGTGTTAGAAAGGTTCCCCGAATTCAAGCAATACAGTAGGTGACACCACAACACAGATTATGAAAGTTCAAGGAAAAGTTGTACTCTGAGAAAACGTAATGTGGGTTATTATCATATAAGTTCATACTGTTGTGCCAAGTGTGCATTCACATGTAATGTTATCTAATAGCAAGTACTAGAAATAATGTGCAGTAGTAAACAAGAGACGAACCTTGCAGTCTGGAGCTGAGTGTCATGGTCGATTTCGGATCAGTTCGGTTATAGTCCGGTTTTATAAAAACGTTTTAAAACCAAGTTCACTATAACCAGTGGCTCTGATACCAAATTGTCACACCCTCAAGTTACCACTTAGGGAGTATCCCTGTTAGGCGTGTGACCCCTAGTAATGAGCCACCAATTACATTGAATCCATAAGTTTGAAATATAGTTTCATCATTTAATAGTAATAAAATCCAAACATAAGTAATTCAAAAAAACATCAAGTTCAGCGGAAGCATTAACGTAACATAATGTAAATACTTTCCAAACAACCATAGTAAATAAATGTTTGATAAATAAACTCATCAATGCAACCATGACCACTCACGCCCTCCAGCCAGCAAGTTCCTGCTCCCAAGTACCTAACGACCTGCGAGCATGTAACAAGTGTATCAGACAAAGCTGGCGAGTCCACAGTTTTAGAAAACGTTTGTTACCAGTTGTATGTAAAACAGTTCAATAACCAATGCAAGTAATATTGTTAATATCTCAATTCCGAACAAGACGGCTCCTGAAGTACATGACTGCCCTCCCCACGTACTCCTATCCAGTACTGGGCCACGACTGGGTCATTAGTTCACATCCGTCCTATCCAGGAGCGGTGTGAGGGTGCCAAACCTAAGTAGCGCTACCAACTAATACCCGTTACCCTCCAGGTAACATAATAAGGGACTTACAAAAATGATAGGTGAGAATATTAACCAATATACCCGTTTTTACCAAAAGACTTATCCCCCCTCACGGGATACCCACTGACTGTCCCAACCACCGGGACGCGTGCTCGAATGTAGTGAACTCACCTCAGTTTTGCTCGGTAAGATTGTTTACTTGATTATCAGTTGGATAAACACGTCCTAACAAGGTTACCAGTTAAAGTCAGTTTCACATGCATATATATCACGCCTTACACGGATAGTTGATTCACACATACATTCCAACTCGTGACAGTTTATTCGTCCGTCTAACGTAACACACAATGTCTAACATGTAATCACATGAATACACCATATACAAACCTACATGATCAACTAGTGTGTGCATGGCTCGAAGTTAACACATGTGTATATCATGATAACCAACAATTCCAACATTCTAGGTTCGGCCAAATTACATCAGGTGCGGCCCACATCACAACCAGCCCAACAATCATGCAGTTCAGACACATAAATCAATCCATAAGAGAGTGGGACCAAAACCCTTTTGTGTGATCGGTTGGCTTGTGGCCCACTGTTTAGAGTGCGGCCCAACAACAGTCCTAAGTGACCTGCTATCACATATTGTAAATATGTGCAGCCCAGTTATAACCCAACCATAATATTCATGCACTAGACATTTGGACCCTCGCAATATTCCTTTAATTACCCGACCCACTGTTGTCAATTTATTTAAAATTTATAACCCTATGACTTGTAATTTATCAATAATATGAAGTCCATTAGTTGCTGTTGTGCCGTTCTTAAGGCTCACCTAAAACATATGTGGCCCAACCGACTTGTTTATGAATCACGCATATACAGTTCAAACCAAATAACAAAACATTATCAACAACGCAATACCATCCATTTGTTTCAAAACAATCGGTTTCAACATTGGGTTCATGAGCCTAATCATAATCTACAAACAAATCGAACAACATGATCATGCTACACAGATTTGTGAATTTATCCTTGATATCAGTTCTCATCTTAATCATATATAATCAATAAAGTTCTGACCAAACACCCAAACCTTCACATGTATATGTCAGACATATTTTGAATTCAATTTTTAATTAAATCACAATCAATTAATAGGCTAGAATGATTGGACCAATTGTTTGCATGCAATTCCTCTAATTGGACCCTTTATAATCTTTCACATGCATCAATTGATATATGGCCGACAACTATACTTTATCATAATCATGAATAGATTTACCACCAATTATTTACAAGGTCACATGTAACATATAATAGGGGATCAAAACAACTAAAGGGAGTATTATACTAACCGCAAATTAGATGAACTCGAAGGAAGACTTTCACGAAGTAGAGATGTATGGCCGCCGGGTTCAAGAGAGGCTCTAGGGTTTGTATGTTTTTTTTTTTTTTCTTAAACCAACTTACGTACCCCTAATCATACTAACTAGTTTAATACCCGTCCGGTGGACGGGTTACGTTTATTTACTATAATAACCTGAATGAACCTATAAACACAAAAAACTATACACAAAACAACACAACACGAGAAACAAAGATAACATATACTAAGCGCTCACAGAATTAATCAATGTGACAAACAAAAGTACCATTCTTTAAGTTATCAAAGGATAACGGACATTAAAAATTTACAACCAAAAAACGAAAAAAAGTAGAAATGATAGAGTGTTGAAACATGAAATTGTGACATTTTGATGAAAAAAGATAAATGGTTCCCTGAAGACAAGTGAGGTAAAGTACGTTAACATATGCAGAATGACAAAAGTTTTTATTTACGTTTACATGTATATTATGAACTAATCAAATGAGTTCACAACGTAATTAAAAAGGAAAAGCAAGGTTGAAGACAATTTTGATAACTCATATTATATTAAGTCTTTAAGTTGACTATTGACTACTAAAACACAAAAGCACGTGTATTAAATTCTGGATGAATCATACGATTTAATTAGCTAGTACCTCCATAAAAAGAAGTGCACAATCTAAACATTCTGTAGGCTTGTGAGGGCAAGGCTTCAGCAATAGAGATAACAAAATTTCGTCACTTGACAAAGTTTAATTACCCTTAATTTCTAAAAAAAACCATCAAACGAATGCTTTTAAAACAAATTTGCTCATCTAAGGTAATTGACATACAAACCGAGGAGGGCATGATTGTGAGTTGATCTGATTTAGGAATAGAACCGTAAAATAAATATAAAGGGGTGATAATTTGATTACTAAAATACTTTAAAGATGAAAATATATGTACGAGTGATCACTCAATCAATAAATGAAGCCTCTAATGCTATATTAGAATATCTATATGCAACATTGGTGAGTGTATTAGACAATCATAACCTTAAATTCATTAATGTAGTCTTCAAGGAACTTGATTTTCTAAGCTATGCAGTTAATGCGGTAAAATATCGGATATCGGTCAAGGACCGATATTTGAAATATAGGTTATCTCGGTGAGATATCGGTAATTTTAATATAATGCAGAATTTATATATATAGCAATTTAACACAATAATTCAGTGATATATCGGTTATATCGGTCAAATATCGGTGATATATCGGTTATATCGGTCAAATATCGGTCAATATCGCCGATAATATCGGTACCGATATTTTGACCGATATTTGACATCGATATTTTACTAAGGGACCGATACGACCATATAACTGATATATCACCGATATTAACTGCATAGTTTCTAAGTTGATAAAAATATAAAAAAAACAATATGATCAACGTTAGAACATGTAAATTAAAGCCAATCATCCTACAAGCCTCGTTGAAAGCAACAATAGCCAAGTCAGTGATAACATAAGAATAAACGAATGATCATGATCATTTTGATGCTTCTCCTTTCAGTAAAAAAGTGCACTGCACTGTCTAAAAGATGAAGTATGTTGACAAAAGAGAAAGAATAGTTTTTGTAAAATCCGAGACCACATTAAGGTAAATACCATTTTCAAGCTTCATAGCTCTCATTTTTGCTGCAGCTTTGAAGTGACTTTTTTATGGTAGTGCAAGAGGCCAAAACATTATTTTAGCATATAGTGGTGATATGTATAGAGTAGTTACAAGCTCTATTCAAGATCCCATGTATCAGCAGGCAACAACTTCTAAATCTCCAACTGGGCGCTACCATCAATTCAAAACAAATTGTTAATATAATAAAAGACTTG
Organism: Helianthus annuus; assembly: GCF_002127325.2. Lineage (NCBI taxonomy): Eukaryota > Viridiplantae > Streptophyta > Magnoliopsida > Asterales > Asteraceae > Helianthus > Helianthus annuus. Next base: position 43,128,108 of record NC_035440.2, read on the forward strand.
CAAAGTTACAGTTTTGAATTAAATCATGCATCACTGCCAAAATAAATTACCTCAAGAAGCAACCTCTATACCCTCTCCGAGCACTTTAAAATTTATTGGTTTGATGAAGCAGTAAGTTCCGGAACACAATTCAAAGGCCACTCTGGTTATTTCTAGATTATGGTGTGAGCCTGCATCCTAGGTCAATCGGATCACGGATTGCTGAGATGGAAAAGAATCCTGAAGTTATGTTCAGCCAGTGTGTCAAACAACATTCTTACCTTAGACTATGGGGTATGGGGCGGGGGTTGGGGCGTGAGTTGGAGAGAAACGCCCAAGTCACCACCCCGGGTGGGCTTGGGTTTGGGCGTGGCCCCTTGGGCGGGAGTTTTAGGCCGGGCGTGGGGCGGGGCTACCACATGACATGGCGGAACCTCATTGGCCAAGAGCACTAGTCATTTGAAATGGTTTTTTTTTCCACGCCTCCCAACCCACGCCCCACCATACCCCTTTGAAATTGGCTTTTGGTCTTGGGTGTCCCATAGTCCACGTGTCGCACCATGCCCCCAACCCACGCCCCACCATACCCCGCGCTCTTAGTAAAGTTTCGAAGTAGCAATGGACAAGTTTGTATTTCAAAGAAAAGGTGTGTATCAATAATAACTAAAAGTATTGCAATGAAATGTCATATTAATAAGTTGATAACTAATGATAAGTGAAGAATGACAAAATTAAAATATTTTCTTAAATCCTCATTAAAAACTTCATACAATTGTTAAGAGTAAAGCCACACAAAATGACGCCGACTCGCAAGCTTTAAACATCGGAATTTGATGCTAAAAACTGGTGTTCTTCTTTTGCAAAAACTCTACTTTGCATATTAAAAATGGAAACTGAGGCTGCTATAACTGAGCTTTTAGTTGGTTTGAATTAGACTTGGAGATTTGATAATGCTAAAGCCCTGTTAAATTGTATCATTTTCAAAATAGCACTTGTATTCAACTTACCTGTCACCACAACATTTTTGTTAAACACAAATGATATTCCCCTCAACATTTCAAGGTTACACTCTGGCATCATAATCAAATAAGATTATAAGTAGAGAATTCAACTAAGAAATTGAATTAACATAATTTAGGGAAAATTTGATTAGAAAGGAATTTGTTAAGGTATTGGTAACGGTACCCACTTTCCCCGTTTTTCGGTACCGGTACCGGTATCGAACCGGTATATTCGGTACCAGTACCGATACCAACTTTTCCCGTTTTTCGGTACGGAACGGGTACCGTGCTCATCCTAGTGGCACATCCTATATATTTAATCTAGTTACCAACATTCAATCAAAAGTATAAATAAAGGACTTGAAGGTGGAAGCAATGAATTTTGACATTAATAATCTAACTATTAGATGACTTTTACTAAATGAGAAAGATGATGAATACAAACCTTTGTAGTATCCAGTATCCATACTTATGATTCTATTGTTGAAAAGAATGACTGGATTACAAAGATAATGAAAAAAATAGCGCCTGCAATCTATATCAGATTAATTAATAAACATTTAATTCAAATTTTTAATAAATATGTAGACAAGTCTTATAAAAACATAAACCTCATATGCAAATCTCTCAGATATTTGGGTTGCCAAACTCTTCCCTCCAAATACAGCAGCAGCTTGACACAAATGAAACAACCCTATGTATCAATTTTGCATATTTCTTTAAACTGTAATTAGTAGGAAAAAAATACATAGACACACCTATTTTTGGGACAGAGAGCTTTTTCAATGCAGCAGCGTATCCGTCAGCTAAATGTACATGGATATAATCCTGTACCTAAAGTCCACGGTGTAAATTGAAATAGCAAGATCAAATTCGCAAACGTTGCATACTCAAAACCTTAGAATTTCTATGAAATTATAGAATATTAAAGGACTGCATATCTAAATATCCAATCAAGTAAACATTACACAACATACCCTTGTTCCATCTTTAGTTAAGTAGTCAGTTCCAAAAACTCTTAAGTTCAGGTAGGCTCCCAATGGCAACTTACTGAAAAAACATATGAGTGTTGGGGACCCCCACGTGAGTGTTCACCAATCTCACCAGTAGGGTGTGCACCAACAGGGTCAAAGTACAGCAATAATATTATTTTCTATTTATTATGTGAAGCATAGCCATATCTTCTCAATCATCAGCTGCAGGGATTGATCAAATAATTATTAGTATATAATACTTTGGGTGATGGACGAAGCAATGAAAAAATGATGTCTGTTTTGTATACCTGCAAAGTTACTCCTTTAATTTATCATCTCTGGCCCTACAAAAAATCACAACAATTTAACGGAATTTATCAGAAAAAGATTATTTTTATTAGATAAACGCTATATAGTCAACTAATATGTGCAGGCAGTTACCTGATCACCAAGCACTCTACACATGCAAGAAAGTTCCAGTGGTATCAATGTTGATTTGCATATATCAATATAAAACTTGTTCAACAGTGAACAACTGGTTTTGATTAGGAAATAGATATATGTAGAAGCAAATATTATAATTTCATCTATTGTAGTGAAACTATGAAAGATGATATAATCATACCTCTCCTATTGTTGTATCTTTCTTTCCCTTGCGTAAAAGCTTCACAGCAGAGCATAGTAAAGTCTACACTAAAGAAACGCCAGAAAATTAGTTTACTTCAAAGAAAAGATCATGGTGACAGTTGACCAGCAATGATTATGAACAACGACCACTTTGTAACGGTTCCATCGGACCTCCGTCAGTGCGCTAGACTTCAGAGATATGATTAATGGATAATTGATATCAGTGAACTCAAAAAATCAAAACCCTAGATATGCAAATAAACATAAATCTCGCTGATTTAGGGTAAATCCCATAACTATGATGAATACACAAGCAAAGCGTATAAATCCATTAAAAAAACCCTTTGATTCAATGAAAATTAAAACGTACCTTGAGAGAGAGGCTGATACTACAGAGAGATACGATGAAGACGAAGATTGGTGGCTGGAGAGTGGAAAGATGCGAGAAGAGGGTATTTGTTTACCGAAACATGGGAGGTTACCAGCGAATAATGTGGGTAGGTGGAGAACGTGGAATTTAGGGGAGTTGTGGCGACGTGGGGAAGAGAGAACGGAAATTTAGGTGAAAAGCTAGAACCGTCGCTAACTGCAGGTTTATGGGAGAGAGAGTGTGGAACTGTGAAACTGCAAGTAACTGTAAAAAACCGCCATCATAGCGGTTATTTTTGGGAGTTTAAACGGCTGAGATTTCATCTCAGCATGATCGAACGGATAATATTGATTTCAAAGGTAACTTCCACTTAATGGGTTCCATATATATATATAATAAACACAATCTAAGGAGGTTTGGGCCAATAATAAGGAATGTGGGCCGAGTGAGTTAAGATAGTGGTGTGTGGGTGCGTGTATGGTCTAGTATGTGCACGGCGGCCCAAGTCGATATGCGGCTCATAAGTCCAAACACCAAAATGGATCCTACCACTCGTCTAGTTCGTCTAGCTATATCCCAGTCAATTCACATTCGACAGTTTATCGTAGCAATGAGTTAAAAGAAAAGTTCAATATAACAAGAGCGTGGAAGGAGAGAGTTACGAGAAGTTAGAATCACGAGATCACACGGTACTAACCTTGAAGGTTCGGGTTGTCACATTTATGGTCCGAGTTTCTTGGCCCTTTCCCCTGTCCGACTTTTAAACAAGGGAAGCCCCCTCACTTCTTTGTCTGAGTTTTAGGGGCATACCTTGTCCGATCTTTGAGTGTTGATAACCTGGTCCGAACTTTCAAATGCTTGTTGTTGCCTGTTAAGTTGTTAAGTGAATAACACTATCAGTTTCTTATTTATGTGTAACCTAATATTAATACTGGAGGGGATATTGTCTCTGTCACGCATGTTAACTGAGTTAAACTATGAATGGAACTTTGTTGAAATGTAACTCCGTCACATATGATGATCCAATTGAGCTTATTAACTTGGTTATGCATACTGGTGGATAAAAGTAGTCGAACAAACTGTAAATGACCCTTACATGAAACATGAATTGCACGACTTTGTTTATCTGCTTACGTGATACGTGATAATTGCTTAAGTGCATGTTATGACATAGATTGCATGCGTATCATTACGAACATGAACTGATTTATTACACATGCATGCAATAGGACTTGACTGATTACTTGTGAATACATAACATAGCATACCGAGCAAACCAAGGTGAGTTCACACAGCCAAGGCATGGGATTCCTGGGTTGGGAATTGGGTTGGAAGATTTGAAATGGATAATTACTCGTACTTACACTATTGCTAGACTATATACCATCGTCCTCAGGTTAGTCAGGACACTTACGTAAAACCTACGTAAACTAGTATCTATCACTGTCTCCCGGGTCGGGAGGACACTTACGTAAAACCTACGTAAACTCATACCTACTACTGTCTTCCGGGTCGGAAGGACACTTACGTAAAACCTACGTAAACCCCACGCGTACCACTGTCCTCGGGGAAGGGCACTCACGTAAAACCTACGTGACCTTGTACGTATTCCTGTTCTCGGATTAAGAAGAACACATGGTTACAATAGTCTAGTAAGGATAAACATGGGAAGCCCCCATTATTAATAAATATAATCATGGGAAACCCCCACTATTAGTACATACATACGTGGGAAGCCCCCACTAAATGAACATACGAATTACTGCTACGAACTTACTTTCTGTGAACTCGCTCAACTAGTTGTTGACTCTCTGCTGCATGCCTTGCAGGACCTTAGGTACTTATGGAGCTTGCACAGGGAGGAGCAAGTCGTTGTGGACAAGGATCGTGAATGCTATGATTAAACGTTATGACATTACATACTTATTTATGATTGGGCTTTTACTTATTTGCTTCCGCTAAACGTTGAACTATTACTTATGTTTTAAACACCTTTCATATGGATGGGTTTGGTTTAATGACATTTACTTTTACTATATACATTGTTCTATATGATTGGTGGCTTTATCCTGGTCAGTCACGCTCCCAAGCGGTAGTACTCCGCTTGTGGATTTTTGGGGGTGTGACAACCATCGCCACCTTCGCCGTCACCCACACCACCACCGCTGTCACCACCCGCCACTGTCTCCACCCACCACCACCGCCAACCGCCGCCACCGCTACATTTGCCACCTATCACCACACACCATCACCGCCCATCACTGACCACCGCCATCTGATTTTATTCCTTCTTCTTTTCTCGCATATCAAACAACAAAAAGTAATGGTTCATTCCATTCTCACATGGTAACCAAACAAGACATGCAATGATAATGACCAATTCCATTACCTCATCCATTCCCTTACCTTGTCCATTCCATTCCCTCGTTCTTTCCATTACCCCATACCAAACAGACCCATGTTTGTATCAATTTTGATGGAAATTTGAGTTTATCTGTTGTTTGAGATCTTTTTATTAATGCACCTTTTTAATATGTTTTAAATGTCCCATGTTATATCATTGCTGCAACTTTTAGTATGTTTTAAATGTCCCATATTATAGGCAGTATGCCGATGTTTTTCTCTTTTAGTTTCTTTTATGAATAACAGGTGATAAAAATATTTTGTAACAGTTCGGCTTGTTTATAGTCACCTAATTTATTTATTACCAAATTTAATTAGTTATGTGTATTTGTAGCATCTATTTAAAATATTAACATAACATATAATTCTTAGTTATACTTGTATTATTTATATAAACAATATTTGTAAGGCTTTCATGGGCATTATAATTCTCAGTTCCTCCTTTACACTCATCCATAGAAGTAGCTTGATTATGCAGTGTTAAATTGAAAACAGGTACAAAAAGAGCAAACAACTATCAACTATCTTTTGTTAAATGAAAAGAAATCATGGCAAATCTTTAGAGGCCCACCTTACTACCAAAAGAACATAAACTATTTTTCTATTTGTTTTTTCTTTTTTTGGTGAAGGAACAAGAACTGTTTTAAGGAGAAGTACGCAAGAAACAATAACGCCACTTGTCAATAAAAGGCAACTCATCCGGATTTAAACTTGGGAGTTGGCGATCTTGAAGGCTATTAATTATCTGCATAGTTTCACCATGAAGTTGGGCTGCAGCTTGTACACTCTCCTCCATTTTCTCTATGACACTCATGTGGCATTTTATTGCGATGACTCGGGGTAAGTTGGTGAGACACGCAGCCAATATGTGAGAGATCATTGATGATAATTGCACAAACATTTCCTCTTGGCTAACCTGGGCTATGCTGGCATGGAAGGAAACTAGGATCGTTTGGGTGACCCGGTACATTGAGTTGGCAGAAACTAACCTATGGAGTGACCTATCATCTAAGCCTTTCATATTCTTACCTTCCACCTCAATGGCCATGTTTTTAGCTTTATCATTGAACCATTGAACAATCTCTTTTGTTGCATTATTTTAATGAGCAGGGTTCTGCAACTTGTTTCCTAGCCATTTGTGATAAACTTCAACTTCTAGCCACAACGTTCTAGCCGCCTTTTGACTGCTTACATACTCGTCAGTAGCATTGAGGGTTTCTTCCACATGTTTGACGTATGTAAGGCCTTCGCTTGCACTCCTTAACAACCAATTAACAATGTCCTTTTTTATGTCAGGAAGAGATATGGCGATGGCTGTCAGGGTCACTACCGGTAACCTTCAGCAGTCCACATGCATTTCTTCAGGTAAAGGCAGGACTTGATGCATGTCATACCGCCCAACGCCTTCGAAACCACTAGATTCTTCTAAAAACTTCATTAGACTGTTAGGTTGTTGGTTTTCAGCCTTCTGGATAAAACGAGACACCAATTTTGAAATGCTTGTCAATGTTCTCTGAGCAAGCACCATATCATCTTGAAGTTGAAGAACATACTGTCTAAGATCTTTATCCTATTGTACTTGGGCAGGAGTTTTAACCGACATATTATACGAGGCATCAAATATGACCTTTAACCACTTCCAGCATTGAAAACAACATAAGATACCAATTACAAAGAAAATAGGGATCAGTGCTATTATTTTGCATGTTGCCACAACTGATTTTCGGATTCCTATACAAACACTCAAAGTTAGGACCTTTAGATCCTGGATGACAATCTTGCATCTGCGGCTACTGAATTTGAATGGAAAACTACTTCGTTTCCAATCAGATAACTTCTGAGTATAGTATCTCTCTACTTTAAACACCTTTAGATGGTTCCAAATCCATTTTATGGACACTTTAAAGCTTAGGGATGCAAAACATCTAGAAATAGGTGCGACTGAACCCAGTATTACTCCGGTAAATTGAGTTATAAGAATCACTATCACTGACCACTTATAATCCGACCCATAGTCATTAATATATGGTCTTGTGAAAAGCATAATAATAACAACATGTATGCATGTGCTTATAACGCATATTACCCCAGAAGCAGAGGTTGTAGCAGAGCATACTATCATAAACAGCGGACTGCCATTTCTGCCATGATCCAATGATTGCTAACAAGCTCCTTTGGCTTCTCATCGGTCGGTTGTTGCAACTCTAGATCCTTCAAAGCTGTTTCATGACCTGCTTTGTATTTGGATTCTAAGATTTGTTTGGACTTTAGAATCATTAGACCCGAACATGTATGTATCATCAGTAACACGAGTAACATAGCCACATAAAAGATTGCCAAAATCCAATCATAGTAAAATATAATATGGCTGCTGTTATTCCATTTTTAAGTGGTAACCACACCAGTTTCTAATTGAATGGATACATTCACAACCAAGGTGATTACTAGAACACCCAAAGCTATGATGTTTGTTAGAAGTTCCTTACTCTCCATAGCTGCTAGAAAAGGCAATAAATTAGCCATCATGGTGCACATAAATGCCATACTTCCGAGCTTTGCAGCCTGGTCCACAACTCCTGGCATTGAGTTATTTAGATCCGCATGTAGCTTCATTGCAATAGCTATGACAGTGAGGGAAGCAGCATTGAGAGTAAAGTATTTACATGGAAACCATATTTTTTTTTGGTGAAGAGGTATGGTCCCAATTCCCTGCCTACATGGCAGGGACCACACCACTTTTTGAGCACACTTGGCAGCCACATCAGCAAAGCAATCCAGAAGCTTCCAGAAACTTCTAGAAGATCTGCAGGTGGCACCAAAGATGCTCTACCAGACATAAAGGACAAAACGTGTCACCAACCGCAGGACGCCACGTAGGCCTGCAGCGAATCAGGGAGCAAAACTGACGACGTCAGTACAAGGTTTCCAGCGTGGGCAAATGCAAGCGCGCCACGTGTACCACTACGCCTGCCACAGCAGAGCAGACCAAGAGGATATTCCCCCTGGTCGGACAGCTGGCGCACACCCACAGCTGGCACAGCTACTCCTCCCTCCTTTACCCTCCGGCTATAAATAGGACCCTTCATCATTCAGGTTCAGGATCTTTTACTCTATACTCACTCTATACACACACTGTTTATTTCTCTCAGAACAGTACTTATTCTCACGCCGGAGCCTGGTTAAGAGGGAAATCCCCCTTCTCCCCCTCTTAACGAGACTGACGGTGTTTGCTGTTTTGCAGATCTCGAGCCACCAATACGAGTAAGGAAAGAGGTTGAACCCCATAGACGAAATAACCCCATCGATAAACCTTGTGTTAATCGGTGTTTCATCATTGGCGCCATCCGCTTTTTGCAAATACAATCTCATATCTTTTCTCTATTGAAAAACACTCGTAAAAAATGGCCGAACAAAATCCCTCACACCCAGTGACGGAGAAGTTTCTTCCTTCGAACTCGTTTCGGACACAGCACACGTCCAAAGGGGTCAAAGGAACGAAACCATCCAAGAGGGACAACTGAACAACGATTTTCCTCCTATCTTTGGGAGTGTATCCAGAGTTGTTAGCCAAACCACAACTGGACCCACTTTCCAAACCCCACCAGCAAGGATCATCACTCAAACCACAAACGGAGCCGCATTCCAAACTCCGACCGGGGTGTTGCACCAGACACCGCCATCAATGCTGACACCAAGCCATGGAGCTGGCCCCTCAGCTCCATCGGAACAAGCACAACTCAATTACTCCGCACTTTTAGGGCTACCCGAAGGAAAAACTCTAGCTTCCTGGTATGCCGAACAGATGGCGTCCATAAACCTCGTTTATACGCAACTCAGCGCACAGCAAGCCCTACTCCAAGCACAAGCTAACCAGTCAGCATTTGTAACTCCACAACCAAGGTCTCTGAGTACACATACAACTCAGCAGACTAACGCATGGAACCTACGTCCGGAGAAAGGACCAGTTCAAAATGTGAGAAGACCAAGCGCGCACGACACGCGCGATACCTACGGCGAAACAGAAAGCAACTTTGTGCAAAACCCCAACTTGCAAAGAAAACTGATCCAGGCTCGTTTGGGCGCGCGCAATATGAACACAGAATGGGATGAAGAAGAAGACGACCTAACATACAAAGGGGAAACCACAGTGTTTAGCAGACTCCATCCAGAGCATGAAGAATACAAGCCCGCAAAGCGCGCAGGGTACAACCCAAAGGCAGAGCATGATTATACCTTAAGCTATCGTCCAGACGACATGGCTGAAGATTCGAAATTCATCAGGGAGATTGCCACAGCCGCTATAGACAAAACCAAGCTACCGCACAACGTAGGCAAATACAATGGACTGACAGATCCAGATGATCATCTCCAGGTCTTCAAAGGCGCAGGAGCAACAGGTGGGTGGAACCTACCAACTTGGTGTCACCTGTTCGCACAAACATTCGTGGGCGCAGCGCACGTCTGGTTCGACAGCTTACCAGCAGGAAAAATTAAATCATGGGTTGACTTCAGAGAGAAGTTCCTGGCACACTTCTCTCAACAGCGGAGGCACGCCAGGGACCCAGCAGATTGTCTAAACATATGGCGTCGAGACCACGAAAGCGTGGAAGATTTTATCACAAGATATAACAAGGAATGTTTGGAGATTGGAGATGTGGGAGAAAAAATGATGCGCGCACACTTCATGAGGGCAGTCAAGTGTGATGATCTGATCAAGCGCGTGAAAGGAAGAGACGGAGGACCCAAAGATTGGGAAACCTTCATTGAGGCCGCCAAAACAATAGCACAGACAGACAAACAGTTGACCGGTGATGACCACCGTCAACGCGCACATAACTCTAATGACCGACATGGCAGAAAAGGCAGAGGCCAGTCATGGAGGTCTTCCAGTCATAGAGAAAGAAGCCAACCAAGAGAAGATGCGCGACACACAATCAATCAGATAGCACACAGAAAGGAAGTAAAGAAAGAAAACAGAGAGAAGCAGTGGACGCCATTAACAAAGACCCCTTCGGAGGTCTTGGCCACTGAAAACCACCAATTTAAACCACCCCTGCAAATGCGCAACAAAAGGGGTCAAGATCCCAATCTCTACTGTGAATTCCATAAGGATACAGGTCACCTAACCGATCACTGTTTTAGCCTGAAGCAAGAAATTGAAAGAGCCCTAAGAGATGGAAAGCTCACTCACCTGGTCAAAGGCGGAAAGCGCGACTAACGCCAAATCCAAAGAAGAGACGAAAGACCAGATAACAAAAAACTCGGGAAGTTGGAAACCCACACGGGGCAGGGAGGTCCACGAAGACCAAAGAAAAATTACAACAAGCGCACACAAGATGATTCATGGCGCGAGAAGCAAGTCATCTTCCCAGTTGTTAGAGGAGGCCCAAGGGAAAAACGACCAATAGTTATTCCAGGAGTGATTGGTCATTACCAGACAGACTACATCTTCATCAATCCGGGGAGCACCGCGGATATCATATACGAACAATGCTTCAATCAATTTGACCAGGAGGACAAGGCGCGCTTGGAGCCAGTAGACTACCCACTAACTGGTTTCTGCAACGAGGCCGTCTTTCCCCTGGGACAGATATCATTCCCGGTGTTACTTTCGGACGGACGAAATTCAAGAACAGAAGAAGTCACGTTCATGGTGCTGCCTGCACACTCAAGACACGACATCCTCCTAGGAAGAGAATCACAGGGAGACTTCAGTATGATTTGCTCTGCACCACATTCGGCCGTCGGATTCCCAACGGAAACAGGCATCGCACTGATATACGCAAGCAAGGAAGTCTTAGCAACAGATGAAATAAGGCCTACAAAAGCAAGTAAACAAGCGCCGCGCGCAGAGGCAGAAAAATGAGTGTTGAACATCGCTCACCCAGAACAAACAGTTACCCTGGGACCAGCGATGTCCGACCTAACACGCGCAACGCTCAAGAAGTTGTTACACGAGAATATGGACGTGTTCGCCTGGACACCAGCTGACATGGTTGGTGTTCCACGACACATTGCAGAACACCGTCTAAACGTCTCAGAGGACGCAAAGCCAGTGGTACACGCCAAACGCCACCTGGGCGATATAAAGCATGATGCCATGAAAGAGCAAGTACTAGAACTACTGAATGCAGGCATCATCAGAGAAGTCAGATACCAAACATGGGTAGCAAGCCCAGTGATGGTAAAGAAACCAAACGGCAGCTGGAGAATGTGCGTCGACTACAAAGACCTAAACAAGGCCTGCCCACGCGACTGCTACGCCTTACCAGACATAGACGAAAAAATCGATTCTCTGGCAACATTCAGATGGAAATGCTTTCTTGATTGCTACAAGGGGTATCACCAGGTTCAAATCGCTATCCAAGATGAAGATAAAACCGCATTTCGCACGCCGACAGGGCTGTATTGTTACACTAAGATGCCTTTCGGCTTGAAGAATGCGGGCGCAACCTACCAAAGATTGATGAACGAAACATTCAGTGACGCCATCGGCAAGTACATAGAGGTGTACATGGATGATTTGGTAGTTATGAGCAAAGAAGAGAGCACGATGCTGGCGAACATCCAGAAAACTTTCAACACGCTGCGCAGCGTGAATATCAAGCTGAACCCGGCAAAATGCTCATTCGGTATGGAGGAAGGAAAGTTCTTAGGCTTCATCGTCACAAAAGATGGCTTTAAGGTGAATCCGGAAAAAGTCCAAGCCATAGAGAGGATGCCTTCACCATCAAACATCAAAGACATGCAAAAGTTAGCAGGACGACTAGCTGCGCTCAATCGTTTCCTAGCTAATCATGCTGCAAAATCTTTTCCGTTCATCAAAACCTTGCGCAACTGTATGAAGAAAAGCCAGTTTCAGTGGACTCCGGAAGCAGAGTGCGTTCCGCGAGATGAAAGATTGCCTCATCAAACTGCCAACACTAACCGCTCCAAACAAAGGGGAACCCTTGGTACTCTACCTATCCGCTTCCGATAGAGCAGTCGGAGCTGTGTTGCTTGTCGATCGTCAAGGTGTCCAGACACCAGTCTACTATGTGTCACGCACCTTGACCGACCCAGAAACCCGATATACAATCATGGAAAAGTTAGTCCTTGCACTGATTCACGCTTCACGACGGCTGCGCAGATACTTTGCCAATCACGTCATCCACGTGCTAACAAACTACAACATCGGCAACATCCTTGCAAGGCCAGAAGTATCAGGAAGGCTAGCTAAATGGGCAATAGAACTGGGAGGTCACAATGTGGTTTTCAGACCGCGACCATCAATCAAAGGCCAAGTCTTGGCAGATTTTATGACCGAAGTCCCGGACGACAAAGAAAGGGAATGCAAAGCAATGGAAAAAGCTGAGAAAAAGCAAACAAAAGAGCCATGGTTGTTATACACCGACGGAGCGTCCAACGAAGACGGAGCAGGCGCAGGGCTAAGGCTGGTAAGCCCCGATAAACATGAATTCACGTACGCCATCCGCCTGGATTTTAAAAGCACAAACAACGAAGCAGAGTATGAAGCTTTCCTAGCTGGCTTACGACTGGCGATCAAAATGGGGGTCCGACACATCGAAGCGCATGTCGACTCCATGCTAGTAGCGGGGCAAATCAACGGCCAATACGAAGCCAAGGGGGATATCATGGCACTCTATCTCAGTCAAGCAAAAACATTGCTACAAACCTTCTATTCCTACAAGGTGCATCACATAAACAGAAGCGAGAACAAGCCAGCAGACGCGCTGAGTAAGCTCGCATCAACAAGTTTCCAGCACCTAGCAAAGGATGTGCGCATAGAGGTTTTAAGCAACCCATCCGTTCCACTCAGAGAAGTAAGTGTCATCCAGACAGGAACAACGTCCTGGATGACACCGATAATCATGTTCCTGCAGTCAGGGATACTTCCCGAAAACAAAGCCGAGGCGCGAAAGATCCAATACAAAGCAGAACACTATCAGATGGCAGACGGAACACTATACCGCAAGTCGTACCTCGGTCCACTACTGAGATGCGTTGACGCCGAAGACGCAAACTACCTAATCCGGGAAGTTCATGAAGGAATTTGCGGTATTCATGCCGGGCCTCGAATGGTGGTGGCAAAAGTGATGAACGCTGGATACTACTGGCCCGGGATGCATCTGGATGTTGTGAAAGAGTTGAGGAAGTGCAGTGGCTGCCAGAGACATGCACCCAAGACCATGCGCCCCAAAAATGAACTCGTACCAGTCACAACCGCATGGCCTTTTCAACAATGGGGCATAGACATGGTAGGTCCTTTCCCGGAAGCACCAGGGGCGGTCAAATTCATAATAGTCGCAGTCGACTATTTCACCAAATGGGTAGAGGCGAAAGCACTTGCTTCAACCACATCGGCAGTCGTCAAACGATTCATATGGGAACAAATCATATGCCGCTTTGGCCTACCTCTCAGAATCATCACAGATAACGGAACTAACTTCGCAGCGGACGACCTCGAAAGATGGTTCAAAGAACTGCATATCGAGCATACCTTCTCTTCGGTTGCGCACCCGCAAGGGAATGGCCAAGTAGAGGCAGTCAACAAAAGTATCGTTGATGGTATCAAAGCAAGGTTAGGCGAAAAAAGAAGAGGATGGGTAGACGAACTGCCCAGCATATTGTGGGCCCATAGGACAATGCCAAAGACAAGCAACGGCGAGACACCGTTCAGCCTAGTCTACGGGTCTGAGGCAGTCATTCCAGCAGAAATCGGGCTACCTTCTCCACGAATGCTCTCAATGAACTTAATCAACAATGAAGAAGAAAGGAGGATCGACCTGGATCTCCTAGAAGAGCGGAGAGAGATGGCGGCGATCAACGAGGCCAAGTACAAAACAAAGCTGGAGAAATACTACAACTCCAGAGTCCGAGTCTGCACTTTCAATCCAGGAGATTACGTACTAAGGGACAATGAAGCTTCCAACGCAGAAAAGCCCGGAAAGCTAGCCCCCAAGTGGGAAGGCCCATATATCATCGATGCAGTGCTCGGCAAAGGAGCTTACAAATTGCGCACCATCAACAACAAAGAGGTTCCGCGAACCTGGAACGCTCAGCAACTTAGGAAGTGCTACATGTAAAACAATTATGTAATCGAAAAGGCCGAATCGCCAACACATTTACTATAAAGAAGTGTTTGGCTACTTTTACTTCATGCAAATTTCTCGTCACAGCTGCATTTATTACTTTGGGCGTACACGAAAACATCGAATGGCTCGACCACAGGAAACGTTGTAGACCTCCAAGGCCCGTCACAACCAAGTGCACAGCCGGGTCGGAAACACAACCAAAGCCTACAAAACGCCGAAACTAAAACTTCGTGCCCAATTAAACACGAAAATATCGATAGCAAGGTAACTAAATATTGTAATGCTCCCAAGGCTGAACACAGCTGAGCTCACACAATAACCTGCAACTCGATCACTTCGTAAGTCACAAAATAAGCGCGCACATCAACACGATAGAATAAAACGTTGTAGTAACACAACATCACCTGTCAGCGCCATCATTCATTCGTGACACCTAATCAAAGTAATTACACATGCACATATTATGACGATAACAAAATTCGCATAAACACAAAAACGATAACAAAATATCCACCAAGCAATTACGATCAAGTACATACGACTATAACAGGTAAAACAGAATAAAATTGTCCAAACCATCAACATTACAAGGCCAATCAAGGCCATACGCGGCTCACAGGCCGGACTTCACCAATCAAGCATGGCTGGTGCCAGCACCCCCTGCCGCATCAGCATCGTCTCCAAGGGCTTTCTTCAGAAGAGCAACTCCATCCGGTTTCCGAGATAACTTTTGCGCAGCCCGGACGACAGCAAAGTCAAGGGTCGAAAACTCCTTGCGCTTAGCAGCATAAGCACCGTCACAATCTTCTTTATACAACTTAAAATGGTAATCTTTCTCCTTGTTGACAGCTGCAGCCTTGCCCTCAGCATATCCAAACTTACGACCGCTATTATAACCCGCTCGGCCCAATTCGAACATGTACGTGGCAAGTTCAGTTGAATTCAGAATGCGGTCAGCAAACTGCATAAAACAAGGCAACCAAATAAAAGATTACAAAAATAAAAGAAGGCGAAAGAGTAACACAAGACAAAAGAAATTACCAAGGGTACACCACGAGAAAGCAACCATTTGGTGTCAGCAGCTGCCTCCTCAGCAAGGAGTTCAGTTGCCTGACATTCAGCAGTCTTCTCAGCAAGAAGGCGCTGTGTAGCCTCACACTCAGCCGCCTTCTGCTGGGCAAGAACCTCTAACTTATCAATCCGATCAACATATTCTTTCTCTTTCTTCTCGGACGCAACACGCGCCTGCTGAGCCTCTTCAGCAAGTTCTGATTTTTCACCAGACAACCGCACGATCGCATCACGCTGAGATTGCATCTCAACATTCGTGCGCTCACACGCGACTTCCCAATCTTTCTGCTTCTGAACATTCAACTGTTTTTGCTCTTCAAGTTTTTGTTCAGCATCAGCTACCCTCCACTGCAAGCCTTTCTTCTCCGCATTAAATCTCTCCCTCTCTTCAGCAAACAACTTCTTTGACTCCTCAAACTCGAGCGTTTCCTCTCCCATCAACCGCCATTCACGAAGAATTTCCTGAGAATGGCAAAGTAATTAACCCCGGCACGAACATGGTCGTCCAACAAGGCAAATCGATTGCGGTTTTTCTAGAACATCCTCTCAGCAGGAGGGAGAGACATAGCAAAAAATTCATGGCAATTGTTCACGTCATTCATCCTGGAACCCTGAGTAAGGTTCCAGCGAGGGGCGTGTGGTAAGTCATCACAAGCAGGATTCTGGGTACCCCAAGAATCAGCATGATTATGTTCAAATTGCGGGCTACGCACGACACCAGAAGTAGCCCCACCTCCACCAGGAGGACGCTTGGTATAAATGGTTTGGTGGGGAGTAGTTTCACTAGATTCTACCTCCACCTCAACACCCTTACCCTTATCAGCCCCACCATCACCACCAATAACTCCAGCATCACCACCACCTTCACCCACATCTTCAGTAGCCCCTTCCCCACCCTTCTTGCCTGCCTCAACATCATCACGAGGAGGGGTCAGACCAACCGTCCTCGATGGTGGGGAAGTGGGCGGCGTGATCTGAGAAATATCCACCACACGAGGTTTCTTGCCAATCTTGACCGCTGTCACGAAACAAGAATTAAAAACAACACGAAGAAAAACGAAAGAAATATACAACTAAAAACAAGTTACCAACAGAAGGAGCAGACGCAGCATACATCTCCTCCAGAAGATTTCCACGACCCCCACTAAAAACACCAAGATCAACCTCAGATTCAGAAGGTGCCGGGGGGCCTCCTTATGAAGCTTCGCTTTTTTAGCAGCAAGAAGAGCAGCAGACTGCTCATCAAGCTTGCGCTTGTGATCCTCGAGGGCCTTTTTCCTCATGTGCTCAGTCAGGGTAGCACTGTCATCAGGATCCGATTCTCGACTTCTCTCACCAACCCCTAGGCCAAACAAAGTGTCAGAAACTACCACCTAACCTAGACAAGGAAGAGTAGAGGGTTGCTTACGAGAAGAACCAGCAGCTTTACCCTCAGCCTTTCCCTCTTTCCTCCCAGACTTATTAGTTCTTACTTTCTTCCTCGGCTCCAACTGAGCAGAAGGATCAACAGGCACTTCTACATCATCATCACCAGCAACCTCATGCACGGGTTCGGAAGCATCACCCTGCGCGGTACCTGCACGCGCGCAACAAGAGGTTAGACCTTCAAGGTTTTGGTCAGAACTCCCACTTGAAAGAACAATGACTTCCTCTCGACCCGAGTCGACAGGATCATTCCAAACATCTTCACCTAGAACCTCGCTGGCATATCTACTCAAGCTGTCATCAGTTGGATGCAAAAAACGACCCCGGATTTGGTCTAGCCACGTCGGTTTCCCATTTTCTTGAATAGCCTCAACCATAGCACCCGCCGACCTCGGATCCAAGACATTTATCAAGCTGTAACCAACTACAAAAAGGCAAGAAGATAAGAAAACACAACAAACATAAGAGGAAATAACTCAGCAGTAACTTATGAAAGAAACATACATTTGCCCTGATAGCTATATACAGGTTGACCCAATGGATTCTTGGGCATCCACAATAAACTCATCCCGGCACCAACCAAAGCCATCTTCTCCAGCTGGGAAATGGCAGTCGCCTTTTGGGTTATCTTCTTGTACCAGTCCTGGGCAGCATAATCCTCCATAACGTCTACCTTTGGAATCCCTTGGCTCACCTGTCGATAGGGCATATCTATCGGAATTACACCACGGCGGATGTAGAAGAATTTCTGTTTCCAGTCATGAAGGCTCTTCAAAGGCACAGAGCACACCGGAGCAACACCCGTTCATGCTTGAAACGAATAGAAACCACTAGCATAGGTAACACTATAAAACACATTAAACATCTCAAACGTAGGCTCAATACGGTAAGCCCTACAAACATACTCAAAATGAGTAATGCGTGGAAGCCCAATAGCATTAATTTGTGAGATATGAAGCCCATAACCCCTCAACATGGCAGCAGTAAACTTTTTAATAGGTAATCTGAAACTACCTTCACGAAAAAATGCAGCATATAACGTGATATGGCCCGGAGGGGCGTCCAAGGCAGTAGAACCGGCAGGAGGATATTGGGCTCCCCACTCGGGACGGAAACCCATCCCCCGCACAAGATTCATGAACTCTTCCTCCTTCCACCCAATGACCGCCTGGTCAGGACCAGGAGGAGCCCTCCCCTTATATTTCCTCTTCCGTTGAGAAGGATTCGCACCAGACATGGTGTAAATACAGAGAAGTAAGATATAAGAATTCAAGAAAACTACTGAAACAACGGAGAATATAGAGAGAAGATAGAAGGAAAACACACTTGAAATTTGAAAAAAGTGAAGAGGAACGAGTAACCGCCTCCTATTTATACTCATCGCATTTAATGCGATAGGTAGTGGACCGTCAGAGTACAGAAAAAGGAACCAATAAAGGAGTGACACGTCAGAAGAGAGAGAAGACGTCAGCTCTTTTTTCGGGAAGCATGGGTAACAGAACCGGCTGACGTGACAGAAAGTAACTGCAAAGCAACTGTTCACCTCCGATAAGACAGGGATGTCAGATAGTCACACCAAACACTTCCCCATGACCACCAAGCTTCCATCAGAAGGAAACAACAAAGAGCCAAAACCCATGCGCCATGCGTCCATTTGGCTCACTTTTTATAAAGGGCCAAAACCCATGCGCCATGCGTCCATTTGGCTCACTTTTTTATAAAGGGCCAAAACCCATGCGCCATGCGTCCATTTGGCTCACCTTTTTATAAAGGGCCAAAACCCATGCGCCATGCGTCCATTTGGCTCATTCTTTAACAAGGAGCCAAGACCCACACGCCACACGTCCATTTGGATCATTTTTTTATAAAGTACCAAGACCCATGCGCGGCGCGTATGTTTGGTTCAAATCTATCTTCCAAATCACCAAACTCCACGCGCCGTAAAAACCTCTATTCTTATAAGTCCAGAATCCCTCCTAGACGATCAACTCAACTAGAAGGCACACTGGACTGGGGGGACTTGAAGAGGTATGGTCCCAATTCCCTGCCTACATGGCAGGGACCACACCACTTTTTGAGCACACTTGGCAGCCACATCAACAAAGCAATCCAGAAGCTTCCAGAAACTTCTAGAAGATCTGCAGGTGGCACCAAAGATGCTCTACCAGACATAAAGGACAAAACGTGTCACCAACCGCAGGACGCCACGTAGGCCTGCAGCGAATCAGGGAGCAGAACTGACGACGTCAGTACAAGGTTTCCAGCGTGGGCAAATGCAAGCGCGCCACGTGTACCACTACGCCTGCCACAGCAGAGCAGACCAAGAGGATATTCCCCCTGGTCGGACAGCTAGCGCACACCCACAGCTGGCACAGCTGCTCCTCCCTCCTTTACCCTCCGGCTATAAATAGGACCCTTCATCATTCAGGTTCAGGATCTTTTACTCTATACTCACTCTATACACACACTGTTTATTTCTCTCAGAACAGTACTTATTCTCACGCCGGAGCCTGGTTAAGAGGGAAATCCCCCTTCTCCCCCTCTTAACAAGACTGACGGTGTTTGCTGTTTTGCAGATCTCGAGCCACCAATACGAGTAAGGAAAGAGGTTGAACCCCATAGACGAAATAACCCCATCGATAAACCTTGTGTTAATCGGTGTTTCATCATTTGGTTTTAAAACCATGTACTTGATCAGGCACCATTGGTATGATACAGAAAAGAGAAGTTATTGCAATATAAAATCCAATCCACAACATAGGTTTACCGAACCTGTTTTGTTCCTCTGTGTTGTACAGTGAGTTCCACAAGATATCTGGAACACTTTGTGAAATGCTTGTACCATCAGACTCTAGATCTTTCTTAACTTGGTAATATATATCATGCAAGCCGAGACCCATAGTTATGATCCCTCTAAGGAAAGGAAACGAAATGAAGGAAATGGTTATATAAAACAAATGGTGTATAAATATCAAGTGAATTATGCAGGGCTTAAAAGCTGTGGTTATATTTGAAGCAATATAGAAAGATTAAGGTAAGGCTATGTTTGGTTAAATGCACGTTAAGAGACAACAAACATCCATCTCGTTTGTATTTTGGTGTCTTAGATAAACAATATCCTGCTCTTTGAGTTGTACGTAACAGTGACCGAATGAATGAAATTTCCAACCACTTTCCGCCAAATGTTAGGTGGTTGTTGTGGTGTCTAATTGGTCAAGTCGTCAACCATCTCATCACATTTATAAATTCTTCATGCATCTCTGGACCACGTTTGACGCAAAGTCTTGAAATTGGCATAATACTTGAATACATCAACGAATTAATAATAAGGTACATCATTTCTGGCCAATCATACATATAGTTTACTGTTGAAATATATGATTAAAAGGATTGGGATCAGTCTCCATCATTTCCCAAAATAATTCATTGACTTTGCTAATCAAGACCAAATCAAGACTAGCATGGTCTCGCTAATTGCTAGTCATATTGCCAACCATTCTTTTCAATATCATTAATTGTGATTTCATTTTCTAGTATTTTGTAAAGATTATAAATAGCTTGTACATAGGCTTGTTCAAAACACACAAGAAATACAAAGTATCTTATTCTCTTCCCCGTTCATCTGATTATCATTTTCAACATGGTATTAAAGCAGCGCTTTTGATCCGAAAGCCTTTGTGCTCATAATCTACCAGAACTAAAAACAATGTCGGAAGAATATACCAATAGCCTAGCCATCCAAATAGCCAATCTCCTCAAAAATGGAGTCCAAACTCAAACCCATAACCCAAAACCAAATCCCTCTGATAGCCTAAAAATTAGTCTCAACCTCACAAGCCAAAACTACCCTCTATGGGCTCGGATGATACGAGTCGCCATAGAGGGAAATCGAAAGCACTTTTAAACCATCTCACCCAAAATCATGAACAGTGGGAACAAGATGACTTGATTGTCTTTTCATGGCTGATACAAAATATTGAGCCGAGCCGAGCCTTGCCAGTAACCTTACGCTCTGGGACGCCCTTACAGTTACATATAGCAGTGGCAAAGACAAACTTCAAACTTTCGATCTCCACGTTAAGGCAAATGAGTTCAAACAGAATGGCTTACCGTTAGAAGAATTCTAGATCGTGATGCAAGGTATCTGGGGAGAGATTGAACAGAGAGATCCAAACCTGATGACGTGCCCGACTGACATCGCTACTTACAATAAAGTCAGGTCAGAATACAAACTGTTTCAATTTCTGAATGCACTTGATCGAAAATATGATTCCCTTAAAAGGGAAATCCTCCGGTGGGATCCCTTGTCGTCTGCCGAAGCTGCTTATGCTGATGTCCGAAAGGAAACAGCGCATCAAAGTATCTTCGGGAATGTACACCAAGGGGTGGAATCGGATTTAAACTCAACCGGCAAGTCCGACCGGTTAGGGCTCGTTACCAGAGGATGCCGGTCAGACCAGAAACCAAATCAGTCATCATCCCGGATCGATAAGAGCAAGTTGAAATGTGATCACTGTGGAATGGCCAAGCATACGAAGGAACAGTGTTTCAAGCATGTGGGGTACCCGGAATGGTGGGACAATGGACATAAAAAGGGAAAGCCTTCAGCCGCCGTGGGCAGTCAAGGGACCAGCAGCAGCAACAGCGGCGGCGGCAGCAGCCACGATAACTAGAAGTCCACTGGCAACACAGAGAGCTTCGAAAAAAGGAACAATGGGGGAACGTGTTTTTTTTTTGCCGCGGACAGGGAAGAAGAAGCAGATGGTACAGGTATAGGGTTTGAGACTTATCCCTCAGACCCTTCTTTTTCTCAACAATATTATATAAAACCCAAGAATTCCAAAGTGGCAGTTTCAAACCCCCAATTTTTTAGCCCAAAAATACTTGATTTGTTAAATGAGTTCCAAGTTTCAGAAATTACAGAAAACCCCCCTCACATTTCTAACTTGGATAAAAGAAAGTCAAAAATTCTTGTAATATTGGGAAGGTTAACATGGCAATAAAAAATGGAAAAGATAAAGACTCATGGATCTGGGATTATGGTGCCACCGATACAATGACCTATGAAATATCCGACGTGTGCTCAATGTCGAAACCACAAAAATCCAAGATTCATACTGCAAATGGAGAAGTTCTTCAAGTAAAAGGAGAAGGAACTATTCAAATATCACCAAACATGAAACTATCAAACTGTCTCTATGTTCCATCCTTATCTCATAAATTGCTATCAATCAGCCATGTTACAAAAGAACTAAACTGTGTTTTGTTAATGCATCATACCTTCTTTATCTTACAGGACATCAGGACGGGAAAGATCATTGGGCGTGGTAATGAGAAACAAGGACTTTACTATGTGGATGAAGTAATTCAACAAGGTACTGCAATGCTTGCTCATGGGTCTACAGATAGGGAAGCTTGGTTGTGGCATCAAAGATTGGGACACCCATCCAGTGGTTACTTACATCATTTATTTCCTGAGTTATTTCCAATAAATAAAGTCTTGAAGTGTGAGACATGTTTTTGGCTAAAAGTCATAGACACACTTTCAATCCAATGATATTTAAGGTTGATTCTCCTTTTTTTATTAATCCATTCGGATGTATAGGGGCCAGCAAAAATAGAGGGGGGCAAAATTTTCTCTATTTCGTAACATTCATCGATGAGTGCACCCGCATGACTTGGATTTATCTATTGAAAAATAACTCTGAAGTTTTTTTCAAAATTCACAATTTTTTGTGCCATGGTTAAAACTCAATTCAAGAGTGATATCCAAATTCTTAGGTCCGATAATGGGGGGAATTTGTTACTACTTCCATGAAACTCTTTTGTCAGGAAAAGGGAATAATTCATCCAATTTCATGCGCCCATACCCCTGAACAAAACAGGGTATCTGAAAGGAAAAATCGTTTCCTTTTAGAAATAACTCGTGCGCTCATGATTGAATCCCAAGTTCCGAAATCCTTTTGGCCCGAAGCTCTCGTCACTGCAACCTATCTTGTTAACCGTCTCCCAACAGGAGCTCTTAACTTAAAAACCCCAATTAAAGCCTTGTCCAAATTCCACAAACCTCCATCTACCCTTACCCTTGAACCACGTGTCTTTGGATGTTCTGTGTTTGTTCACATACCAAAAACAGAACGTTCCAAACTGGATGCATGTGCCGAGAAGTGTGTGTTTGTGGGCTATCGAATCAATCAACACGTTTATCGATGCTACAACCCAAAAACACATCATATGTACACCACGATGAACTATGATTTTCTCGAAACCGAATATTTCTACAATACCCAACACACTGGTCAGGGGGAAAAGACATACGATGACACAGTGAATTGGATAAAATGGTTGCCATCCTCAGAAGAAATCACTTAATCCACCAGTCTTGAAGACAGTACCACTAACAATGATCCTCCTAACCTGGCGTCAGAGGTAAGTAACTCTCGAACTCAAGAGTATGTTGACTTCTCTAATGTTGACTCTTCTAATATCTCTGACTCATCCACTGACTGTGAAAATCATGAGCATGTTGAAAGTCCTAACCATACAGCAGGGCAAGAGTCATCAGAGGTGGAACAAACTGGATATGTTCTCCCCCCAAGGTCTAACAGAGGAGTTCCTCCAAAAAGATACTCTCCTGAGAAGGAAGCCCGAAGTTCCTGTCGATGATGCGCGAATGCGAAGTACTGCGCCAACCCGTGGGCGAGAGCTCACGGCCTCTTGTACAAGAGGCAATACAAGAAAAACAGGTCACCGCTGGTACACCACTCCCGGCTCTTGTTTCGAGAGGTGATGGAAGTGGAAATCATCTTGTGAAAATACCTGCACAAAAGGAAACCAATCAGTAAATAATAATCAGACGACATCGACAAAATGAGGATAAAAAAACAATATATTTTTGACTCGTTACGGATTTCGACGCGCGTAACGGACATACGCTCGTAACGGACGACGTCGACTAAATAATAAAAATACAATATTATTTTGACTCGTTACGGATTTCGATGCACGTAACCACTGTTGTAGAAGGCACTAGGCGCTAGTCGGGTGGTGAGGTACTGCCTAGGGATTAATCGGGATTAATAGGGATTAATCGGATTGGACTTTTTAAGTATAATTTTATAAATTTATATATATATATATATATAGATAACTTTATACTTTTTATTAATAAATTTACAAGTTTAGGAGATAACTTTATACTTTTTATTAATAAATTTAAAAGTTTAGGAACCATATGTAAACCAGTGAAAGATAGAGGGGGTTAAATGTTAAAATACATAAACTTAAATGTTAAAATAGGTTTATAACTAAATTTTGGGCTTTAAACCATGGGCCAGGTTTCAAAAATTAGGTTTTTTGGGTCAAAAAACATGGGCCCGATTAGTCTGATTTTGACCGATTTTTATCGACTTTGACCGATTTTGACCATAACCGATTAAATTTAGGCAGTAACCCACCGACTAGCGCCTAGGCGCCGATTAGTCGGCCGCCTAGGCCGATTTCTGCAACATTGCGCGTAACCAGGGGGTGTGGACGTGCCTCCACAGGGCTCGACGACCTTGCGCCGTCTCCGACACCACATAGCCTAAGTATATTGTTAAATATTAGTGAGATGATAACAGCTAAAAAAAGCAATACGATTTCATATACGGCAGAAAATTTTGAATAATTGAAGCAAAGTTTGACATCAATTTAGAAATTGTTAATGCATTTATAATTTCTACACCCAAGTTTGATGGTATGGTTTTGATGGCATGTATACAACTGTATAAGGCTTTGTGTTGTCCATTAGCGCCTAAGCCACCTCACCATTTTGATAGTTACCCGACGCCCACATCAACAAGGTCGCTACTAAAACCAACCGTTAAGAATATCAACGATCAAAAGCATTAAAATAGTATTTATAGAGATAGTAGGGGTGTTCACTATCTAAATTGGATTTGGAAAACTCGAAATTCGATTTAATTCAAATCGAAAATCATTTATTCGAAATTTGAAGTATGAAATCAAATTTCAAATGTGTGATTTTCGATTCGATCTAAATACATGCATGTTTCTTGTTGCATTGCGTGATTGAATTTCCATATAAGCATTAAGTTGTAAAATTTGTTGATACCAAAGGGGCAGCGCTTTAACGGTACCCAATGATTTTCTCTAGAGAAGGCTGTCGGATGGAATCTCGTTTCCTACAAAATGTCATGCACGAGCCAAAAGTTTTATACACAGTGAGCCTTCGGTTAGTTGATTTCTCCTAGAATTGGTGACGAGCATGGGTGACCTTTTACCTATGGGGTATAATAAGGGGTTGGGCTTTGTTCCGCTTTAACGCTCTGTTCCCGAGTTAACTTAACGAGGGGGAAAAAGAAAATAAAAGTGAAAAAGGAAAGGACGAGAAATAAAAAAAAATGTCTTTCCCACCATTTCCTCCCAAATCGGAAGGAAAGAAAAACTAAAGAATTTAGCCTAGTTTTCATTTCATTTCCTCGGGAACACGAAATGTTTTTTTTTTCTTTTTTTTACTTCCTTAAATGAAACTCTTAAACACAAAATATTTTTACTTTCGTTTTATTTATTTTCCTTTTCTTCAACACAGTGTAAAAAAAGAATATTAAAAGCCATTTTAATTTTCAAGAAACTCTAAATATAAAGACAAACTCATCGTATGAATTCTGTACCATAGATCTCATGAACACCACTCCCCTCAACTCTAAGGTACGCCTCTTAGATCTATACACTCATCATTTTAATCTACAAAGCGTTTATTTTTTGTGTCTTAACATCGATTCACACTGCTTCGTTTATGATTAGATCTCAGCATCTGTTTGTTGCTGATCAGATCGTTTATGTGTTTTGTATTTGAATGTGAGCATGTCCAACCTAAGCATCACACTTGTCAAGGCGTGTGTAAATTAATATCATGATCATCATATAATCAATCAACTTTGAGAAAATGCCATCAAGCACTCACATTGAAATTTTAAAGTAGATCAAATCTTTATTTTATGATCATGTTCTATTAATTTTGCTATAAGAATGACTAATCAAAATGAAAACTCAAATTTTTATCTCATTCATTTATTTAATGTGTTGCAGCGTGGGAATTAAGTGTTTCCCTATACTCAGAAGCCGAATTTGCATATGGGTCTGGGCACATTGATCCTTTAAAGGCCACAACTCCGGGACTTGTCTATGAAACTTCTTTTCAAGAGTATCTTAAAATATAGTGCAACATATCTCGATCAAAGTGGATTATATCATTAGATATTACTAACAAAGTGGATTATATCATTAGATATGAAGTTTTCTTTATAAGCCGTGTAAAAAAAATTAAAAAAATAGAGTGTATAAAAGATTTATACAAATATGAACGGATTTGTATGACTTTCAATCCGTTTCACCCCATTCGACTCATTCCGCTTTCCATTAAAATTTCAATTACCTTAGTCTGAATAACATCTTTCAATATAGCAGTAATCCTTGCTAACGATTCACATGTGTCAAATGAGAGATATTCATATCTTCCTTCTAAAGAAAAAGTGAGTTTATTTGTTTAAAAGTAACATGTTTCTCAACATAAAACGTAAACTTGAATCCATAAACTTAAGAGCCCAATAAAATCCATAACTTTGTGACTTCAATTAAAAAACATAAATGACTAAATTTTCAATTACTCATTTAAATTTGCGCAGTAATTTTACTCATTTAATACATACTTATAATCATACAAAAAGTATGATATATGTCTTCACTGTAAGAAGAGTTATAAACTTTTCATGCTGCGTACACGTTGGGAATTTGGTAACTATTACGAAACATTATGGCCACTACATGTATAATTACAATTGATTTGTAGTTGATATTCAACGCGACCTGCCTATGGTATTGCCTTCTTGACAACAACTCCTTAACTCACCTGAAAAGCGCAACAAAAGAAAACCCATTTGAGCAAAGGTAAAAACAGAAAGATCATCAATACACAAGCCTAAACGATAAGGAGGAAATATCAATTCAAACAATTAAATGGAGGAATATTACCTTCCAATGTTTTATTTGTATTCTGATCAACTGAGAATTCCCACATTGATCTTATCGGTGGCAACAAACAATCCTAAACAATAAAGGGTAAAATATATTATAAACAATTCACGTTATGTCAAAAATGTATGGAAAAGGAAAGGCGGCTGGTTATTTGTAGAAATATAAATTCGCAGTTTCAAAAAATATATATTTTCCTAACCATAAGATGACATGATTTTAACCATGTAAATTGTCGCCTATGCAGTGCACCAAAAGTAAATAGTCACCACCATATAAATAGGCTGATTGAGCAATATAGATCAAAATTAATAATTGTGTCTAACTTTCTCTGTTAGGCTGAGTTGAACTAAAACAATTTCTTAGACTTCCCATATGTTTGACTTGTTTCATTTTAAGATAACTTTTTGAATCTCAACCATTCCAACCGTCAGAGATAAATCATAACCTAAAAGTAAAAATTAATTAAAAAATTGGTCCAAATCAACCTCCCATTGTAACCCATTAGACTGAAATTGCCACCTCTAAATTAGGTTTTCAACATTGCATTAAATTAAAATAATTTAACATACCTTCAACCTAATATGTTCACATGTCAACATAAATACATGTTCAAATTAATAGATATATAAAAAGTTGTCAATATAAAGCAAATATAATGCCCCTAATCACCAAACATCACAGCAAACAGATGTGGGAATGTTACCACAGTAATACTCCTAGACTTATAGATCTTCATAAACCATTAATAGTTTATAACTTATAGTACGCAGCATGGAAAGTTTATAACTCTTCTTATAGTGAATACATATATCATACTTTTTGTATGATTATAAGTATGTACTAAATGAGTAAAATGACTGTGCAAATTTAAATGAGTAATTGAAAATTTAGTCATTTATGTTTTTTAATTGAAGTCTCAAAGTTATGGATTTTATTGGGCTCTTAAGTTTATGGATTCAAGTTTACGTTTTATGTTGAGAAACATGTTACTTTTAAACAAATAAACTCACTTTTTCTTTTAGAAGGAAGATATGAATATCTCTCACTTGACACATGTGAATCGTTAGCAAGGATTACTGCTATATTGAAAGATGTTATTCAGACTAAGGTAATTGAAATTTTAATGGAAAGCGGAATGAGTCGAATGGGGTGAAACGGATTGAAAGTCATACAAATCCGTTCATATTTGTATAAATCTTTTATACACTCTATTTTTTTTAATTTTTTTTTACACGGCTTATAAAGAAAACTTCATATCTAATGATATAATCCACTTTGTTAGTAATATCTAATGATATATTCCACTTTGATCGAGATATGTTGCACCATATCTTAAGATACTCTTGAAAAGAAGTTTCATAGACAAGTCCCGGAGTTGTGGCCTTTAAAGGATCAATGTGCCCAGACCCATATGCAAATTCGGCTTCTGAGTATAGGGAAGCACTTAATTCCCACGCTGCAACACATTAAATAAACGAATGAGATAAAAATTTTAGTTTTCATTTTGATTAGTCATTCTTATAGCAAAATTAATAGAACATGATCATAAAATAAAGATTTGATCTACTTTAAAATTTCAATGTGAGTGCTTGATGGCATTTTCTCAAAGTTGATTGATTATATGATGATCATGATATTAATTTACACACGCCTTGATAAGTGTGATGCTTAGGTTGGACATGCTCACATTCAAATACAAAACACATAATTAAAGTTGCTTCAGAATTCCTTATACAAGTTGGTTATCACTAGTAGCACCTATGTTTGAAATTGTTTTAATAATTTACGTAACATGTCACTTTATTTGCATTAATTTTATCTATACCCCTATGATTAACGCAATTTAAATTTTCCTGTCGGGGAAGCAATCCCAGATGATAACCTAGTTAGGTTGTATGGATTAACCTGTAATTTTGCCGGTTTTCACATCCCGAGTGTATCTTGTCCTTAAAACTGAGAAAAACATCATGATTCCAGACTGAAAAGAACAATACACAATTAATTAAGAAAATGACATGAAAGATGTTTATTGATATGTTAGATTTGATGAATAGGCTATGTGCTTACACTTCATATCACCAGAGAATTCTTTCAGTTTTTTCCTTTTCCTTCTAAATCCCATCAGAATTGCAAGTTGCTATTGTGAGATCTATAAAACATAAATTAATTCAAAATGAAAGATATTCAACAGATCCATGAAGATTCAACGTTTAATCGAACAAATCAGTCAAATTTCAATCGAATTATCCAAATAAAATATAAAACAACGATCTGATCAGCAACAAACAGATGCTGAGATCTAATCATAAACGAAGCAGTGTGAATCGATGTTAAGACACAAAAAATAAACGCTTTGTAGATTAAAATGATGAGTGTATAGATCTAAAGAGGCGTACCTTAGAGTTGAGGGGAGTGTTCATGAGATCTATGGTACAGAATTCATACGATGAGTGTCTTTATATTTAGTTTCTTGAAAATTAAAATGGCTTTTAATATTCTTTTTTTACACTGTGTTGAAGAAAAGGAAAATAAATAAAAAGAAAGTAAAAATATTTTGTGTTCCAGTGTTTTATTTAAAGAAGGAAAAAAAATAAAACATGTCGTGTTCCCGAATTTCATTTAAGGAAGGAAAAGAAAGAAAATGAAATGAAAACTATGCTAAATTCTTTAGTTTTTCTTTCCTTCCGATTTGCGAGGAAATAGTGGAAAAGACATTTTTTTTTCATTTCTCGTCCTTTCCTTTCTCACTTTTATTTTCTTTTCTTTCCCCTCGTTAAGTTAACTCAGGAACAGAGCGTTAAAGCGGAACAAAGCCCAGCCCCTTATTATACCCCATAGGTAAAAGGTCACTCATGCTCGTCACCAATTCTAGGAGAAATCAACCAACCGAAGGCTCACTGTGTTTAAAACTTTTGGCTCGTGCATAACATTTTGTAGGGAACGAGACTCCATCCGACAGCCTTCTCTAGAGAAAATCATCGGGTACCGCTAAAGCATTGCCCCTTTGGTATCAACAAATTTTACAACTTAATGCTTATATGGAAATTCAATCACGCAATGCAACAAGAAACATGCATGTATTTAGATCGAATCGAAAATCAAACATTCGAAATTTGATTTCATACTTCAAATTTCGAATAAATGATTTTCGATTCGAATTAAATCGAATTTCGAGTTTTCCGAACCCAATTTAGATAGTGAACACCCCTACTATCTCTATAAATACTATTTTAATGCTTTTGATTGTTGATATTCTTAACGGTTGGTTTTAGTAGCGACCTTGTTGATGGAGGCGCCGGGTAACTATCAAAATGGTGAGGTGGCTTGGGCGCTAATGGACAAAACAAAGCCTTATACAGTTATATGCGTGCAATCAAACCCACACCATCAAACTTTGGTGTAGAAAACATAAATGCATTAACGATTTCTAAATTGATGTCAAACTTTGCTTCAATTATTGAAAATTTTCTGTCATATATGCGATCATATTGCTTTTTTTAGCTGTTATCATCTCACTATTATTTAACAATATACTTAGGTTGTACGGTGTCGGGGACGGCGGAGGGTCACCGAGCCCCGCGGAGTCACGTCCACACGCCCCCCCCCGGTCCGTCTCGTCTCTAGCGTCCTCCCCAAGCCATGCTCAACAAGCCAACTTTCTTATCCAACAAACACACATATACATACATACATATGTATAAAGGAGTTCATCATCACACCCTTGACCCATCCCTTGAAGCTCATTTCCCACACCTGATAACGTGACCGCCTACATGATGAATCATCTCTAAAAGACTACCCTCCTCTACAGCCACAAAGGAGTGTATAAGCGAATCTAGTGATGGATGTATCCCCACCGCCAAAATTTGTTTGC
The DNA here is from genome assembly GCF_002127325.2 of Helianthus annuus. Lineage (NCBI taxonomy): Eukaryota > Viridiplantae > Streptophyta > Magnoliopsida > Asterales > Asteraceae > Helianthus > Helianthus annuus. The sequence continues at coordinate 43,158,965 of NC_035440.2, forward strand.
CATTGCAATTTGCAAACACCACCTTTTGAAAACATGACAACCAAAAGCTACTTCCAAACAAGCATGTTTCTTTAAATTTTACTTTTTCATAAAAAAATATGGTACGACTATGTTTAGTTTTGTGGGATTTTGAATAGTAGTAGTTTTTATTATATTGAAATAATTAATATTAATTGTAATTACTCTTATATATTCCGGGTTTTAATGTTATTTTATTTCAAAGAGGTCAGTCATACTTTGTTGGTTCAGGATGGATATTTCAGAACATGAGGATCATAAATATCTGGTCCAGAAAGCTGTGTTTCGGTTAGTTATTTCGAAGAGGTCATACTTTGTTGGTTCAGGAGTCAGGACGGATACATCAGAACATGAGGATCATAAATATCCGGTCCAGAAAGCAATATGCGTTTTGGTTCGACCATACAGATTTGCATAAACAGCATATTCAAACCATATATTATGCACTCCATTCTTCTACATGAACTTAGAAAAACACATCTTACACATGCTCTCAATTATTATTACTATAGTTGTCACTCACACAATTTTCTATGGAAATATCATGAGTTTTGACACCGTCTGGGTAATTCATAAACTGGTCTAGAGCTTAGAAGTTATGGGTTTGGGATCATCAAAAGTAATCATCAGCTTCCCAATAATTTTTCTATCCCTGATATCCAAAAATGCAAGATTGGCCTGCCAACAACATTAACACTCTTAGTTTTCTTTCTTTAATCATATGGTTTTATCAAGAAAGAGATCGGCCTTGAAATAGAACACTTCTTGCAGTCAAAAGAGTTCCTTTCGAGGTCGCAACGACTCATCTTTATTTGGTCATTACGAGATTCTTGCTATTTTGTCTTGACCAAATAACATCTTACACACCTAACTAGGCGTGCTGGGTAACAATCAAAAAGAGTTTGTGTTCTTTTTAATATTTAGCTCAATAAACGAATTCTTCATACCTGTTGGAGCTTGTATGAACGAGAAATGTTGATGGTAATTAAGCCTCTTGCCAACCAAGATAGCAGCTCCTTTAAAGAGTCTTCAAGTATACTTGGGTTATTCCATTTATAGCTCCCCCAATAGAGTCCATGAATTGTCCAATTCTGTATAAAACATTTTTTTTAAAAAAAGTTCAGTTCCGTCTGCGCATTTTCACTGTTTTGTGGGTCCCATTTCGATTAACACACAAACCTACACGTCCACTTACTATGTACCTAAGGGGTGCTAAACGAGTCGTGTTTGTGGGTTGGCGGGTTCAACGCGATCCAAACCCGAAAAATTTAGGAGAACCCGAACATGACCCGAACCTGAAAATCGTGTCATACATAAGAACTTGAACACGACCCGAACACGCCCCATTTAACCCGATTTTTTTTATTTTTTCTGCAAATTAATATATTAAAATTACAATTTACTGCAAAAACACAAATGTATATAATACAATTAAATTTAAATAATAAAATCTTATGTCAATTTCTCTTTTTAAGTTAAGATTACGGCACAAAATACACACCCAGTTTAATTTATATCATAAAACATATTGTGTAAAAAATTTAATATAATATAAATGGGTTAAATGAGTCAACCCGCCAACCCGAACCTGTTTAGACCAAACCCAAACCCGCGAATTTCATGTTAGGTTCTGGTCGTGTCAGAAATTCACACCCCTACTTTGTACCAAAACGTCGAAACTTATTAAAATAATCATTATAAAAAACAGCTTCTCTTGGTCAATTTTGCCAATAGTCTTTTAAGTTAAAAAAAAAAAAAAAAAAAAAAAAAAAAAAACATGTTCTTTATTTAACAGTTGTATATTGTAGGTCTCGTTTGAGAACATGGGTGATAAAGAAGAGTCAAGCAATTGATTTACCTTAACGAGAGCTATATTAACAGGAATAAGAGGGACCTCCCCACTCGCAAACCCTATAACTAAAATCTGCGCCCCCCAATTCAACAACTTCATGCTTTCTTTCGTAAGCTTGCCTCCAACAGGATCATATAAAACGTCAACACCTTTCAGCTTTTTTGTTTTCAAGAACGCCCTCACACTTTCAATAACACCTTCCTTGCTCACGTCAACAACATAATCCACGCCCATTGACTTCAAAAACTCCACTTTCTCAGTTCCTCTGAGACGTCAAACAGAGTCGATATATATATAGTCAAAAATTATGAACGGTAAAGACTAAAGAGAATCTAGACAGAAGTGCACACCTAGCCACAGTAACGACAGTAGCACCACAAATCTTCCCGATTTGAACAGCTGCAAGACCAACACCTCCAGCTGCACCAAGAACTAGCAATACCTGCGGTTTTGTAGGAATTACATGACTTGCTTGCAGCTATAACAATATGATGACAGATATTTCGATATTAGTATATGATGACTCAATATTAGCTCTAAGTTATATATCCTCTGTCCTTGGTTTAAAAAAGTATCAAGTCCAGCCATAGTTGTTAATAGCGAATAGCGACAAATAGCGACAAAGGACCTATATGCTACATAGCGAATAGCGACAAATAGCGACCGATATTTTATATATAGCGATACACTAGAAAAAGAATTTTGAAAATTTTTATATGTATATTATATCAAAATACCTTTGTATATATGCTATTTTACATGTATATTTAACAAAAACCTATAAATCTAGCTATTTTATAGCTATATCTAATTGCTATTTACATCAAAAAAAACTAACTATCGCTATTCATACTATTGGTCGCTATGACCCATATAGCGACACTTGGTCGCTTCGCTACATAGCGCGCTATGGCGGTCGCTATAGCCACTATTGACAACTATGACTCCAACTAATAAGCAAATTATTCTACAAAAAACAGGGATCACAACACTTCAATCACCACTTTCGCTACTTCCTATTGTTTGTAGTGATTTTTCTTTTATGTTTGCTGTTTAAAATCATTAACTGGAGCATAATATTACAATTTTCACATTGATTTTCATAAATTATTATAATGGTAATAACATGGAAGAAGATTAGAACAATATGGTAGAACAAACTGAAGCTCAAAAATCCTTTGAAAACTGCAGATAAGAACATACTCCATAGAAACCTGTTACAATACCTGACCAGGTTTAAGGTTGGCTCTATGAACCAATGCCACATGAGTTGTTCCATACGCTACGGGAAGTGCAGCAGCAGCCACCAAATCACACCCATCAGGTACACCATACCTTCAATAATCATATTACATCTATTAATTTAGTCATTTTTAATTAGTTTAATCCCTTCTACTTCAAGACTCTTGTTTAGCCCATTTAATTTTTCATTTGATTTGATTGTCTTTAGTATTTTGCGTCGTTAACTTTAAAAGAAAAGTTGAATATGCAGGTGTGTTTAATTTTCTTTCTCGACGTTCCAATAAAAAAATATTATTGCAAAGGGATAAGGCTACAAACGAACCGGACGTTCAACGAACAGTTCGTAAAACGTTCGGCGGGAAGTTCATTTGTGCTTTTTCATTTAATAAATGAACAAACATAAACAAAGGTTGTGTTCATTCATTTATGTTTGTGGGTGTTCGATAGTTCATTAGGTTTTCTTATTTTTATAATTTAGTTAAATACTTCAAAATTCCCACTAATCAGTCTTTGTCCTGATTGCTAAGTGTTATGTGCCTTATATCCAAGGTTTGATGCAAAACTACTATCGAGCCGGGGTCTCAGTGGAAGCAGCATCTCTATTCCTACGGGGTAGAGGTAAGGCTGTCTACATCTTACCCTCTTCAGACCCTACCTTTGCTTTGCTATTGGTGGGATTCACTGAGCATGATGATGATGACGACTTCAAAATTCCCACTAATAATATATATAATCAATAGTAGTGCATTTTATATTACAAACCTTTTAAAATGTTCGTCTGTGTTCGTTTTCGTTCATAAACGCTTGTTTGTGTTCATCAACGTTCTTTTGTATTCGTTAGCTAAAATTAACGAAAGAACACAATCACAAACACGTTAATTTTCTTAATGAGCAAACATAAACAGAAAATCTTGTTCGGTAAGTGTTCATGAACAGTTCGTGAACACATTCCGTTGGTTTTGTTTGGTTCGTTTACAGCCGTACTAACATAGTTGTATTCAAAAGTACCGATACCGAATTCCCACCTAACCGCGCAATTTCACTAATTTCCCAACAAAACTCAAAATTAGGGCAAATAACAATCAACTACAAAATCCAAAGAAACAAAAACAATTACTCACAAATCCTTCTCATCCGCAACAATATATTGCGCAAAAGTGCCAGTATTAGCAAGGGAGCAAACACGATCGCCGACTTTGAACTTAGTGACGTTGGGGCCAACAGATTCAACGACACCGGAGTAATCGGATCCAGGAACAAAGGGTAAAGGGAACTTTTCTTGATATTTACCTTGAATTTGAAGGTAATTTGCGTAATTGAGGCTGGTTGACTTGATTCGAACTCGAATTGAAGTGGGGGAAGTGAGTGTGGGGATAGGGTGAGATTTTGAGATGGTTAAGGCGGTGCTTTCCGATGAGTCTGGTGGTGTTGTTGGGTCACCGAGCTTCCTGCATACCAGAGCCTCCATTTTCGTTCGTTAGATGAGTGTTGTTGATTTTGCAATGAAACAGGTGGAGTGAGAGTGAACGGATAGATGTATTTTTTTTTAGTTTGGAAAAGCGTTATAAACGAGGAATGATAAGGTTAGTTTAATTCGAGTATTTTTATGTTTGGCTAGTAACTTGACCCCAGCGACGCGCCGCGGACCCGATGCAAACTCGAATTGATTAGTTCAAGTGTTATGTTATACGTTAATCATATGAAAACATGAGTTTTTAGGTATTTGATTTAACTCAATTTAACCCATTGCGGTTAGATCAAAAGGTAAAGTAATCAAATTTATATTGTACAGTTATAACGTATTATATGTGACCTGACTCACACATAGGAAAAGTACAAAAAACATAAAACATTTATAAAGGAAAAACCAATATGAGTAATCAAAGAGATTAATTAGAGCTTTTATAAAAGAAAAAAAACCAAATGACAAAAGAAAACACATTGGGTAAACATGAGAGTTTTGCAAAGTTAAAGGATCAAAGTCATGACGTAACATAATATTACTTTTACCCGTCGCTCATTGCGACGGAGTCAAAACGTAAAGTAACTTTAATTCATACCGTCAAATGAAACGTAGTATATTTGACCCCACTCGGTTTGGAGCAAAATTTACGTCAAAATGTAGACCAACCAAAAACATTTATAAAGTAAGTATGAAAACGTATTATATTTAACCTGACTCATTTCTAAAAAAGAATTACGTCGAAACACTGAAACAACTTGAATTTATATGCCTACGTACCTAAAAATACATACACAAGCATGGGCTTATCTAACTAAGATTACGTATAATATAATGTATTAAATCACGTATCTTATCCCATGCGTAATTCTTTGATACAATATATTGTAAATGTAAATGTTGAGCAAAATAACTATGGCCAAACACCCCTTATACTGAAGTAACATGCAGAAAAAAGAAGGGGTTATTCATGAAAAAGCAACCGACATTGTTTGGAGAAACTTTTGGCTTGTATGGCCGGTGGCCAATGCCACCGACTTTCTATTTTAAGTTATAGTATAATATAGGTTCGGTTTATTCTGGGTAATCTGTGATAGTGATACTTGGTATAGTAAATTAGTAATTGAGAGAGAAAACTAAAATATGCTAGATATTGTTGTATGTATTATATTTGATCGAAAACCATAAAAATAGATGGTGGTAGCAGTTTTGATAATACCAATCCTGACATGCTGGTACCAATATTGTTCTAATCAGTTGGGTTTGTCACCCTATCGTACCGACAGTTGCTATATCTATAGTACCAAAAAGAATATTTTATGATGAATACAATGCCATTTTCAAAGAAATTTATGTCAAGATGTTCAGTGAAAAACCCTAAACATGTATCTGAATCTAGGTTTTTTTGTCAAGATGCTGAGTGAAAAAACCTAAACATGTATGTGAATCTAGGTTTTTTTTTATAGTAAATAAACATAATAAATTAATAAAAAAAATAGAATTACATGAACATTAAATAGATTGCATTCATAATATTATTTATAGGATAAAAAGATAAAATTAAAACTTAAAAAAAATACTATTCACACCAATGTAGAAATGTAGAAATTGTGTTGATAAAAATAGTGAAACATTAAAGACACTTTATGGTAAAAATAGGATTCATCGAAAAAATACATGTGCTTTAACGAATGGTATTTTGGAGTCATGTAGAGAAATCTAATAATTTGTTGAATAAAAATTTCATTATTGATAAAAATCATTCAACTTTAATGTTGTTAGTTATATATTGATATAAATTTGATATATAACTAGTTTTTTTAGCCGTGTCGCGCGTTGCAGCGACAACCTAGCATTTACGACTTCGTTACACGCACGTTTGACTTTGTTATATGCATGACATACAACAAATCGGCTCACCGTGTGATGTCGGCTCGTTAATCATAATTTTGCTATTACTAATGTACATTATTAAGAAAATCATTTGAGTAAAGTGTTTGTGTAGCCTAGATGAATCCCCGTATACAAAACAGAGTACAATTATATACTTCCTAAATCAAATAGTAACAAACAATAAAGAAATCATGAGAATAATAGTACCTTGGTTTTCTCTTGCAATTTGCTTGCATCAGTTAGATCGTGCACATAACATACAATTTCAGCATTTAACCCGCTTATACCAATCTCTTCATGTTTCAATGCCCATAATGAAACCTTATAATAATTGATGTACATGAACGAATAACTCATTGTCATAATATATACATAGAATCCCATCAAAGTCGAAGATGAGCATAAGCATGTCAAAATTCATGGGTGTTTGTCATTTCACAAATTTTGGTTATTTAAGTACCTAACGATAAGATATGTCATTTCACAAATTTTGGTTATTTAAGTACCTAACAATAAGATAAAAATATTTTATTTATATTTTGTTGAATATAACATTACATTTTGGAAATCAGCATATAGAAAACTCAATAGTTATCTTCCTTCAAATTAGAGTTATAAACAATAAAAATGCAGATTAAAAGTATTGAAAATAAGGTAAAAAAGAGGGTAGATAATGGTTTCTCCGGTTGCTGTAAGAAGCGTATTAAGCATCGTATCAACGAATATATAACTATGGTTCTCAGAATTAATTCAATCCCTGAAGAAATTATGAAAGACAATAAACCATCATTCCAACATAATTTATACATATGAATAATAGTAATACGCGTATAATCAAAATTCAAGAGCATTTACCATGTATAGTGTATCAGGTTGGTTTTAACCTCTCTTCATTGGACCATCAAAATTACAATAACCTTGTGAGGAGAAACACCTGAAATAAATTAAACTTGGAACAAAATCCAGTTCATGCGTCCACAATTAAGGCCCAAAGATTCGAGGCTGATGCCACACAACCTATGTATAAACCTTTGGCGATTTCATGTTGTTACACCAGCAAAGAACCAAGACCACAATGTGTTAAGCTTCTCCAAAACAATATTAATAAATATAAATATAAAAATAGCTTGTTCCAATGATAGTCGCAACTTCTCTTATGCAGTTCCTTGGAAGCATATCATTAAAATCGAGTCCGACTTGAACCGTGGGGCTTTGGACTTGAGAAGTATTATCAAACCGTTTGTTGGGAACGGCTCCACAATCTTGTTTTGGCTCGACAGGTGGGTTGGGTCATCGCCCCTGGCCTCGGCTTTCCCAACTCAGTTTTGCCTCGAAAAGGACAACTTCTGCACCGTCTCAGGTTGGGGTCTATGGAGTATGCGGGTGTCTCAAATGTGGGCACAATTACAACAGAGTAAATCTACATGTTCCTGCTCAAATCAAAAAAAAAATTGCCATAACTGTTCGCTAACAATCATAAAACGCAATACCTAATGTCTCTATATTCGCCTAACTTCAACTATACAACCATACCCGATCATACATGCAGGCCCATCAGAGCATATCATCCTTCGAACCTCCATGAAACGGTAGCCTCCTTTTGCTACATCAGAAAACAAATCAGGTCATCGGAACACTAAACGTCATTGCTGATGGGGTTGCGTCTTTGAAACCCTTCCCGTCGCGGTTACCAAGCAACGTAGGACGGCACATGCCGTGGAGGGCGATGGTGGTGACGTTAATGTGTAAGATTAAATATATTATGTTTAATATTTAATCTATAGCCATCTTAATCATTTACATTATAGAGATCAAAATATATTAGAACCTATTATTTAATTAGTTGGTAATTGTTGATGGACCATATTACCCTTAGTAACTAATTAGGTTTCCTCCTGGGTGCTTATATAAGGAGAGTTATGTGGAGGTTTAAGGGTTACTCAGTTTCACAATTCACACCCCATAAGTCATAACATCAATAAGGTTTTTGGTCTCCTCTCCATAACCGATACCCTTTTCGGTTTCTAAGTCCCCATCATCAGTTAGCACCCTAAGGAGGAACCAGATCAAGATGACAGGTATGTCGAACTCCCTCACTGGATTCTCCTCTGCCCTATCTGCTGTGACAGGTATGATTTACATGTTTTCCTTCATGAACAAACAGAACTGAACCAACATGTGGTATCAGAGCATATGTTGATTAGTCAGTTCTGTTTTCGTATCCATAATTCTGGGATTGAAACTTGGAAAACGGAATTTTGAAACCTTTAAAACCTTAACAGCCGGTTTCGAGTCATAAGTATCGACTCGAAATCATGATTTTCGATGAAAAAGATAAATTGTTTGTTCACCGAATTAACTGGATTATAATTTTAGCCGAAATCTGTTTAGTAAAATTATTAAAATTCAGGTTTCGGGTTCCAGAATTTTATTTTTTATGATTAGGGTTCATCATGTTCATGAGAAAATTCGAAGATTTCTATTATGTTTTGGAATGATTCAGGATTAATGGGTGTTTTTTTCCATGTTTGATCTAATTTTATCTTTTAATTTTATTCGAAACTGTTATTAGATAAACAGTTATTATTTTTCGAAATATGTTGATAAAATTAGATCACTTTAAAACAGGAAATAATATCCCATAATCCCTTAGATTTCGAATTTTCGGTTATGATATCACAATTAACAGCTGTTAGCGAGGTTGCTACTCGAGACCACGAGGTTGCTACTCGCAACCATGAGGTTGCTACTCGCAACCATAACGTCATCACTCGCAACCATGAGGTTGCTACTCGCAACCATAACGTGATTAGTCGAGACCGTAGTTGCGACTCGCAACCATAACGTGATTAGTCGAGACCGTAGTTGCGACTCGCAACCATAACGTGATTAGTCGAGACCGTAGTTGCGACTCGCAACCATAACGTGATTAGTCGAGACCGTCGTTGCGACTCGCAACCATAACATCATTAGTCGAGAACGTCATTAGTTCGATCCGCGCTAACGGGTAGTTTGCTATTAAATAAATGGTTTTGTAATTTACTTAATTAATTAATCAGAATCAGATAATGTTTTGCAAAACCAGAATAGCTTAACTTGAATGAGCTTTTGATATATCATTTCTGGCCAAAGCTGACTTGATACATCTACTTATCATTCAAGTATTACGAAAGCTATGTTAAGTGTGCATCATAAGCATGAATGTTTTAATATCTGGCCAAAGCTGATTTAATTCTTTCATAGATGGCATACTTAACAAGTGCATAACTAAAGTGATTGTTTCAATTTCTGGCCAAAGCTGATTTGTTACAACTACTTTGCACATATGCTTAAATGATTACACTTCTGGCCAAAGCTGTTTTGTTTTCGTTTAAGTAGAATTTTTTAGTTAAGTCTATTATTTTGATGTTAGTAATAGACATTATCACAGCTTCATTATGTAAAATGGTCATTATTTTGCCTGCCTTAGTTTAACGTGCCCATAGATCACATTAGAATTTTTTTCCTTAGTATCATAACTTGCTCATCTTATTTCCACTATCAGCACCCAACTGCGGGATTCCACCTTTGACTGGTGATAACTTTGCTGCATGGAAGGATGCTCTCATGCTTACTCTCGGATTGCTTGATTTTGATTATGCTCTAAGAGAGAAAAAGCCAGCGGACCTTACCACTCAAAGTACTGCTGCTGAGCAGTTAACTCATGAAAAGTGGACTAGGTGTAACCGCATGTCTCTCATGTTTATGAAGCAATCCATAAGCAATGCAATCAGGGGAGCTATTCCTGATTCTGAAGATGCTAAAACCTACTTGGAACATGTGGAGGCGCAGTTCAAAGGGACGTCTAAGGCGCACGCTAGTACCCTTATTCTTAAGCTGGTGACAACTAAGTATGATGGGAGGAGCGGCATTCGCGAGCACATCATGATGATGAATGACATGGCCAATAAGCTGAAGGGGCTGGAAATGGAAATCAGTGATGGTTTCCTTGTTCATTTCATCATTACTTCGCTTCCTTCTTCTTTTGAAGCATTTAAGATCAATTACAACACTCAGAAGGAAAAATGGACGATGAGTGAGCTGGTCGCCATGTGCGTACAGGAGGAGGAGCGTATGAGGATGGATCGCCATACTGATGTTGCCAACTTTACTACCTCCAATCCTAAGAAAAGGAAGCACAATTATCAGAGGAAGGATGCTTCTAAAGTCCATAAGTCTAATCCTAATTCTAATACAAGTGCACCTTCCAGCTCTAAGAACTCCTTAGGCAGTATCCGCTGCAAGTTCTGTAAAAAGACAGGACACATGCAGAAGGAATGCCCTGACTTTAAGGAGTGGCTGGCTAAGAAAGGTAACGATTATTTTATGATACTTGAGTCCTATAATTTAAGTGTTCCTGCTAATTCTTGGTGGTTTGATTCTGGTTCTATGGTTCATGTTACCAATTCTACTCAGGGATTCCTTTCAATCCGGAAGCTGGAAAGAAACCAAAGAACGCTTAAGGTTGGGGACGATAGAGAATTAGAAGTGAAGGCCATTGGAACATTACAATTAGTTATGAAAACTGGTTTATGTATTAAACTTTATGATACCTTATATGTTCCTGAGGTAACTCGGAACCTTGTATCAGGACCAAAGTTAGACATGGACGGTTTTATTGTTTCCCATGGTCATCGCCAACTCTCTATCCATTATGATTCTGTTCTTTATGGTACTGGTGTTCTGGATGGAGGTCTCTATAGATTAGAACTAGATGATGGCTTTTCCAAATCTTTGTTGTCATATAACATTAATGAATCACTCACAAAGATGGAAGAGAAACGAGACTTAGAGACTTCATCCATGTTGTGGCATCAGCGTTTAGGCCACATTTCAAAAGAACGATTAAATCGTCTTGTGAAGGATGAAGTCTTACCTCCTCTCGATTTCTCTGACTTTGGAACATGTGTCAAATGTCTTAAAGGTAAAATGACATTAGCGAATAAGAAAGGTGCCACTAGGAGTTCTAATTTATTAGAACTCATTCACACTGACATTAGTGGCCCCTACCAAATCGCTGGCATAACAGGACATACTTCATTTATCACTTTTATTGATGATTATTCTCGTTACATGTACTTGTATCTTATTAAGGAGAAATCTGAATCTCTAACAACTTTTAAAGATTATAAGGCTGAAGTTGAAAAGCAATTAGATCGTCAGATTAAAGTTGTGAGATCAGATAGAGGCGGTGAGTATTATGGAAGACATACTGATGTGGGTCAAGCTCCTGGTCCATTTTATGAGTTTTGTAAGGGCCAGGGGATTGTGAACCAATACACCATGCCTGGTACACCTCAGCAGAACGGTGTCGCTGAAAGAAGAAACCGTACCCTTATGAACATGGTGCGCAGTATGTTAGCCAACACTAACTTACCATTATTCCTCTGGACTGAAGCGTTAAAAGCAGCTGTTCATATACTCAATAGAGTTCCTTCTAAGTCTGTCCCTAAAACTCCTTATGAACTTTGGACAGGAAGGAAACCGAGTCTTAAATATATGAAAGTATGGGGCTGCATTGCTGAAGCAAAACTTTACAATCCTTTCCTAAGGAAACTTGACCCTAAAACAGTTACCTGTTTCTTTATCGGGTATCCTGAGAACTCTAAGGGTTATCGTTTCTATTGTCCTTCCCATGTCACCCGTATTGTTGAAACCAAGCGTGCTGCGTTCCTGGAGGATTTCAAGGTCAGTGGGAGCAGTACCAACCCTTACGAAGAATTGCAAGAAGTACAAGACGCGGGGGGGAGAGACTCGTCGCTTACCATTACTCCGATTACTCCTCTTGTACCCAATGCAATTATTGCACCTGAAGCTACTGCACCAACTCCAAATTCACCTCTACAATCAGAACCCATTATACCTCATGACGAAGGCACATCAAACGCTCAAAACCAAGACAACGCTGAACCCGATAATATACTCAGGAGGTCATCCAGGCAAAGAAGGCCTCCTAACTGGGATGATTATGTTACCTACCTGACTGAAATGGATCCCGGAAAGCTCAATGATCCTATCTCTTACAATGAAGCCATTAGCAGTGATCAGTCTTCTGAATGGAATAAAGCAATGATTGATGAGCTTGATTCCATGAAGAAAAATGACGTTTGGGATTTGGTAGAATTACCCAACGGAGTCAAACCCGTAGGATGCAAATGGGTGTTCAAAACAAAACTGGATCCGAATGGTAACGTTGAACGCTACAAAGCGAGATTGGTTGCAAAGGGCTACACTCAGAAAGAGGGAATTGATTATCAAGAGACGTTTTCACCTGTCTCTCGTAAAGATTCATTAAGGATCGTCATGGCCCTAGTAGCTCATTTCGATTTAGAGCTGCATCAGATGGACGTTAAAACCGCTTTCCTTAACGGAGATTTGGACGAAGATGTTTACATGAAGCAACCTGAAGGCTTTGAGCCTGAAGGTCAGGAGCATCTAGTCTGTAAGCTGAAGAAATCCATTTACGGGTTAAAACAAGCATCACGTCAGTGGTACCTCAAGTTTGATGAAGTCATGAAGAAGCAAGGTTTTATGAAGAATCAAGTGGATCAATGCACCTACCTCAAGATGAGTGGGAGCAACTTTACTATACTTGTCCTTTACGTTGACGACATTCTATTGGCAAGTAATAGTTTAGACATGTTGCATGAGTCGAAGCGGTTACTCTCGCATAACTTCGACATGAAGGATCTCGGAGATGCATCTTACGTCATTGGCATCGAAATTCACCGAGATAGAAACAAAGGGATCTTAGGATTGTCCCAAAGGGCCTACATAGATCGTGTCCTTACACGATATAACATGCAACAGTGCAAACCCTCTGTCGCTCCAGTAGTTAAGGGAGATGTTTTCGGTTCATTTCAGTGTCCGACAACAGAGGTTGAGAAGGAGCAAATGAGCCAGATACCTTATGCATCAGTAGTCGGGAGCTTGATGTATGCTCAAGTCTGTACTCGTCCAGATATCGCTTATATTGCTGGAATGCTAGGCCGTTATCTGACTAATCCTGGCTTAGATCATTGGAAAGCAGCTAAGAAGGTACTTCGATATCTGCAAGGGACGAAAGACTATAAGCTGACTTATAGGAGAAGTGATCATTTAGAAGTGGTGGGCTATTCTGATTCTGACTTTGCCAAATGCAAAGATGACAAGAAATCCACTTCGGGCTATATCTTTATGTTAGCAGGCGGCCCTATCTCTTGGAAGAGTCATAAACAACAGTTGACCACAACTTCCACAATGATGGCAGAGTACATTGCTGTCTATAACGCAACCTGTCATGGAATGTTGATTAGAAATCTGGTCACTGGACTCAAAATTGTTAATTCCATTTCTAGACCATTGAAGCTTTACTGTGATAATTCAGCTGCCGTTAGTTTCTCGAACAGTAACAGTTCGACTGGAGCTGGTTTATATCTCGATACGAAATATCTATTTGTACGTGAACGTGTTGAGGAAAATAATCTTTGTATCGAGTATATTAGTACTAAGGATATGCTTGCGGATCCGATGACTAAAGGCCTCCCTCCTAAGGTTTATGAAGAACATGTTCGGAATATGGGATTATGTAAAGACCTTATTTGAGCATATTGTACTAGCTTATGTTTTATGTTTAATGAAATTTCCTCAAGTTTGATTTTGTATGTCTGTTAGAATATGTTCAACCGGTATAATGGCATATAGACAAATAAAAGTTACAAATCAAACAAAGGGCTTACGCGTATTTTGATCATAACGACTAGGTTTTAAATTAAGGCTATAGTATGATTAATGGGGGTCCTGAGTCGCATAATGATTCAACGGCTGTATTTTTCTGCTATAGTACTTGTTTAAGGCTAAAATGAGTGTTAACTCCTGATCAGGCTTAGCTAATACTCATAGTAAATGATTACTCGGCTAAGTGGGAGAATGTAAGATTAAATATATTATGTTTAATATTTAATCTATAGCCATCTTAATCATTTACATTATAGAGATCAAAATATATTAGAACCTATTATTTAATTAGTTGGTAATTGTTGATGGACCATATTACCCTTAGTAACTAATTAGGTTTCCTCCTGGGTGCTTATATAAGGAGAGTTATGTGGAGGTTTAAGGGTTACTCAGTTTCACAATTCACACCCCATAAGTCATAACATCAATAAGGTTTTCGGTCTCCTCTCCATAACCGATACCCTTTTCGGTTTCTAAGTCCCCATCATCAGTTAGCACCCTAAGGAGGAACCAGATCAAGATGACAGGCATGTCGAACTCCCTCACTGGATTCTCCTCTGCCCTATCTGCTGTGACAGGTATGATTTACATGTTTTCCTTCATGAACAAACAGAACTGAACCAACATAATGGTGTCGGTGGAAGAGAAAATGTTGCAGATGGTTGAAAAAATCCCCGTTCTTGCTGATCCGATCGAGGTTCAGACCTTGCGTTCTGCTGCTATTCGGATCGATGTTGCATGGATGATTAACGGTTCAGACCATGTTTGTTGATGCTGTTCCGAAAGCCGGTTGGTGCATGGTTGCGTAAAGGTGTAGACGGTGAGCGATTGAATGAAGATTTGGCAAGTGATTCGGTGACAAAAGAGACTACCGGGGCAGTTTTGACTTTTCGCTTGGTCGGTGGCATAGCCACCGACTTTGTGTTTTAAGACTATAGATAATTTGTTAAAATTTAATTACTTAGTGAAACAACTAAGATTTAGTTAGTTGGTTTTCAATTTTAATCTATAGTAAAATATATAACACTATATTGTCACTAAATAATAACTAAATGTCACAACTACTTCCTTGTGATCTAATCAATTATAAAAATGAGTTTTTTTTTAAATTATCATAATAATAAACTAATATTGAAATTTAAGTAATTTTATAAAGAGAAAATCGAAGGGTTATTACAGAAGAATGTTGAATTGAGAGGCATTTGGTTACTTAGGCGGGGGGTATAATCTTCGGTGAGTGTATCGGTGAGTGGGTGTCACCGATCGGTGACCATACCCACATGATTGACTTGATCGGTGAAGAAACACGTAACTAATTTTAGTGTTAATTAGTTTGGTTTATCTTTCAACCATAGTGGTTAATCTTCTTTGGTTTCCTGAGCTCCTTGATGACGGTTTAATCCTACAAAACAGAAACACCGTTAGCTTGTTAAGAGGGGAATATGGGGGTTTCCCTCTTAACCAGACTCCGGCGTGAGAATAAGTATCTGCTTTGGGGAGATTAAAAATGGGTAAAGAGTGAGAGTAGAGGGAATAGAATGGTTTAACCTGTGAACTAAGGTCTCTATTTATAGTCGGAAAGGTGTAGAGGATGTGGGCTGATGGGCCTTGGGTCGGAAGGCGACAACGCAGCGGATATGCTCCTTGTCTCACTGGTGTCGACTGTTAGTGGCTTCTAGAAGCTTTCCGGTGCTGGCGCACCGTGATTGGAGCCACGTGTCACTGTTGTCGGCCTCGTTGTCCCTCTGCCATCAGCAGGTAAGTGGAGATCGTGGGGCAGGTGTCTCTGCCCTATGATTGGTGCCACGTGGGCGTCCTTGAGTACCTTTTGTCTCCTGTACGTCAGACGATCGTGGAGCACGATTGAGCAGAGCCTGGAGGACGCGGATTGGATCTTTTTATCTGCCACTTGTACCTTTTGTACTTTCTGAAATGGTCATGCGCTACGGGTCCTGCGCGATCCTTACTGAGCACGTAACTATCCCGCGCAGGATTATAGTTGTTGACGACTCTTATCCAGAAAGCTAAGTGTTGAGATTAATGGTCTTTCTTGTTTAGACCTCGCGCGAGGTCAATCAATGTTGAAGTAGCCCGCGCGAGGTTGGGGTTGAACATCTTGTCGATTAAGGAGTATGGTCCTGCGCGCGACCTGTAGGGAGGTTTGCGAAGCTTTTTGGGACCATACCCCTTCAAGTCCCCCTAGTCCAGTGCTGCACCATGCGCGAAGTAAGTGGTTGGAGCTCTGGACTTAGAAAAAAGAAGTGTTAATGCTTTGAAAATGCTTGCTTGATCCTTGTTTGACGGCGTGCGCGTAACTGCTTGTCAACTACGACGGCGCGACTACCAGGTTGGCTATTGGTGGTTTACTGCCTTTATGTTGACGCGCGAAGGAGTATTGATCAAATGTTAATGATGCGCGGCCTTAGTACCTTCTCCATGAAGTTTATAGTAACTTTAGGCGGGAAAACACTCGAAATTTGAATTCTGAAGGGTTGGTGCAAATGTCGTTGATGGCGACGACGTTTGAGTTGACTGCTAACACGGCTGTCATCAAGTTGTCCCGATCAGGCAAGTGAGGCCCACGCGCGCGTGGTAACCGTCACTCCGATAATCCCGCCTTACGTGGCGTTCTGTGATTGGTCACGCGCGCGGTGATCTCGGCACGTTTACCCATTGCATTAAATGCGATGGGTATATATACCCGATGAGATGAGGGAGGAAATCACTCTCCTCTTCTGCTGTCGTCTTTTCTCTCCCCTTGCTTTTGATTTCTTTGAATCTTCAAATCACTAAAGAACACGATAGCAGATCTTCAAGATTCTACATCACATCTTCAGAACTCCTTTCGGAACCTTCGAAGTTTAAACTCATATTCATGGCTGAAGAACATCATGAAGCCCATCCCGGTGAAGAAGGTCCTGTTCCCATCCTCAAGTGGGATCTAGGGTTGTTCGGGCAGATTGTTCGAAGTTTCCGGTTTCCACCGGAATGGGATGCCAGGTATCCCGGTCAGAACCAGACGGCCGCTGATGCACCACCGGGGTATATCACGTTATTTGAAAATTTCTTTCATCAGGGCAACTTCCGGTTGCCGGCGACTAATTTTATGCCCCATATTCTTCAGTTTTATGGGTTTCATATCTCGCAGATGAGTCCTCCTGGGATGGTCCGGGTTCGACACTTCGAGTTCCTCTGCCGATCTCATGGCATTGAGCCCACTGTTGAAAGATTCAGGGTCTTTTACCAGTTGATCAGGAATATGGGCTTCTACTCGTTCGTCAGCCGAGGTGGCGTGAAGAAGATACTTCTGAACCCTCCCAAGAGTTTCCATGATTGTAAACCAATGTTTTTTTATATTCGCGAGGAGGTGATCACGATCGCCATAACCTTCCGCGCCTGTTCTGAGCCGATTGTGAAGGAAGATCTATCGATTCCTAAGCAAGAGAATTGGTATGTTCAGCTTACTTCCACCCCGAACCGCATGTTTGGTGAAAACGTTTTAGTAGTGGCGGGGATGAGTGACCAATAGGCTGCGGACAGTACGGATGTTCCAGTCTTGAAGTTCGACGATAGAGGTTAGAAATTTTCAGTTTTTTTGATTTCTTGTTTCGTAACTTGTGTTTACTTGTTTAATTTGATGTATAGAGGCGCATTTGTATCAAGCTGCGTTCCCCACTTTCGGCGGGTCTATGGGTGTGCGCCCGCTTAGGGCTGGAGAAGAATACTGGTATGACCAGATTAAGGGTAATTTTATGTACCCAGTTGCTGATGCCTTCGCCGATCCACCTATAGCAACCGAAGGTGCGCATATACCTAACCCTCGACCCTTGCGCGCTTTGACTTCTGCTGGGAAAGAGATTGTTTATCTTTCCAGCGAGGAGTCTGTCGGATCTTCCAATGGAGAGTTAAGTTCCTGGTCTATCATCTTTGTAGGTGTGCTGCGCGACTTGGGCATCGACCCCGAAGAGAAAAGAAGAAACCCAAGAAGGTTATCACTATTGATGCCGATGTCCCCAGTAGGAAAGGTGGTAGTAGCCGCGCAACTGCTGGTGTTGCTGATAAAGGTACCCTCCGCCTTCATTAAAGTAACTTAGAAGATTACGTTATTATCAGTGACTCATTTGAAGGTTTGTCGCGCATAGGCGAGAAGAAGGCGGGAACTGACGGTTCAAAGAGCTTATGGAGCGCGGGTTCTCGCAACCCCGATGCTGGGGCCACTCCATCTTCTGTCGCGCATGAAGAAGAAGAGAAAGAAGAAGAAGTAGAGGAGGAAGAGCCTGCTGTGAAGTTGATCAGGAAAAGAAGCAGGGAGGCTGCAGTTGGTGCCTCTGTGATGTCCAAGCCTGGTAGAGTTCCTTTGATCGGAAAGAAGAGCAACTTGTGCTCTCTTTACCGATTTTCTCCTGGTTAGCTTCTTGGATCCTACTTTTACATTCCTTTGTTAACTTTCTTTTGACACTTTATTTTTGCAGAGGCCAAAAAGAAGACCCCTGAAAAGAAGGGAGTCGTTGTCACACCCCGATTTCCACGTGTATCACCGGTGGGGGATTACCGTGACGTAGTTGGCAACAATATAGTCAAACCACAATATATGAATGCACAGCGGAAGCATAAAGATAAATATAATTCAACCATTTACTGTAATATCGAATGTATCACATATAGTTGAATAGTATCCACAGGAGAATCAAAAATTATAAAAAGTGTTGTTCAACAGACAAGGCATCAAAGTTTGCGAGACTTCTTAAGATGCTAAGGAGCTATTGCCAGCCGATTTCGTGTAGTACCTGCACTTAATCTTTTTGGGAAAATACGTCAGTTTACACTGGTAACTACATTCAACCGACACTTTTGTAAAAATGTTTATTTAAAATTGATTTGAATGCACAAGGCACAAATTCTTTTATAACTTGGGAGAATTATTTAATATTATAATCTTGTGAACGAATTACATGTTCCTTCTTTGCGTTCAGTAGCCCGGATCTAGTCCGGGTTAAAGATCAATAAACACACCACTTTGCGTAAAACCGCGGTGGGTAACCAACGGCTACGTCTTTTAATAATATAGACATAATACCGGGTGTACGCCTACACCCGAGTGTCGAGGTCGTGGCCATTTCGTAAAATGATGCCTAGGATATCCGGGACATGGTCATTAACCCCCCAAAGGCTTTTAAGTAACAAGACTGTTTAAATGA
Organism: Helianthus annuus; assembly: GCF_002127325.2. Classification (NCBI taxonomy): domain Eukaryota; kingdom Viridiplantae; phylum Streptophyta; class Magnoliopsida; order Asterales; family Asteraceae; genus Helianthus; species Helianthus annuus. Next base: position 43,178,385 of record NC_035440.2, read on the forward strand.
GCCGATCAAATTATTCAATTAACCACCTAAACTATGGAAGATTTGATGCTCAATCAAGCAGTATTAATATACCGTAACCCAAGCCCGTATAACGGAAAATAAGTTAAAAGTATTTACCTTTGCAAGTATTGTCCTTAATTGGTTAAATCACAGATATCTTTTACTGGGGCTCCTATTCTGGAACGAAGGTTTTAAAAATAACCTCTTAGAATCCTAACGGGTCTTTATATTAGCCGTAGCCTAGACCGGTCAGTTTCAAGGGATAGATACGGCTTAATCGCGTGAAGGGCGAAAACCGAGAATGGAATGTGATTCTGACCCAACAAGTTCGAAGACTTGTTTTATATGGGTTTAATATTCACACTCTGGATTTTGGGGTCAAAATAATATGGTTTGACCCGTATCGGCTAATTTTATGTAAACTAGGTACATAAGCCGAACCGCGCGCGCAAAAGGCGCAACGGGTAACCGTAAGAGTCCTACACTTGTTTCCTAAGTCAATATGCCTTAAAGAGGTTGTGGTATCAGTAGGATACCTTCCGTGATGCCCGTAACGAGTTTAAGTTTATTATACGCCCCGTAGGGGTTTTCCGATCATTTTAAAGACTTTTAAAGGAGGTTTTAGAGTTCTACAGGAAATCTGAGTTTCCCGATCAGTTTACAAAGTTCAAAATACTTTATTTATTATTTAAAATCAGTAGCAACTGGAATCGGGTCAAAAGACCTTATAGAACTCAAGTTTTGGCCGAAAAGGGTATATTCGGTATTTACCGAACCGTAGCCATAACCGCAGGTTATGAGCAGGTTAAAATTAATTAAAAATCCTTAAAAATCCCAAAATATTATTTTACAACAGTGAGTAAAAGGTTTGGTGACGAAATCTTGGTTTAGGTAGACGTTATGCTAATCGCGCCGTTTATTACAAAAGTTTCTTTTAATTTCGCTATTTAGTATAACTCCTATTCTAGACCTCGGATTGGCGTGAAACTTTAGGGACATGCTTAGAATTTAGTAAGCAAGGTTATGGTCCCTTCACGTGTCTGAAATACTCGTTTTATTTTGAAAAGGGCGTTACGGTCAACTTTTAAGCAATTAACGGAAATGCGTAAAAGACTCGGACAAACAACGAACCGGTCACAGAGGGTGATACCATCACGTGACCTGGTCCTAAAAGAGCCCTAAGGCATATCTACATTGCACTAAAACGGGTCAGAACTGAAGTCAAAGCAAAAGTCAAACTTTTGCGACATTCGGCTCCGAACCGGGTCAATATATCAAATGGCCGAATCAAACGAGTTTAGACAAGTTTATATACTTAATATCATGATTTATAAGTATTCAAACAGGTTTCATATCATCTATATTACAGATTATGCAAGAATCGCAAAAAAATGGCTTTCTGTTGACTTTTTAAGTATACGTTTGACTCGACATTTGAACTAGTTAGAGTGGTGATCAGGGGGAACCCTTTTAGGGGTTTATTACCCATACAAATACCAACTTATAACTACTTTTGATTCGAGATATGACTGAGCCATTAAGGACTTATCTCGAAGTCAAACCGTAGTTACGACGGTTTGATTTTTAGCTATTTATCTAAGTAAAACTAAACCACAAAGGATTTAAACAACTTACAGAAGCTTGAGCACGAATTAGGATGGTAGAATAAAGCTTGGAAGCTCCAGAGGTGATCAAGAGAATGTTTTTGAAGTGTGGTGAACTTATGCATAACATAGGCCTATTTATAGTACAAGAATGGCCTTTAGATCCTTACAACTCAGCCTACAAGTGAGTATGGATGATGGGCAGGTGTCCTAAGGTGCTATGGGTCGAGTAGGGGGCGCCCATGCCTCCTTGATTGCTCACAAGGTCGTTCACTAGCCAAATCATTGAGCTGCCCATGTTTTCTATTACTGTGTGTCCCACGCGGCCCGCGTTAAGGATTCACGTAACTTGGTCGCGGGTCGCTTGAGTTCGCATATCAGAACGCGTATAAACAACAGGCTCGCGGCCCGCGTTAACTTAAGTGTAACTTTAAAGCGGCCCGCGTTAGGTCTGTTTTTCTGGATTTTTGAATCTTTTATAATCATGACAAAATCTTGGTAATTAATAACGAAATCTTCGGTAATTAATAACCTGACCTTTCGGGTTTGAAGGGGTAACTTTGCGATTTGGCCCTCGGTTATTTACAACTAAGGGCCTCGTGTTATTTACTCGCATTGTTAAGTCCCCGGTTAGTTTGTTAATTATTCGGAAAGCTTTAACTTTCATTGTTGACGCATTTAACCCCTCTTATACGAAATTGATCATATCTTTCTCGTTTTAAAACGGAACTTCGCGGAATTTATACAGTATATTCTAGTGAGCGTATTTTACTGTTACAAAGCCTCGGGTACGTCAAAGGGTCACTCAGAGGTATAATTAAACATGTTGACACAGTTAACTCCTGCAGCTTGTAATCTCTCACTTTCTTCCGCGTTTCGCTTCCGTACGATCCATGATTTATTCGTTTGAAGGTACGAGCATCGTTTAGGGTTACTATACAGTATACTTACCCTTGTTTGACATTTATAACCCTCGAATTTACATACTTTCAAGGTTTGTCAACTTTAGTCCTTTATTTATTATTAAACGCCACGTGTAAACTTAAGACACGTGTCAATACATTATTGGACCCAAAATTTCGAGGTGTTACATCCTCACCCCCTTAAAATAAATCTCGACCCGAGATTTACTCAAACAAATAGGGATATTTCTCTTTCATCGTGGATTCAACTTCCCACGTGAATTCGGGACCTCTCCGGGCATCCCATTTAACCTTGACTATAGATACGTGCTTTCTTCGAAGCTTTTTCACCTGTCGGTCTTCAATCGACAAGGGTTTCTCCACAAACTTCAAGCTCTCATCTATATGCACATCTGTGTGTGGGATCACCAATGATTCATCAGCGAAGCACTTCTTTAGATTGCAGATGTGGAATACATTGTGAATTCCATTGAGCTCTTCTGGTAAGTTCAATTTATAGGCAACTGACCCGACCCGTTCGATAACCTCGAAAGGTCCTATGTATCTCGGGCTCAGTTTGCCCTTCTTACCGAAGCGCATCACCCCCTTCCAGGGTGATACCTTTAGTAACACTTTTTCACCTACCTCGAAGTGAAAATCCTTACGCTTCGGATCAGCGTAACTTTTCTGCCTATCACGGGCAGCTTTGAGACGTTCCCGAATCTGGACAATCTTGTCCGTTGTTTCGAAAACTATCTCTGGCCCCGATAATTGGACCTCTCCCACTTCCGCCCAACAAACAGGCGATCTACACTTCCTACCGTATAATGCCTCGAAAGGCGCAGCCTTTATGCTGGTATGGTAGCTATTGTTGTAGGAGAATTCGATTAGGGGTAGGTTCTTATCCCAACTACCACCTAAATCGATAGCACATGCACGCAGCATGTCTTCTAACGTTTGAATAGTACGCTCACTCTGACCGTCTGTCTGAGGATGGTAAGTCGTACTAAAGTTCAAACGTGTGCCCAAAGATTGTTGGAAGCTCTTCCAAAAATGAGATGTGTATCTAGTATCTCGATCAGAGATAATAGACACAGGTATGCCATGTAAGGCTACAATCTTATCAACATACAACTGGGCCAATGTGTCGGAGCTATAAGTCTCCTTGATGGGTAAGAAATGAGCTGACTTAGTCAGTCTATCGACTATAACCCATATCGTGTCATTTCCCTTGCTCGTCTTTGGTAACTTGGTGATAAAATCCATAGTTACACACTCCCATTTCCATTCAGGAAGTTTAGGCTGTTGTAGCAAGCCAGATGGCTTTTGATGCTCAGCCTTGACTTGCGCACAAGTTAAGCATTTGGCTACATAAGCGGCTACAGACTTTTTCAAGCCTATCCACCAATAATTTGCCTTTAAATCCTGATACATTTTATCTGCTCCAGGATGGACAGAATATTTGGAACTATGGGCTTCCTGGAGGATAACATCTCGTAGTCCTCCATAAACAGGAACCCATATTCGCCCATTCAATCTCAAAAGTCCATCCTTGTGAAGAGTTAACTGCTCCTCAGTTACTCCCAACTTTTCCTTAGGATAATTAGCTTCTAACACGGCTTCTCTTTGTGCAGCTAACACCCTTTCAATCAGGTTATTCTTTACTTCCATCCTCCTAGCATTGATTCGGATGGGTTTCATCCTTTCTTTCCGGCTCAGGGCATCAGCGACTACATTCGCCTTGCCGGGATGGTATCTGATCTCACAATCATAATCGTTTAAGGTCTCCATCCAACGGCGTTGCCTCATGTTTAGCTCCTTCTGATTGAACAAATGTTGAAGGCTTTTGTGATCTGAATAGATCACAAACTTGATTCCGTACAGATAATGCCTCCACATTTTAGTGCGAATACAACGGCACCCAACTCCAAGTCATGAGTGGTGTAATTCTTTTCGTGCACCTTCAACTTTCGTGAAGCATAGGCAATAACCTTGCCTATTTGCATGAGCACACACCCCATGCTAGTGTGTGACGCGTCGCAGTAAACTACGAACTCTTCTGTACCTTCCGGTAGCGTCAACACAGGAGCGTTGCTCAGCCTTTGCTTTAAGATATCAAAGTATTCTTGCTGCTTAGGGCCCCAAACAAATTTTTCCTTCTTCTTGGTCAGGGAGGTTAAGGGCGCAGCAATCCTTGAAAAATTTTCAATAAATCTCCTATAGTATCCTGCCAATCCCAGAAAACTACGAATTTCGGTAGGCGTCTTTGGCTCCTGCCAATTCATGATCGCCTCTACCTTAGCGGGATCCACCTGGGTACCACGCTCGCTTACGACATGTCCAAGAAATTGGACTTCTCTTAGCCAGAATTCGCACTTGGATAATTTGGCATAGAGTTTCTCGTGATGCAGCAATTTGAGAATACATCGCAGTTGTTTCTCATGGTCAGCTTTATTCTTTGAATAGATAAGAATGTCGTCGATGAAAACGATGACAAATTTGTCTAAGTACGGCTTGCAGACGCGATTCATGAGATCCATGAACGCAGCCGGTGCATTTGTGAGTCCAAAAGGCATCACTAGGAACTCGTAGTGACCGTAGCGAGTCCTAAATGCTGTTTTGTGTACGTCTTCATCTCGGACTTTCAACTGATGGTAGCCCGACCTCAAGTCGATCTTTGAGAAATAACTAGCCCCTTGTAATTGATCAAACAAGTCGTCGATCCTTGGCAATGGGTATCTATTCTTTATCGTGACCTTATTAAGTTCACGATAGTCGATGCATAGACGCATCGATCCGTCCTTTTTCTTAACAAATAGGACAGGTGCTCCCCAGGGAGATGAACTTGGTTTGATGAAACCTTTAGCCAGCAGTTCATCCAGTTGGGTCCTTAATTCCTTCATTTCACTGGGTGCCAGCCTGTAGGGTGCTCTAGCAATGGGAGCTGCTCCAGGGATGATATCTATTCTGAATTCCACTTGCCTATCTGGTGGCAACCCATGTAGATCTTCGGGGAAAACTTCTGGATACTCCGAAATGACAGGAATGTCCTCTATCTTTGGTTTGGGCTCTTCGATTATCACCTGCGCCATGTAGATGACACAGCCACTTTTTAAGCATCTTGAAACCTTGAGCATAGTTACATCCTCGGGCAATCCATACTGCGTATCTCCTCAAATGGTAAGCGATTCACCACTCGGAGTCTTTAGCACTATTTGTTTTCTGTTGCAGACGATCTGGGCCTGGTTGTGGGATAACCAGTCCATACCCAGAACGATGTCAAAACCAGCCAGTTTGAAGGGAAGTAGAGATAGAGGAAAAGAATGGTTCTTAATGGATATCATACATCCATCTAATATAGCGGAGACGGTTTCTACTGTGCCGTCTACTAGCTCTACCGCGTATTTCACATTTAGGGTTTTGACCGGCATATTCAACAGTTTGCAAAATTTTTGGTCTACGAAGGATTTATCAGCGCCTGAATCAAAAAGTACTCTTGCGAAGACATTATTCACGAGAAAAGTACCTGTGATTACGTTGTCGTCTTGCAAAGCTTCCTTCACATCCATTTTGAAGACTAGCGTTATTCTTTTTGGTTTCTTCAGTCTTCTTGGCGAACTTGGGGCAGTTGCTTTTGATGTGCCCCTTCTCACTACAGTTGTAGCAGGTCGCATCTTTAATCTTCTTACAGTCCACAGTCTTGTGGTCTTTGGACTTGCACAGTCCACAAGTATACGACTTTGACTGGGACTGTGAGTTTGACCCAAGCCTGCATTTCCCAAAGTGGAATTTCTGGCAGTTTTTGCACTTGGGCTTCTCTCCGGATTGTTGCCCATCTTTCTTCGACTCGGTCCCTCTTTTGTCATCACCGTTCCCACGGTGCTTCTTTCCCGACCTTCCTGAGGTATCATCCTCACGCTTCCTCTTCTCGGCCTCCTTGTTTCTCAGCGATCTCAGTCGGATCGCGTCCATTGTGAGGGACAAAGAGAGGTCAGTTACAGACCTGAAGGTCGTTGGCCGAGAGGCCTTCACACTTGCCTTTATCGCGGGTTCTAACCCCCCGATAAAACGAGCGATTCTCCTTGGTTCCGGGGTTACCAGATATGGAACCAAGCGAAACATCGTGTTGAAGCTCGTTAAATAGGCTTGGCAGTCCAGATTTGTCATCACCAATGATACAAAATCGGACTCTATCTTCTCCACCTCATGTTGAGGGCAGTAATTTTCTTTGATGAGAGAAACGAATTCCTACCACGTCATGCTGTAAAGCACAGCTTTTCCCGAGGCCTGAACCAGTGCCCTCCACCAAGCCAGGGCCTTGCCCTTGAATGATTGCGACACAAACTTCACTACGTCCCTCTCCGCACAGCCACTGATGTCCACCACAGTGTCCATCTCATCCAGCCACGTCATACATTCGACGGCACCTTTCTCCCCCGTGAAGTCTCGGGGTTTACAAGACACAAAGTACTTGTATGTGCAACCCCTGGCACGGGAAGCATCAGTATACTCCCTTTCCCGACGAACACTATTTTCATTTGACGAGTGATTGTCGTCGTCTTTCTTGGGCTTGGACGAGTGGTTATCGTCGTCCTTCTTGGGCTTGGATAGTGGTTTGCTGTGGGATTTTGAGTGTGTCTTCGGCTTAGAGGGTGGTTTGGACACGGTTCTGCTTTGAGATTCGGTATATTGTCGATCTAGAGCTGCCTGAACAGCGTTGTCGACAAGAGCCTTTAGTTGAGCGCCCGTTAAATGTACTTGGGCATTATCATAATCATCTTCATTTGTATGGCTATTTTCTCCATTGGGATTCGCCATAGTAGCTTGTATCTGCTGCAGAAGATAATGAAAATTCTATTTAGGAGTTTGTTATCGAATTGTCTTTTATGGCAATTCATTAACCATGGTAACAAAGACCATATCCGGTTAATTTGTTACTCACTTTTCATTTAGGATTTGAACATACTTATCCTAATTACAATATAACATTGTTAGTGGCATAAAAGCCTAGTCACGAGGACATTATTATTATAATATCAGTCGAGATTTCAGAGAATCAAGGTATGAAGGTTTGAACCGTAGTTCTTTTACCCCTTTCTGACAGGGAGTCATAGACCACCACTGTCTTTTGTCTTATTATGACAACAATTATGGCCCGTAGGCACTACATCACTAATGGATGTTTGATAAGGTTGGCCCGTAGGCACTACATCGCTAATGGATGTTTAACCAGGGATCATCTTCATTGATGATTTAACCCATGATTTATTATATCATTGATTTGGGCTTTGGAATCCTTTAAAGGATTCTTGTATAAGAATGACGTGTGCGGTTTTAACGAATCACATCTGCCATGATTGTTAACATGCTTACAGAGGTTAACAGGGAATCTGAATCTTTTAATCAGGTCTTACCATCTTGGCCGGATCTTAAAAGACACCTGGCTAGGTTTCACTCTTAAGATTCTTTATTTAAGCAGATCAAATTAAAAGGAATGATTTTGTTTTATTTCATATACAGTAATAACAAAAATGAAATTCATAACATAGCATTCCAAAACTTTAAACACGATTACACACTGCCCTAAACGGGACTTTTAACAAGTACATACCTACGTAGAGGTTAATAAAAAGACAAGTCCACGCAAGGACTAATACTAGATAGGTGTCCGCATAGGGACTAAAAGATAAGTCCACGTAGGGACTGAAATACGATAAGTGTCCACGCAGGGACTAAATTGTAAGTACAACAATCCATAAGGAGACTAAGGGTCTCGTTTCTTCTTCTTGCCCTTTAGTAGGTTTGCCAATCCCTTGAGGAATCCTCGGTGGCTCTTACGTTCTTCCTCGAAGTCTCTTTCCACACGGCTCAAACGGTGGAGTATTTCTTCTTGTTCAGGTGGGGAAAAACGTGGTTGTGGCGTCGGTTGCGGAACTGGAGGTCTAGGAGGTGCTGGATACCCATGAGCTGAGTAGTCCGGTATTCCCATGTTTCCATATGCTCCGTCTGGATATCGGGCATTATACCTAGCCCCTACCACATATGGGTCTTGCTCATAGTTGTAATTGTAATGAGCGTGCGACGATGGTTCGAACGGGTTGTATGCCGATGGACCCATGTACGCAGGTATTGGGTGGTCATACCCAAACGGTGGCGAAGACGGTGCAACTGGTGCGGAGTTCGCCTCCTGTGCTGGACTTGCAGGTCCTTCTTCTGGTAGTGGCGGGTAGTGGCTACTACTAGAGTGTCGAGGGGTGCTGAAGTGGAAATCCCCTCCTCCTCGTGTGGACATACGGGCATTTGTCCTCCTACGCCTTGGCGGATCAGGCATTACTGGCTGTACCGGTGGCGGAGGTGGTGGCGTAACTACCACGAAACGTGGATCCTCGGAGGGATCTCGTGGATGTTGCGGCTGTTGTGATGTCTGATGAGATGGTGTATAGTACCACTCATGTCGGTCGAACAATGCTTGGAAGCTATCTGGTCCCTGATAGGGTGTGCCATGAAAGGATGACCCATCAGAGATTTCTATTGGATGCGTGGGCGTACCACGAGCAGGTTCTGTCGGATCCGTGTCCTCGTCCATATGGTCTTCGGAGAAGTGATCCTGTGGTCCTAATGGGACAAAGCCAGCAGGCTCCTGAATGTAGTCAGCTGGGTTAAACTGACCTCTGAAGTATGGAGTAGGGTCGTCGAAATTGCGGTGCGATACCGAACGTTGTAGAGGCATGTAGGATGGTTGAGGATTGTTGGGATCATTCTCGGAATCTGGCCCGAACGAGTGCCGGTATGATGGCGTCGAGCTGTGCGAGGTGGAATGCCTCGCAGGTTCGAAAAGGTTTCTCCGTCTTTGCGGTTCTTCACTCCTTGTGGTCGAAGGAGCTCGCGTATTTGAAGGTTCAGCTTCGTGATCGTTGTGAGTAACGATCTCTCCTCTGCCTCTTCTTCCTCTTCCTCTTCCTCGGAAAATTACAGGTGCCATATTTCCTGCTTTCAAAACTATTAAAAATCACAATAACAATAAAAGACAACTGGAATAAAGAATTCGAATTTGTCCTATGTTCTTGTCTAGACTCAAGTACGTGCAATTGTGTCACTGAGATTAAACACATTAGGATAGTGTTTAATTCACTCAATGTTGGCTCTGATACCAACCTGTCACACCCCGATTTCCACGTGTATCACCGGTGGGCCCGGTGGGGGATTACCGTGACGTAGTTGGCAACAATATAGTCAAACCACAATATATGAATGCACAGCGGAAGCATAAAGATAAATATAATTCAACCATTTACTGTAATATCGAATGTATCACATATAGTTGAATAGTATCCACAGGAGAATCAAAAATTATAAAAAGTGTTGTTCAACAGACAAGGCATCAAAGTTTGCGAGACTTCTTAAGATGCTAAGGAGCTATTGCCAGCCGATTTCGTGTAGTACCTGCACTTAATCTTTTTGGGAAAATACGTCAGTTTACACTGGTAAATACATTCAACCGACACTTTTGTAAAAATGTTTATTTAAAATTGATTTGAATGCACAAGGCACAAATTCTTTTATAACTTGGGAGAATTATTTAATATTATAATCTTGTGAACGAATTACATGTTCCTTCTTTGCGTTCAGTAGCCCGGATCTAGTCCGGGTTAAAGATCAATAAACACACCACTTTGCGTAAAACCGCGGTGGGTAACCAACGGCTACGTCTTTTAATAATATAGACATAATACCGGGTGTACGCCTACACCCGAGTGTCGAGGTCGTGGCCATTTCGTAAAATGATGCCTAGGATATCCGGGACATGGTCATTAACCCCCCAAAGGCTTTTAAGTAACAAGACTGTTTAAATGAGCCGATCAAATTATTCAATTAACCACCTAAACGATGGAAGATTTGATGTTCAATCAAGCGGTATTAATATACCGTAACCCAAGCCCGTATAACGAAAAATAAGTTAAAAGTATTTACCTTTGCAAGTATTGTCCTTAATTGGTTAAATCACAGATATCTTTTACTGGGGCTCCTATTCTGGAACGAAGGTTTTAAAAATAACCTCTTAGAATCCTAACGGGTCTTTATATTAGCCGTAGCCTAGACCGGTCAGTTTCAAGGGATAGATACGGTTTAATCGCGTGAAGGGCGAAAACCGAGAATGGAATGTGATTCTGACCCAACAAGTTCGAAGACTTGTTTTATATGGGTTTAATATTCACACTCTGGATTTTGGGGTCAAAATAATATGGTTTGACCCGTATCGGCTAATTTTATGTAAACTAGTTACATAAGCCGAACCGCGCGCGCAAAAGGCGCAACGGGTAACCGTAAGAGTCCTACACTTGTTTCCTAAGTCAATATGCCTTAAAGAGGTTGTGGTATCAGTAGGATACCTTCCGTGATACCCCTAACGAGTTTAAGTTTATTATACGCCCCGTAGGGGTTTTCCGGTCATTTTAAAGACTTTTAAAGGAGGTTTTAGAGTTCTACAGGAAATCTGAGTTTCCCGATCAGTTTACAAAGTTCAAAATACTTTATTTATTATTTAAAATCAGTAGCAACTGGAATCGGGTCAAAAGACCTTATAGAACTCAAGTTTTGGCCGAAAAGGGTATATTCGGTATTTACCGAACCGTAGCCATAACCGCAGGTTATGAGCAGGTTAAAATTAATTAAAAATCCTTAAAAATCCCAAAATATTATTTTACAACAGTGAGTAAAAGGTTTGGTGACGAAATCTTGGTTTAGGTAGGCGTTATGCTAATCGCGCCGTTTATTACAAAAGTTTCTTTTAATTTCGCTATTTAGCATAACTCCTATTCTAGACCTCGGATTGGCGTGAAACTTTAGGGACATGCTTAGAATTTAGTAAGCAAGGTTATGGTCCCTTCACGTGTCCGAAATACTCGTTTTATTTTGAAAAGGGCGTTACGGTCAACTTTTAAGCAATTAACGGAAATGCGTAAAAGACTCGGACAAACAACGAACCGGTCACAGAGGGTGATACCATCACGTGACCTGGTCCTAAAAGAGTCCTAAGGCATATCTACATTGCACTAAAACGGGTCAGAACTGAAGTCAAAGCAAAAGTCAAACTTTTGCGACATTCGGCTCCGAACCGGGTCAATATATCAAATGGCCGAATCAAACGAGTTTAGACAAGTTTATATACTTAATATCATGATTTATAAGTATTCAAACAGGTTTCATATCATCTATATTACAGATTATGCAAGAATCGCAAAAAAATGGCTTTCTGTTGACTTTTTAAGTATACGTTTGACTCGACATTTGAACTAGTTAGAGTGGTGATCAGGGGGAACCCTTTTAGGGGTTTATTACCCATACAAATACCAACTTATAACTACTTTTGATTCGAGATATGACTGAGCCATTAAGGACTTATCTCGAAGTCAAACCGTAGTTACGACGGTTTGATTTTTAGCTATTTAACTAAGTAAAACTAAACCACAAAGGATTTAAACAACTTACAGAAGCTTGAGCACGAATTAGGATGGTAGAATAAAGCTTGGAAGCTCCAGAGGTGATCAAGAGAATGTTTTTGAAGTGTGGTGAACTTATGCATAACATAGGCCTATTTATAGTACAAGAATGGCCTTTAGATCCTTACAACTCAGCCTACAAGTGAGTATGGATGATGGGCAGGTGTCCTAAGGTGCTATGGGTCGAGTAGGGGGCGCCCATGCCTCCTTGATTGCTCACAAGGTCGTTCACTAGCCAAATCATTGAGCTGCCCATGTTTTCTGTTACTGTGTGTCCCACGCGGCCCGCGTTAAGGATTCACGTAACTTGGTCGCGGGTCGCTTGAGTTCGCATATCAGAACGCGTATAAACAACAGGCTCGCGGCCCGCGTTAACTTAAGTGTAACTTTAAAGCGGCCCGCGTTAGGTCTGTTTTTCTGGATTTTTGAATCTTTTATAATCATGACAAAATCTTGGTAATTAATAACGAAATCTTCGGTAATTAATAACCTGACCTTTCAGGTTTGAAGGGGTAACTTTGCGATTTGGCCCTCGATTATTTACAACTAAGGGCCTCGTGTTATTTACTCGCATTGTTAAGTCCCCGGTTAGTTTTTTAATTATTCGGAAAGCTTTAACTTTCATTGTTGACGCCTTTAACCCCTCTTATACGAAATTGATCATATCTTTCTCGTTTTAAAACGGAACTTCGCGGAATTTATACAGTATATTCTAGTGAGCGTATTTTACTGTTACAAAGCCTCGGGTACGTCAAAGGGTCACTCAGAGGTATAATTAAACATGTTGACACAGTTAACTCCTGCAGCTTGTAATCTCTCACTTTCTTCCGCGTTTCGCTTCCGTACGATCCATGATTTATTCGTTTGAAGGTACGAGCATCGTTTAGGGTTATTATACAGTATACTTACCCTTGTTTGACATTTATAACCCTCGAATTTACATACTTTCAAGGTTTGTCAACTTTAGTCCTTTATTTATTATTAAACGCCACGTGTAAACTCAAGACACATATCAATACATTATTGGACCCAAAATTTCGAGGTGTTACAGTCGTTATCACAGAGCCCTCAGAGTCGGCGCTTAAAAGGCTCAAGGTCACTAAGGTTACCATCAAACCCTTCAAGGTTACTGAGTCGGAGAAGGAGAAGCACAAGGCTGGCGAGAAGCCTGTTAAGGAGAAGGGGATGGAAAGAAAGAGAGCTGTTGACAAGCCTCTTACTGAGCCCAAGGAACCCGAGGTTACTGATGCAACCCTTCCTGAAAAGGCGAAGGGTCCGGAGGTGTCACGGCCCCCGACCCGGTTTGACCCGTTTCAGGAGCCGCGGGACAGAAATCCCGTGGTATTTAATTTAGGCGACAGCGGAAGTCTTTTTAAAACAGGATCTTTCAATATTTTCAACTGCCCGTTTACATAATTTAGGGATAAAACCTTGTAATTTACAATAAAGTGATTTCACTGGGAAATCTTTATTTTACAAAACATGTTTCTTTATTTATTTATATTGAGCCACTTTTCTAAGCTTGAAGTGCTTCACGACACTTTTCTTGGATCACAACAGATCACCTGAAACATGTTTGAAAAAGGTTTTGTCAGCGGGAAATACTGAGTGAGTTCATTCAGGTTTTATAAAATGACCCTTAGTTATAAAATTACAGCATAAGAGCGATTACAATGGTTTATATCTTATTTTTATCTGGCGCTCTGTCACAATGGTGACAAGTCACAATGGTGACAAGTCACAATGGTGACGATGGTCATACCACTATTAAGTCAATGAACCCAAATAGTGATGATTATCCCTAGTAGGTCAATGAACCTAACTGGGAGAAACTAGTAATGTGCACAATACCCCACTAGCCAGTGATTCAAGATATCCACGACTTAGTCCCTGTAATTATAACTTTTGAAAATAATTTGGAGTATTGTAAAACAGTTGATAAAAAGAGAATGACTCACATTGCAGATTTAACGAGCAGAGTATAAGCCTACTGATTAGCCTTGATTAGCCTAATTTGAATAACAACGCACACACAAACGGGTTAGTAACTAATACAGCAGTTACGACAATTCATGAGATTAAACCCTCACAACGGTTTATAAGTGCAATACTTAATAATTCAGCGGATTCACAACGAATGACAGAGTATAGTCCGAGTTCGAACAGCACTCAAACATTCAAGTCGAAATCACTATGAATAACAAAGTATAAACTCAATTTGAGCAGCACTCAAACAATCGTTGGATAGTTACAATTTGAGCAGCATTCAAGTCCACACCAAGCTCCCTGCGGTTTGAAGCAGAAAGACACGTTCAAGGATTTCTCAGCTTGTCGAGAATGGCTCCTAAATTCCTTCACTCCTGGCGAGGTGAATCGCCAAAGGGCGCGAACCCATGACGGGCTGTATCAAGCCTACGTTGTTGGAGAGACCAACACTCGTGCCGCCAATCACCAGATTGTGCGTGAATGGCGCACAATGGTTAAGGAGCGGGCTGATTGGGAGAAGTACTGTGACCGCCTGGTCAAAGAAGTGAAGGATTATGAGACTGCTAAGGCTGCCTTTGTTGAGGAAAAGGCGAAATTTAAATCTGATAGGAAATCAGAAGAATGGGGTCGTGAAGGCCTTCGTAGCAAGCTTCGCGCGGCTGAAGAGTTGTTGTCCAAGGCGCGTGCTAAGTTCAAGAAGATATGTGAAAAGGACAACCAGCGTTCGTATGCAGCTCGCAACAAGATTACGGAGTTGGAGGGTAAGGTTGTGGAATTAACTGGGAAAGTTGAAGATGCGCAAGCGGCGAAGGAGAATGCTGAGGTTTGGGACACGTTTGCCCTTTCTCCCTTTGTGCTTTGTTTGTATAATGTGTCTGAGTGTTTTTACTTTTCGTAGGTTGAGCTGGCTGATGTAAAGTCGCAACTGTCAAGAAAAGACAAGGACCTGATCGCCAAGGACGTCGAGATTGCCGAGCTAAAACGTCGCCTACGAGAGCAGGTTGACAAAAGTGAGTCATTGGAGATCGATCTTGAAGCTGAAAGATCGAAAGTTGCTTCTGCTGAGGAAGCCAGGCAAAAGGCCGAGGAAGCGCGTGCCATAAGTTCTTCGCCTGCCCTAAATGTGGCGCAAAATAACTATGCTGAGGTCCAGGGTATTGTCGACACGCTGTCCTCGGAGGCTGAATGGATGCGTGGCAGGGGATTAGTGTCGGTATTATTCTTTTTCTAACTTTGGCTTTATTTGGTAAAACCAGTTTCTTAATCGTTACTTTTGCTGTAGATGGCCAACTCGATTTTGAATGCTGGTGAACTGGACGGGACTGTTGCTGCTCTCATAGATGCCTCGCGCGCGGTTGGTCACCGTGGAGGCTATCTGGAATGTGCGCAACATGCTGAGGAGATGTTCGGGCAGGAGTTTGACACAAGTCACTGTTCGGTGACTGATGAAGCTAATGCGGAGTTGGCTCGCGCTGAAAGTGCATACGATCATCTAGCCCTGCCTGTGATGGACTTGGTCACAAAAGCTTTGGAGCATGATGACTGGTGCCATCGTCTTAAGGCTATTCTGAACCCACCGGAGATGGTTGACTTATCTGATGAGGAGGAGCCAGCGGGCGATGGTGGTGATGGTGCTGGTGACCAACATGACGATGACAAACATGGCGACGATGGTGATGGTCATGAATGAATAGATGGGCTTTTGTGCCTTGTAGTTTGTTTTAGATGTTAAATTTAACTTGTTGCGCGGTCGCGCTTATTTTGTATTTGAACTGATGGTGACTTGCCACTTTTGTATGTAACTATTGCATTTCTGCGCTTGTTAAATATGATGTTTCATGTTTGCTTTTCCTGTCCAGTTACAATTATTGCACTGTTGCTAGAAACTTTGGTTAAGTTAGCGCGAATAAATGTAAGTGTGGCTCTTGTGTGAGTGTAGCTGCCCGGTCTCGCGCTATGCTCGCGAAGGACCTTGGAGGTGTAACTCGAGAGCTCGTAATTTACTGAAGTGTTTTCGTGCTAATCAAAAGTTTAACATGCATTTGTAACGTAGAAGTCATCATGATAAAAGAAAACATAAGGCATAAGCTTTCATTAATATAAGAAACAGGCGCTTAGGCCAACGTACATTGTAAACAAGTAGGGCGTTTAGCCAACATAGAAGTCAGAAAGGCGCACGACCAACATAAGATAATAAAGGCGCAAGGCAAAATGGTAGTTACATGTAGCACTTGCGCAGTTGTTGCGCATTCCACGTGCGCGGGATGATGTATCCATCCAGAGTGCGCAATTTGTATGCCCCTTTCCCTAGCACTTCATGTATTAAGTATGGGCCTTCCCATTTGGGTGCTAGCTTCCCTGGGCGCTCTGCGTTTGAAGCTTCGTTGTCTCGGAAGACATATTCTCCTGGAGTGAAGGTACAAATGCGCACTCTCGCATTGTAGTACCTTTCCAGTTGTGTCTTGTACTTGTCTTCTTTAATTCGCGCAATTTCGCGCCTCTTTTCTAGCAAATCCAAGTCAAGACGACGCTCTGCCTCGTTGTTGATAGTATTGACTGCTGTCAAACGTGGCGAGGGCAGGTCGACTTCAGCTGGGATAACTGCCTCCGAGCCGTAGACTAGGCTGAAAGGAGTTTCGCCAGTGCTTGTTTTCGGCATGGTTCGATGAGCCCACATGATGCTTGGGAGCTCATCTACCCAGCCTCTTCTCTTCGTGCCAAGAAGGGCTTTTATCCCTTCGACGATACTTTTGTTGACACTTTCCTTCTGACCATTGCCTTGAGGATGTGCAACGGAGGAGAAAGTGTGCTCAATCTTCATTTCCTTCATCCAATTTTGAAGATCCTCGGAAGCAAAATTGGTACCGTTGTCTGTGACGATTTTGAGTGGGAGACCAAACCTGCAAATGATGTGTTCCAAGATAAACTTGCGCACCATCATTGCAGTAGTTGAGGCGAGAGCTTTGGCCTCCACCCATTTAGTAAAATAATCAACGGCCACGATTATGAATTTCACGGCTCCCGGAGCATCAGGGAAAGGTCCCACCATATCAATTCCCCACTGTTGGAAAGGCCAAGCAGTGGATACAGGGAAGAGATCGTTTTTCGGGCGCAGGGTTTTCGGGGAGTGTCTTTGGCATGAGTCACATTTGCGCAACTCCCTTAGAACCAGGAAGCAAACTGATGACAAACTCGAAAGATCAGGAAGGAAGATGGCTACTTTTAAACTATTGAAGCAAAACCGTTAAAATAATCAAATCAGATGGAACAAAACAAAGTTAACTCCATATTTTATGTGTATGCCTTTTACTCTCTCAGAATCATAGGTTGCCCAAGATCATCGAAATCTGGTTTCTCACCTTCTCGCTTCAATTTGATAACTATCGTTGTTGGGCTTGGGCTTTCTAAAATTGACATAATTCAACCTGTTGAAAACAATTTGTTTTTTTTTTTTTTTTTGTTTCCTATCCTTTTTGTAATATAGAAAAGAATAAAGTAAAGCTTATTTAAATCATCTAAAAAGATTGCTTTGTTTTAATGTCAAGAAAGTATTGGAATTGGTTATCTTGGTGTTTAAAGAATCAATCTTTTTTATGTTATCATTCTAAGGAGACAAGAATGTGTTCAAGAGTCAAAAAGTGTGCTGTAGATCAATAAAAGTGTGAACTGTGAACAGTTATTTAACAAAATAGGGTATTTGTGTTAATTAGGCATTATCGCTTATGATATGAAACCAAGATAAACAAAACGACATAGCGAAACTTATACATGTACGAGACACTTTTGTTAGAAGAATGCACACATACACATACGCCCCGTGAAATACAACATACCTTATATACGACTCCAAAAAATATTCGCACGCTTATGTCATGTATAAAGATGAAAAAATCATATTGATTCCTAACAAATAAAATAATAAATATTTATAAACCAACAATCAAAATTGTTAAGGTTTCCTAAGTGGTGGAACCATAAGTAACTTCCTACCAGCACTTAAATCCAAATCACTACCACTCTTCCTGGTATACATCATTGTTGTAGATCCAAGCATATCATCTCCAAATCCGCATGCCTTAAAGAATTTCCTAAGGATATTTCAGTCATTTCACACTCTAATTAGCATACATGTTTCAATTTACTGTTTATCAATATGTAATTTGCAACAACAATGCAGTAACTTACATATCTTGATCAGAACACAGAGCTGCAATATCATATATACCTTTATTTGTAAGCAATCTGCAACATTTCACATCTTGACTCTTTTTGGTCAAACTGTATCAATATTATTAACATGAACAACATAACGTTCCGAAAATTACAAACAAACCTTATGATCCTTTGAAGAATCATCCTCCCGATTCCTCGACCTTGTAACCGCGGTGTTACCTACAAAATAACTGATACAACATTACATGAACATAAATTCAAATAAATAAACAGAATCCAATCTGTCAACAACTTTGACTTTCTGCAAGTCAACAAGACCATCTTAAACATACAATTTTGATTCATCAAAGATGAAATCAACTTAATCTATGCCATAATTGAACCAACAGGTGATTAATTTACTATAAAACCAAAAAACATGAAATTAGGGTTTATAACTTTTGTAGGGTTTTTTCTTACCATAACATCATAAATTGAAGCAGTTAATGCATCATCACCCACAGCTCTACCAAATCCAACCAACTCTCCGGTCACCGGCGTCAACGGAATCATTCGCCGGTACCAATCGCCGCCGCCGGTAACAAGTTCCGATCTGGCGTAAACGGAAACAACGACGGAGCTGTGAGAAACAGCGGTTCGGAGTTTATCAACGTCCACAGGCTCCACTTTTCCGTCCGGTGAGATATTAGGGAACCGGTGGAACGAATGGTTGCAGGTAGTACACAGATCTCGTAAATTGTTAGGGTTTATATCTGACAAGTTTGTGGATATGAATATTGGGGGCGTTGGTGGGCGCTGGTGGCGGTGCCGGAGTGGTGGTTTGTGGTTGTTGAATATTATCGCCGGCGAGAGGGAACCGCCGGTAATTGAACCGATGAATGTCATATCTCCGTAGAAATAAGAAGCTTTCTTTTTGTGTTTTATTTATTTTTATTTTTTTAAATTAACCAAAGTTAATCCAAAACTACCAATTACAATAAAGTGGAGGGTAGATCCGTAGATGGACAACAAGATGTAGGGACGGTACTGGTATTTATCGGTGTTTTACCCGTAAATACTGATACTGTATCGGTACCGAAAAAACGAGGAAAGTGGGTATCAGTTTTGGTATTGAACACACCTGATACCAAATACTCATCCCTAACAAGATGTCACAACCTCTTTTTAGATAGCAAAACTGATCCTATTATTAAAGACAAAACTATGAGTCGTAGGGTTCGAAAAATTACTATGCACGACCCGCTCGACCTTTATTCAAAAATTTCACTACTGTATCCGAGGCTAGGGAACCAAATGTATCAAAGGCAAAGGGGATAAACACGTTGGTAATCTAAATGCATCCGAGGACAGCGAACCAAATGTATCAAAGGCACAGGGTACAAACACACGTTTTTTTTTTTTTTTTTTTTTTTTTTTTTTTAAAGCGACTTTGTCCCATTCTATCTTTTAACACTATCTAGCAGCAACAACCCATTATCTTGAAGGTAAAAACATATAATTTAACTTTTTTGTTTTAATCAGAACGGTCACAATCTATCGGAAAATGTAGACAGTTACGTTTCCTAATCAAACAATAATTTAACATCCACTCCACTGGAAGAAGAGGATAAGAATCAAGAGGGACCGGAGTGTATAAGTGGCCCATGATGAATTCTGGTATTAGATAATATCATAATTTAGTTACATATCTATTGTGGCTTATCTTAAATCGCATGTGTTGCATGATCAATATAGAAAACTGGAGTTCTATTTTGAAAAAGAGTGAGTTTGCACACTAGGTGTTTGATGAAATGCCAAGCCGGGATATATGTCATTATCTTTAATGAAAGTGATCATGGGATGGGGTATAAGATTTAAGTAGCTGTAATCTTCTGTTGCAAGGTCAAAATGGTAATTTACTTACATAACTTGTGATAGTTGAAAAGACTTATCCAAAGACTAAAGTTTGAAGGACTTTGTGTAACAGAGTTTCAAATGGGCATAACAGAATATCCTCAAATACCATGATAATAAGCTCAAAAGGGTATATATTCCCAAGCTAAATAGAGTGAACCACAAGCAAGCAAGAAAAAGAAGGGTGGAGAGCAACTCCAGTTATATCCAGAAAGTTGATTAAAGTTTAAATTATAGCTTCAAGGTGCCATGGGAGGAGCTGCTTGTGAAACTGCTGAATTCTCCACTCAGAACTTCAAGACTCTTATGGAACAAGAAGGAACTCATTATCTTTTATGTGGTGAACAGAAGGTATGAAAGATTTTAATAAAAAAGTAATCTTTTTGCTAAACTTGATTTGTTTTGGTTCATATGAATCTAATTTTACTTGATAACATGGCTGTTTGCGGTGTCGGATCTAGTAAAACCACAAAAAATTTCAAGTTAATCACAACTTTTTGAGCTAGGTTATTTAATCACACCTGGTAGCCCTCTGGCTGTGTCACTGGTTTATGATAAAGTAAGCTGATAACCGAAATTTTTGTATTTTTCCTTTGTGCTTTATTCATTGCTAACTGGATCATAATTCATAAGTGAGGACCTATTGATGCAACTTGTAATCTTGTATGGTTGAATCTCAATGTGTTGCTTCTGGTGGGATGCTTGTTTATGTAGCAGTGTTTTGGTTACTTGGTTGGGCTATGTGTTATCTATAACGGGTTATGTCTACAATCATAAAATTTAGCTAAAAAGGGAACATAGGGACATCGGGATGAACAGGTCAAACGGGTCATGGTCCAAGGTGGCCCAAAGTTAATTGTTAATGTTAATGTGTACAACCAAAAAATCGGGTCAAACGGGTCATGGCTACACTCGTAAAATTTAGCTAAAAAGAGAGCATTGGAAAATTGGGTTGAACAGGTCAAACGGGTCATGGTCCAAGGTGGCCCAAAGTTGATTACTTGATTGTAAATTGTTAATGTCAATATGTACAAGTCAGGGTCCAAACGGGGTGCCATCTCCTTTAACCAAAAGAAATTTGATTGTTAATGTGTACAACCAACTGAATGGCTTCATTAAAAAAGTTATATTATCATATTAATAAATATCGTCTATAATGATCCGTTAATAAAAAATGTTTGAAATTTGGGAAAAACGTGTTTTGGGTCAACTCAACCCAACTGCCCTTTCTACCCGTTTTCCACATTTAGTTAATGAGAATGATCATGAATCCATGTGCTTTGTTTTTGGATCTAGGTACCATTACCATCAGGTATAGAGAAGACAATTTGCTTATTGTTCTCTGCAAGCTGGAGTAGGCCTTGTAACGCTTTTATACCACAACTCGTGCAAGCCTACAACACGCTAAAAGAAACTGGACAAGAACTAGAAGTTATTTTCGTATCATTTGACCGCGACGAAAATGGATATAAAGAGCACATAAAGGGCATGCCATGGCTTGTGGTTCCATTTGATGTCAATTCACAGAAAATTATCGGTAACGTGTACAAAGTTAATCAAATTCCGTCGTTTATGCCATTGGATGTCGGCACAAAACTGCTTGCAAAAGATGCAGTTGGACTGATAAAAGATTACGGAGCCGATGCGTATCCTTTCACCAAGAAAAGGCAAGAAGAGTTAAAGGCGTTGGATGAAGCGAAACGTGAAGGAGGGAATTTAAATGAACTATTTGCAAATGGGATTGATGATTCATTTGTCTATGGTAAAGGTGGAAAGGTTGGTGATTCTTGTTTATTTAATTACACAGAGTAAAATGTCATTTTCATCCCTCAGGTTTGGCCACTTTTGCAACTTTTGTCCAAAGGTTTGCTTTTTTCGCATTTGGATCCAAAAGGTTTGAAATCTTGCCATTTTCATCCAACTCGTTAACTCCATCCATTTTTCTTTGTTAATTGAGATGCATTTACGTCTTTTTGAGACAATTTTTATTAAAATATAAAACACTATAAGAAATAGAGATCCACCTCTGCTGACTTTCTCCCCACCCAAACCCTTTAGTCATCACAAAAAAAATGTCTAAAAAGATAAGAACACCCCTGACTTAACATTAAAAATCGATGGAGTTAACGAGTCAGATGAAAATGACAATATTTCAAACCTTTTGGATCCAGATGCTGAAAAACAAACTTTTGGACGAAAGTCGCAAAAGTAGCCAAACCTCAGGGACGAAATAACATTTTACTCTTTAATTGATGTCTTTTACATCTGTTAATCAGATTTTTTTGCAGGAATAAGTGGTCTCAAGTCAGAAACAGCGCTTTTAGGTGGTCTGAAAATTTTAAATTACATATAGGTATGTCGCTGTTTCAAACAGCGACTTTCACCCTCTTTTCCTGCAAATCTGCAGGTCTCCTGCCAAAGCTGCCAATTGTCTCTTAAATTCGCTGTTTTGAACAAATACTTTAACACGCTGTTTCATATAAAGAACCTCAAGAAAGTCGCTGTTTTGAACATAGATCATTAAGAAAGTCGCTGTTTTGATCGGATATGTCGAACAATATCGCTGTTTCATTATAAAATGTCCAACAATGTCGCTGATTTGCAACGATAAGTCCAACAATGTCGCTGATTTGAAACGATATGTCCAACAATGTCGCTGATTTGAAACGATATGTCCAACAACCTCGTTGTTTCAAATAAATATGTTATATATGTCGCTGATTTGGGTGAGTTTATCATATTTGGGTGAGTTTTATCATATTAATCCTCTCCGATCACCAACACTTGGTATCAGAGCTACACGGTTCAATCAGTTGATGCCCAAATACCCCAGATGTCAACCTTAGCCACTACATCGAACCCACCGAAGGAAGCCGGAGTCGTTTCGTTGCAATGCCCGATCTTGACCGTCATGAATTACACAACTTGGGCGATCAAAATGGAAGTAATTCTGGATGCTCAAGGTCTTTGGGAGTCCATAGAAACAGAAGATGGTGTTGCAATTGATGAAAAAAAGAGCAAACTTGTAAGAGCTTTCTTGTTCCAAGCAATACCGGAGGAGGTTTTGCTGCAAGTTTCAAAGAAAAAGTCGGTGAAAGAAGTGTGGGAGTCGTTGAAAATGAGATACTTGGGAGCCGAGAGGGTGCAAAAAGCACGTTTGCACACCCTCCGAAGTGAGTTCGAGGCAATGCGTATGAAGGACGGGGAGTCCATAGATGAATACACCAGGAAGTTATCCAGCATGATTTCGAAGCACAGTGGGTTCACATGGCTTCTTCAGACTATACTAACACCTCTTGATACATACAACAGAGTTCATATTAACTTCTCTGGTGAAGGCAGTTTATTTGAATATTTCATTAACACATCTTGGTAAGTATTTATTTCAAACTGCTCTTGTATCAGTTTGATTCAGCGACGTTAATGAACATATGGGTTCAATTCAGCGACATTTATGAACATATAGAAATAAAACAGCGAAGTTTATATACTTATCAGTTTGATTCAGCGACATTAATGAACATATGGGTTCAATTCAGCGACATTTATGAACATATCAGTTTGATTCAGCGATGTTATTTGATGTATGGGTTTAAAACAGCGAACTTCTGAATGTATGGGTTTAAAACAGCGAACTTCAGCTACAAAAAGAATCTTTGCAGAATCGTGGCAGGACTTGCAGGTTTGGCAGAAATTTTGGTTAAATGTCGCTGAATCAAACAGCAAATTACCTATAAGTAATTAGTTTTTTGCACACCACCTAGAAGTAGTCTTTTGATGTTCAAAGCACCTAGTAATGCAAAAAATTCTGTTAATCATGGGTTTTGATAAATAGATTTTGTTTCCAGCTATCTAAATATTTTATGGGTCGACTAAGAAGGAAAAAAGTTTAAAACTTTGGTGATCCATGTTAAGCTTTTAAAGGTCTTGAATCTTGATTGTAGTTATGTGCATCCGATCTTGTTGGCAAGACGATCGGCCTATACTTTGGTGCACATTGGTGCCCACCGTGTCGTGACTTCACATCCCAACTCATCGAAGCATACAACGACATCACCACCAATAAAGATCAACAATTTGAAGTCATATTCATCTCAACCGATAGAGATTTCAAAGAATTCGAACTCAGCATAAGCAAAATGCCATGGCCAGCTATCCCTTTCAACAGCAAAACAAGGCAAGATCTCTGCAGAATATTTGAAGTTAAATGGATCCCGAGTTTGATATTTCTAGGACCGAATGGGAAAACAGTTAGCACAAACGGGCGAGAAATGGTTTCATCGTATGGTGCTCGAGGATTCCCGTTCACCGAAGCAAAGATTTTAGAGATAGAAACGTCGTTAATGAAGGAAAAAGATGGATTACCTCAACAAGTAAAAGACGGTAAGCATGAACATGTTCTTACACTCGACATGGCAAAAGCATACATCTGTGATTTCTGCAAGAAACGTGGGTCGTTTTGGGCGTTTTCTTGTAATGTTTGTGGCTATGATCTTCATCCATCATGCATAGAAGAAAGCCTATAGAAACTTTTTATGTATGCATGTAATTATTATATCAAAAACAACTTGATTCTACAAAACATGTTATATATTCGAATGCATACAATAATCTCCTATCTCTAATTCTCTATTGAAACTTTTGAATGAGGATGTTGACACCATGCCCGGGTTGTACAACCATTCTATAAGCCGGAGAATGTTGATAATTTGGAGACAATGAAAATGTGAACTTTGAAGTGATGAGCGAGATGACGACTTTTAGCTGAGCCATAGCAAAATTTCGGCCTAAACAAGAGCGAGCACCAACTCCAAAGGGGACATAAGCTTGTGGGGCTTTGCATGCTTTTATTACACCATTAACAAACCTCTCGGGTCGAAATTTATGGGCATCGGGTCCCCATATATCAGGGTCGCGGTGTAGTGTTGGGATCA
The DNA here is from genome assembly GCF_002127325.2 of Helianthus annuus. Taxonomy (NCBI): domain Eukaryota; kingdom Viridiplantae; phylum Streptophyta; class Magnoliopsida; order Asterales; family Asteraceae; genus Helianthus; species Helianthus annuus. The sequence goes on from NC_035440.2 coordinate 43,203,377, forward strand.
AGCTCCATATGCAGACACCTTTAGGCACGTCTACGTGCCCTATTTGTGTCCTTTCTAGTGCCTCCCTTGACACAAATGCTGCTGGTGGGAACAACCTCATTGCTTCTTGAATCACCATTGTTACCTACATATGTGGTTTGAAAACAATTATGTGATTTTCGATAATCAAAATTGGGGTGTCAAACATGTCGGGTTGGCGGTTAAATTATTTAACCCGAGCATGACCCATATATTTATTTGTGCAAAAAATATCAGCCCTAACCCAGAAACACTTAAAATCGTGTTACCGAACACTACCCGCTTAACACAATTATCAAAACATGTCAAACAGGTTGACGGGTAGTAATCAAGTTGTAAACTTGTTAATCGGATTGGTGGGTTGTGATAAACGGGTTAAAGAGTCTTAAATGGATTGGCGGGTCGACCAATTAGTTGAAACGAGTTAAACAGGTCAATGCACAAATGACTCGTTTATTAAACGGATTAGACATGACAACCCAAAACCTGATTATTATCATGTCTTGTCAGAATTTGTCATCCATAATCAAAATCAGATAAATAGCTAAAATAAAACGGGTGTAACTAGGGGCGTAAACGAGCCGGGTTGAGCCCGGCTCGTCATGTTTTTCTGAAGCTCGAGCTTGAGCTCGGCTCGGTTCGAGCTTTCTTATTTGAGCTCGAGATCGGCTCGCGAGTAAAACCCAAAAGCTCGAGCTCGGCTCGGCTCTACTCGAGCTATTTTGAGAACAACCTCAAATGAGCTAAAAGCTCGGCTTGAGCTCGTTTCAATATCGCTTAAATGAGCCAAAGTTCGGCTCGAGTTCGGCTCGCCAATGTTATCATCATCATCATCATCATTATATTATATATAAAAAATAAAATTTTGTTTGGGCTCTTCTAGGCTCGCGAGCCGAGACGAGCTTTGTATTTCAAGCTCGAGCTCGGGCTCAATAACAAAACGAGCTCTATTTCAGGCTCGAGCTTGGGCTCGGGCTCGTTAAAGCTCGGCTCGTTCGAGCTTTTAACCGAACCGATAACGAGTAGCTCTCGAGCTTCTGGGCTTGTTTACACCCCTAGGTGTAACAATCAGAAACTCATTTTCAAAACCGAGTGCATGAATAATGGTTATGGATTATACCGATTTCAACTTAGGGAGTGAATCTACATCGAGTGCACCGTTAGGACAGGCTTGAGACATTTCATTGCGAATGTGAGTTTGCCATTCCGGATACAAAGCTAACAGCATCAAGCACCATGATGCAGCCACGCTTGTCGATTCATGTCCTGCAAAGTAAATATTCTTGCAGTTATCCACAATAAAATGTCTGCTTTCATCTTTACTAGCGAAATGATCCATGGCTTCCTCCAATATCATTTGCAGAAGATCTTTTTTCAACAACGGTGTCTCTTGACATTTTCGTTCACACACAGCCTCCCATATCAATGAATCTATCTCTTTCTCCAAACTCTTCACATCCTTCCTTTGTCTGTTTCATAATATAATCTTGTCATTGTCGGATTTTTAGGTAATAGTTTGTTTGTGATAGGTTAAATAAAGGGGTGACAATTGACATTGTTGCAACTTACCCGAAAGTAGGAAGGCCAAAGAGCATGCCTTTAGAGGAGATGGTTTTTTGAAGGGTTCTAAGCTTGGAGAAAATCTCTTTGCCTTTAGTATAAGAGCTTCCAAAACATGCCCTTGAGATCACATCGGCAGAAACCGCCCTTAGATCGTCGTCAACTCTTATCTCGGCTGTAAGTGCACCCTGAGCTTCAATGCACGCTTCCCATTTTCGCAAAAGTGGTTCAACCGATTCCAACATGAGCCCCATCATACCCTAGTCAGTTAACAAAAAGGTTCGTACACTATAAGTTCATAAATCATAACACAATCTTAACATTCGGTTAACACTTTGTTTATTGATAGGATAATGTTAGGATCCTTTATGACAATAAGTTCATAACATGATTCTATCATTCAGTTTACCCTTTTGTTTAATGAGAGGATTGTGATATGAACCTTTATGACTATAAGTTCATAACATGATCCTACCTGTTAATCCTTTGCTTAATGATAGGGTCGTGTCAAGAACCTTTACGACTATAAGTTCATAACACGATCCTATCATTCAGTAAACCCTTTGTTTGATGATAGGATCGTGTTATGAACCTTTACGACTATAGGGGTTCATGACAAGATCCTATCATTAGGTTAATCCTTTGTTTAGTAATAGGATCGTGTTATGAACCATTACAACTATAATTTCATAACACAATCCTATCATTCAGTTAACCCTTCGTTTAGTGATAGGATCGTGTTAGGAACCTTTATGACTATAAGTTCATAACATGATCTTATCGTTAATGATAGAAACGTGTTATGAACCTTTACGACTATAAGTTCATAACACGATTTCATCATTAATGACAGGATCGTGTTAGGAACCTTTACGACTATAAGTTCATAACACGATTTCATCATTAATGACAGGATCGTGTTACGCACCTTTACGACTATAAGTTCATAACACAATCCTATCATTCAACTAACCTTTCGTTTAATGATAGGATCGTGTTAGTAAACTTTATGACTATAAGTTCATAACATGATCTTATCATTAATGATAGAAACGCGATATGATCGCTTTATGACTATAAGTTCATAAAGCGATCATATCATTCAGTTAACCCTTTGTTTAATGATATACATGGGGTTTGTTTGGTTGGTTGATAGTGAAAAGGAGTAATGTACCTTGACTTTATCCATGAAGAATTCAGGGGCAATAATTTTCCTCTGATGGACCCAAAAATGGCCATTTGATCTCAAGATTCCATTGCCAAGCAAAGGTGAGAGTCTTTTGGTGATGTAAGAAGGTTTTCCCAGTCCAAGTGTGATGGACTGGTTCATTTCCTTAACCAGTTCAGGATCATTTACATACAAGTGTTGCTTATTCCCCGTTGAGTATGTAAATATTGAACCTGCATCCAAACACTCCTTTTAAAAACGGGTGTAGTATGTTTTCTCTAACATGATCAAACGGGTAAAAAATTGACCGAGGAGAAAACGAGTCACAAGATTCTCAATAAGGGTATCCTCAAGGCATACAGCCTGTTTAATTCTTTAGCTTTGTTAAAAATAACCCTACAGGTTGCGTTTACTATACTTTAAACATAATCACTTTAGAAGATAAGGGATTAAGGATTAAAGCACAATAATTAATGCACATCATTGACTAGCAAAAGCCTTACCCGTTTTTATTTGCAACTATATTATTATTGTCAAAGTGTCAGCACAAGAAGTGTTCTGGGTCAACTAAATCCAACCCAACCTAAAGAAATACGGGTATTTAAATATAGTCAGTCTAAGACGATGACAATGACACATGTCAAAAGATTAATGGTTGATGTTTTTAAATAGTTACTTTTGTTAACCAATCAGTTTGTTGAAGAATATAAGGCTACACGGTATGGGGGTCGGCCCCGGCCCGTCGCGGGTCGGCGACGGTCCAAACACCGTGCCGCCCCCATCCGTCCCCGTCCTCTCCGTCCCATTCTAGCCGTTTGCGACGATGCAAAAAAGTGGACCCCCTTTTCTTTATGACCGTTAAAAATAAAAAAAAAAAAAAGAAAATTTCCATAATTTGAATAATTACAAACGGCTATATTTATAAAATATATAAATATAACTTCCATTTTCACTATCAATTACCAAATTAACCTCAAAAATTCACCTCTTTCTCACATAATTTTTATACTCCTTCCACTATTCTCTCAACCTTCTTCCACATAATTTTCATGGATCCGTTCAACAACCAGGAGAACCCGAACACTTCGAACAACCCGAATACTCCCAACAATCCGACCCAACCAAATGTTTTTTCGGTTCCGGGATATTATCCAACACTAGAACCGAACCAATTCTCCCAATATTCATCGAACGCGTTTGCTTCATTCCAACACTCGCCAAACCAATTCACTCAAATCTCCCAAAATCAAGCCCTTCAACAAATGATGATGCGGGGTGCTTGGAACTTCCCACCCGTTCAACCTCAACCGATCCCCACACCCCCCGTTCAACCTCAACCGATCCCGACCCAATCCGAACCCGAAGACGATGTGGAGATTGTGCCCGAAACCCAACCGCCTAAAGGGAAAGGAAAACGAAACAAAGGCAAACAAGTGGTGGGTGATCAAACGTCGAAATCGAAGGCGACTAAGTGGACCCCAATCGAAGAAGAAGCCTTAGCCAAGGCTTTCATTGGCACTTCCGACAAGCCGATAAAAGGTTCGTACTTTTTTAAAGTTTACATCTTTTTAAAGTTTACATTTTTTAAAGTTTAAATTTTTAAAGTTTAAATTTTTAAAAGTTTATTTTTTTTTCTTAATAGTGGGTTTATATTTTAGTTTTTAAGTTTATTTTTTGTTTAGGTTTATTAGTTTTTAAGTTTATTATTGGAGTAAACTGCCATTTTGGTCCCTGTGGTTTGGCCAGTTTTGCCATTTTAGTCCAAATCTCAAACTTTTTACATCTGGGTCCCTGTGGTTTGCATTTTGTTGCCATTTTAATCCAAAATTTAAAAACCCTATTTTTTGACTGTTGCAACCTCCTATTTTGTCTTTTAGTTCAGGGGCATTTTGGTCATTTTGTTTTTCATTTAACATTTTCTTAATTCAAAAATTAATATATATATATATATATATATATATATTAATATACACACATACATCTGCAGTTCATCTTCATCATCGATGAAGAAATCTGCAGCTCTCTCTCTCTTATCTGAACTACCACCACACCACCACCACCACCCCTACTACCGCATCATCCCCACCACCACCATCCCACTGCCGCCAACACCACCATCTCTCTCTTCTCTCTCTCTCCTCTGCACACACACACTCTCTCTTTTTCTCTCCAAACACCCATCTCTCTCGACCCAGATGCAGCACAGATTCAAGTAACTTTGAATCCGATTCAAGTAACAAAAACCAGATTCAAGTAACAAAAACCAATCAAAAAACAGAAGATAAATTACCTAATGTAACTTGAATCCGATTCGATTTCTGAACAAAATCAACAAACGACATGTCATCACCATCTCGCCAAGCACCACCGCCTGCCACCACCACCCCCCACTCGCCGCCAAGCACCACCACCTGCCACCACCCTCTCGCACCCCCTGCAACCACCGCCCCTCTCTCTCAAATCTTTAACCTCAGACTCAAATTCATCTTTTTCTTTCAACAATGATGTTAGGGTTTTGATGTAATTGGGATAGGGGGTATTTTTATTATGTGGGTTTTGTAATAAATAAATTGCTTTAATAAAAATTAAATGACCAAATTACCCCTGCAGATAAAGACAAAAAAGGGGCCTTAAAACAGTAAAAAATGAGAGATTTTGAGTTTTGGACTAAAATGGCAACAAAATGCAAACCACAGGGACCCAGATTTAAAAAGTTTGAGATTTGGACTAAAATGGCAAAACTGGCCAAACCACAGGGACCAAAATGGCAGTTTACTCTTATTATTTTGTTTGTTAACAGTTTTAAAGTTTTTATTTTTTTTTTCTTAACAGTAAGTTTATTTTTTAATTTTGTTTGTTTTAAAGTTTGTTTTGTTTTTTTAATTTTGTTTGTTTGTTTTTTTATAGGTAATAACCAAGCGGGTGAGGGGTTTTGGTCCAAGGTATTGGCCAAGTTTCTCGCCTTGATGGACCAAGGCCCGTATAGAGATCTCGACTCGGTTTCCTCGAAGTGGCGAAAATTGAACTCGGCCATTAATCGGTTTTGCGAGGAGTATAACAAATTATATACAAGTGACCGTCGTAGCGGGTGGAACGACGAGGATGTGTTCAAAATGGCGTTGGAAAAGTATAAGGACAAGAATGGTAGCAACTTTCCTCACGTTCGCGCGTGGATGGTTGTAAAAGACGACCCAAAATGGGCGCCTATTCCTAACGAGGTGGCGATGGCGAAACGCCAAAAACATCGGAAACGGGTAGTTTAAGCGCCGGTGGATCGGACGCGAGGTGTCACATAAACTTAAATGATGACGCCGACTATGACGAAGACGAGTATAACGTACGTGAACCGGAGCGTCCACCGGGCCGAGACAAAACAAAGAAGGAGCGGGCCAAGGGAAAAGAAAAGGAAAAGGTGGACCCGCACATGGTTGAGTTTATGGAACACCTAAAAATGTACAACGACGTCACGGCCCAAAAAACGAAGACGAAGGAGCGGGGCATCGAAGAAAAAAGTCGTGCATCGGAAGAAAAGTTAAAAGAGAAGGTCCGATTGGCGAATGAGAAAATCCGAATTCCGATGAAAAAATTCGGCTCAAGGAATGGGAAATAATGACGATGAATGTCGAGGACGAACCCAAGCCGAAACGTTCGATGTTGAAAAAATTACAACACGACATCATGAAAAAACATCAAATTATTTAACTCTATGTTTATTTTTATTAAGTCTTTGTTTTTTTTTAAGTTTATGTTTTTTTTATATTTATGTAATGTGGGTTTAATATTGATGAAAATATTTTGTTAGTATATTTCTTAAATGTAAAAAAAAATAGAATACTAAAAAAAATAAAAAAAAAACATAAAAAGTGGTGGAGGACTATGACTAGGACCATCCTACCATGCCCTCTAGCTTTGGAGGATGAACCATCTTGGGGAGGAATGTGACGTGACGCCTACGTGGCGGATCATCCTCCAAGGATGGTCCATCACCATACCTTGTAGTCTAACAAAAAAGACCTTAGAGTTAGATCTCACGTTTAGATCAAATCTATCTAATTAAGAATTTTATATTTAATTATTTATAACCAATCAGTTAGTTGAAGAATATAACCAAAAAGACCTTAGAGTTAGATCTCACGTTTAGATCAAATCTATCTAATTAAGAATTTTATATTTATAATTATCGATGGAAGATAAGGTTTTTGACTTTTTTCTTTGGCAATCAATGCATGTGTGAGGGACACACATAGTCAAGTCAACACATAATTATCATTAGGGATATTTCCAAAAAGACCCCTTATTCTATTACCAGATGCTGCTAAGTCATCAACGTACGAGTTAATTACATAAATGGTCCATGTTGCATACATTTTTTTACGGATTTGGTCAACATTGTTTGTCAAACTTGTAGAGGTTTTGGTCAGTAAGAGGTGTTACAAATTTTTTATAGGTTTTTTAGAGTGTCCCTCTTGTTAGAAAAACAAAACAAAAACAACAAAGTATATGTGTGTATATATAACATCCCTAGTCTTACGTCACGACGTTATAAGGAATGATGATTTACTTTACTTTAAATTACAAGGCTGGGAGGGGAAGGGGAAGAGGGAAGAGATGGGTGTCACAGGAGGGTGGAGAAGGCGGCGGTTGTGAGGTGGGATGGGTGTCATAGGAGGGTGGAGAAGGCGGGGGACATGCCTTTGTTTTTGTTAGAAATTTGGTTGCTTAGGGTTTTAAAACCTCTTTTGTGTTTCCAAACCAATTAGGTCTTTTGTGTTTTCAAACCAATTAGGTTGTTTAAGATTTGGATTTGGGTTGTTTAAGGTTTTGATATGTAGGTTTCAAGGATTTAGGATGGTGGCAGCAATAAAGATTGAGGTGGAGACATAAAGTTGAAACATGATATATGTGGGTACAAATTTGCATACATTATTCCATGGCCAAAAAGAAAAAAAGAGCAAGAAGACATACTACATCAAACAACAGTACTAATATTCCATCCAGCTCATAATATAAAAACCAAATTCAAAAAAAAAAAAAAATCTCAAGTATTATAGCATGCGCAGCTTAGTAGACTTGTACCTTAGCTAAGTTGACTTTACCTTGATCAACTATTTTGATAGATACATTCTGATGAAAAAGAAAAAGTAATGAAATATATATAGAGAATTAGAGAGAAGTAAATTGTCATTTTAGTCCCTGATGTTTGGTCTAAATTGTCATTTTAGTTCAAATAGTTTTTTTTTCTCCTCTGGGTCCCTGACTTTTCCATTTTCTTGCTATTTTGATCACATTCCCTAACTCAGTCTAAAAATATGGTTATAACCAGAGGTATTTTTGGCATAACTGTTGTGTAGTGATAACCAAGGGTAGTTTACAACATAATTTATAAACCTCATAATAATTTAATGCCAAAAATACCCCTGATTATAACCTGTTTTTAGATTAAGTTAGGCAGTGTGATCAAAATGACAAAAAAAAGGAAAAGTCAATGACCTAGAAGAGAAAAAAACTATTTGGACAAAAACTCAGAGACTAAAATGACAATTTACTCAATAATATATATATATATATATATATATATATATATATATATATATATATATATATATGAAAAGTGTAAAATACATTACGGCTTGAAGTACATCACGTACGACAACGTGCGTGATTATGCGTATAACGTGCGTGATTAATGTTTTCCAACATGCGTGATTTGGTTTTTTTAGTTTATAACGTGCGTGATTTTCAAATGAACGTGTGTAATTATCTATCGTACGTGACATACGTTAAGCCGTATTGTACGTTAACTGGCCTCTATTTATATATATATAAAACACAACTTTCTACGGGAAAAATGTAAATCTTTTTAAAAGATTATTGAAAAAATGATGATGTGACATAACTAATGATATAGATATAGATAAACTTTACCAAGCTAGTATTATTATTATCCACTAGTTTAGTTTCCTTGTTATACACCCTAAATATATACACACAACGTATTAGTTTTACGTTACTGATGTTATCTATTTGGTATGGAGTAATGAAATGAACGAAAAAATAGAATAAATGAGGTAATTGAATGAACAAAGAAATAAAATGTATTATTTCATTCTATGATCTTGTTTGTTTACCATATGATAATGGAATAAATCACTACCTTGTAACGTTTGGTAGGCAGGAAAAGAAGAAGGAATAAAATCGGCAATGGGTGGCAGTTGTGGGTGGTGACGGTAGTCGATGGCGGCGGAGGGGGTGGTGGGTGGCGGCGGAGGCGGGGTCAGTAGCGTTGGTGGCGGGTTATGGCGTCAGTAACACCGGTGTTCGCTAGTAAAATAACGTTTAAATTAGGCTAAACCTTGTACCATATATCTATTTAATTTTAGAAGAAGATGATGTCACACAAATTTATTTTATTAAAGAGAATAAAATAAAGATAGATTATTAGAAAGTCAAAATAGCCAATAACTTTTAGTCGTGACTATTTTCTTAAATAATTCATAAGTGTAAATCACAGCTGTTTAAATTTATTGATTTTATTTTATTTTATTTGTTGTGTGTGTTCTAGACTTGTATGGTACACAAGTTGTAACCAGACCCACGTGACGTTTTCTCTTTCTTTCTTCGATTTGAACATAAAAGAACAGGGACACTGGGGAACACTGAAACATCGCTTTCATGAAAAAGTAAACAGTGTACAAATCTTCAACAACATGCTCCTAGTAATATCCATTGGTAGAAGGAAAAATAACTTTGCTATAAATAAAAAAAAAATCTATGTTATCCATATAAAGTAATCTTATAAAAGTACAATCATGTATTAAAATTACAAACGTCACCCGATTATTTATGGTGTCATTTATAGATATATATATATATATATATATATTTTTGTTAAGTATATGTAAAATGTTAAAATAGATCGATATATATATTTTTTGTTAAGTATATGTAAAATGTTAAATGATGATACGAATTTAAGTTTTTTTTACCAATTAAGAAATAACTACGGTGAGGTGTGAATGTGTTAGAAATTGTAATATTGCAATTTCATTATTAACATGTTTTCTTTAAATATAATATCACAAACAAACAACCATACACCCAGTAGTAGATCCACATATGGCAAACCGATTCGTAGGGTTTAGGGATGGTGAGATGCAAGCAAAATCTTACATCTATCTGTGTGGATAGAGAGATTGCTTATAAAGAGACTCTCGACTCGACAACAGCGATATGCAAGCAAACCGGACTAGAATATAGCAATGGCACAGTAACATAGGAGGTGGTGACAAAGTAACATAGTGAATAGAAATAGATATAAATCCTAATACATAGCAAAATATAAACAAATATAACATCATAAAACATCTATATAGATACCATAAGGAAAACTATGCAATGACCCCCTAAAGTTTAGGAATAATATAAATCCCTAAGACAAAGCTAAGACCTAACTGTACCCTTTACTAAAAGTGTTTAACCTTAGTCATACGTCTCTACGAACCCTTATCATGGATTATGTTTTCAGAAAGGCACAACTCTAACAACTCTTGCCTAATTCACTTATCCCAAGTCAATTTAGGCCTTCATCTAATCCTCCTCCCCTCTATAATAAGGGTTTCCACTGCTCTAACTGGTGTTGTCGTCAACCCCTCTTCACATGCCTAAACCATCTCAATCTCTCATCCTTTATTTTACACGCCTTCTCCTAATATCACAAACAAACATATCTAGTAAAATTCTCTTGCACAAAGTGGGTCGACAGAGGATGAGGGTGAGATGACGGTAAAGTCTACCTTTATTCAGTGAGATAGAGATGCTTTAATTTCAAGTTTATATTTTATGTGAAACTAATATATAAAAAATACAAAGTAAATAGGTGACATATATTGATGAGTAATAGCAAAATATATCATTGCTATTTATATATGGGTAGTCATGTGGTTATAGGGTCCATTTTTGCCAAAATCGAAATATACAATTTAGATGACTATAGATCTTATTTGGTATTTTAATATGATCGAATGCATTTAAATTTATTAACATAAAACAAAGTGGGAATATAATATTTGTTATTTCTTTAGAGATATAATTTGTTTAGATTTATTGAATGACATTAATAATGATACTGCGACATCTTGTTATGTCCCACACATTGTCTCTTCATCAAGAAATGTACAAGTCTATAATGCCTTGACACTTTGTATGTTTGTACTCTACATTTTGTGAATCTTGTGACATTAATGACACTGTGATTATTATAATTCACCAAAGTATTCATATATTGATGATATATAATATTATTGATAGTTGAGTATCAATTTGGTAATCACAATTATTATATAATTATAGTATTCAAATTCAAATACTATAGTATTTGAATACTATTGATATTGCCTGTCAGAAAAAAAGTTGTCAATATAATATTTTGATCGTTGAGTATCAATTTGGTAATCACAATTGTTATATAATCATATTAAGGTAACTCGTTATATGTATATATTGTTATGTATTGCTCTATATCTATCAAATATAAGGGTGTCTGGAGTGGGCGGCAAACCTACTCGGCAAAGCCAGTTTACCGTGCGGTAACATCGCGCGCTGGTGGGTTTTGCCGCTCGGTGAAGATGGAGACGCGGTAATGGGTTGCCGAAGCGGGGAGAGGGAGGGAAGGAGAGAGAGGGGGTGTGTGTGATGGGGTCCATGTCATCTCAACCAATCACAAATTTTTTTTTTTTAAATAGTTTACCAATTCATGAAGTGTCTAACCATTGCCAATACTTTTGAGCATAGTTTAAACAATTAAGGTTGAATGACATGACACACTCTCATTGGTTGATTTTAAAGTTTACCATTTTCAAGTGTCTAACCACTCCCTACACTCTAATATACAGTTATACACACACTTCTTTATTAAAAAGAATAAAATCAAGATTTTAGTTATCTTTAATTTTGTTATATAGTTTACTATATGTTAATTCAAAGAGTTAATTACTGTTTATGTCCCTGTGGTTTGTCAAAAATCACTATTTCAGTCCATTAGTTTAAAAATTGCGAATTCAGTCCCTGTGGTTTCACTTTCGTAACCATTTCAGTCCACCTCGTAACCATTTCAGTCCCTGTACTAACAAAATAAATGGATTGAAATGGTTATAAAAGTGAAACCACAGGGACTGAAATGGTTACGAAAGTGAAACCACAGGGACTGAATTCGCAATTTTTAAACTAATGGACTGAAATAGTGATTTTTGACAAACCGTAGGGACGAAAACAGTAATTAACTCTAATTCAAAACTATTTTTTAATTATAATAATGTGATTAAAACGTGTGTTTAAACTAATTAGGGTGTAAGGGGCACTCCCCTAAGAGGGGAGTCCCCTCTCTTACGCATAACCAATCCTCGTGTGCCACGTCAACTCCCCTCTTAAACTCCCCTCACACCCTAAATTGATGGCGGCACTCCCCTCTTAGGTGACTTGGTTTTTTATTTAAAAAAAAAAAAATTCATTGGTTGATTGAATGGACCCCACCTTCTCTCTCCTCTCCTCTCTTCGGTGCCTCCTCACCGCCTTGGCTCCCCGCTGCACCGGCAGCACCTCACCGTTCGGTGAGATCGGTCCCCGCATGGGGTCACCGATTGTGCCCCGGCCAGCCTTATAATGATGCTATTAAAGTTACAATACTACATCTAAATTACAATTATTACAATTACCTAGTGTTCTTACACGAAATGGAGTGATTATAAATAACAAAATTCTAAGAATATTAATCAATCATGTGATAAATAAAGTTTCCTATTTTTCTGTAAAAATAACCATTATTTTATAATTATTAATCAATCATGTCAAACCTTAGGAGAATAAAGGTAAAATATCTAGACTGGTCATGATATATTCATGAATTTTGTAGCTAAAACATCTTTGCAAAAACTTAGGGTATGCGGTACGGGGTTCGTCTCCGTCGCGTTATGGTACGGCGCCGTCCCCCTCTCCATTTCATGCCCTCCGTTGCCGGTCCAGTTTCGTCGCCAACGTCGGGGTCTCGACGTTTTGGACGGTCCTCCCCCTCTCTCACACACCTATACATACAATATATATATATATTAGGCCCATCCCCCATTTCCTTAGCTCCATCCTATTTGCCCCATTCTCACACCCCATCTACGTAACGCTTACGTAACAGACCATCCTCATCACCATACCACATAGCCTTATTTTTGTAAGTTCAATTACATTATTTTATAATTATTAATCAATCATGTCAAACCTTAGAAGAATAAAGGTAAAATATCTAGACTGGTCCATGATATATTCATGAATTTTGTAGCTAAAACATTTTTGCAAAAACTTATCTATTGCTTTTTGTAAGTTCAATGACATTATTCATGTTTTAAATCAACACCCCTATTCATATTTTAAATCTCAACTAAATCAACACCTTAAATTTAAAGTTTAATTATAGACAAACAATAAATGCTTCAAGGTTAATGCATCTTAACAAAACCATAAAACATCATTTATTATATTTATTATATATTTAATATTTTTCTAATAAACATCATTTTTGAATATTTTATTCTTGTTCAAGAAACGATTTTAATTAATATTTTGCAAAACTTAAACAAATAACAGTCGGTGGTGTAACATACCGTATTGTTTCCTCCATTGTTCAAAGTATGGGAAAAGAAGACGAGTATAGTCATCACCAACAAAATCTCCATTAATGGACCTTGAAGCTTTCATGGAGATTGCAGCAGACTGGATTTTCTGCATCTCTCCCACATTCCCATATGGAAAAGATGGTTTTGGCCCTCTTATTCCTTGCCTCTCAAGCTTCTTTCTTAATCTTTGAGGCTTCACCCATAAGATATTCAAGAAATATGAGGGTAAAATGATAATTACAAGCAAACAAACATAGATAAATATATCAAGAATCATTGAAGAAGAGAAAGATGATGTAGAAGAAGAAGAAAGTGTGTTCATTTTAGTTTTATGGGTGGTGAGATAGAACTTAGGAAGAAGGGACTACTTATAATAGATCAACTTTTGTTGTAGAGATGAGATTTGCTGGTTTTTAATAGTGTACAAGTTTTAATGCATAATTTACAAGTTGTATAAGGAGGTCTGGTATGGTTTTGTGGGTTTTGAGAGTGGAGAATGTAAGTTCAGTAGCCTATATTGGAATTGAGCTCAAAAAACGTAATGTGAAGTGGATTAAATTATAAATCATAGAATAACATTTGATACTAGGTCTATATCTGAATTGATATGTACTTACATTTTTTTTAAAATTATATATATATATATATATATATATATATATATATATATATATATATATATATAGGGGAAGGTTCATTGGGGAACACTAAAAAAGTGGGGAACAGCGGGGAACCGGCTCAAACGAACTCCGATTGGACTCATTCCAGCGACGTTGGAACCGGCTCGTCGAACCCTAACTAAGATCTCTTAACCCTAAACCCTAAATCCTAACTCCTAAACTCTAAACCCTAAATCTAAAAAATAAGGCTAAAATCTAAGCTAAACCGTAAAATCTAAACTATAAACCCTAAAAACTAAACCCTAAAGGCTAAACCTAGAGCTAAACCCTACAGCTAAACCCTAAAGCTAAACCCTAAACCCTAAAGCTAAACTCTAAACCCTAAAACTAAACCCTAAAGTTAAACCCTAAGGCTAAACCCTAAAGCTAAACCCTAAAGCTAAACCCTAAAAGCCAAACCCTAATATATTTAGGGTTTAGGGGTTATGATTTAGGGTTTAGGGTTAAGAGATCCTAGTTAGGGTTCGACGAGACGGTTCCAACGCCGCTGGAATGAGTCCAATCGGAGTTCGTTTGAGTCGGTTCCCCACTGTTCCCACTTTTTTAGTGTTCCCCAATGAACCTCACACTATATATATATATATATATATATATATCGATTTTTAAAAAAATCACATGCCCCTCGAAATCAGGGGCTTTGTACGCAGGTCCTCCCTTCACACCATTATAGCCGTCTCTCTCTCTCTCTATATATATATATATATATATATATATATATATATATATATATATAATGTAAGTATCTATAGAAAATCCACTTTCATTTAGAAAACCCGGGAAACTCAAAGCTCCCGATGTTTTTTTTTCTTGAAAAAATTTACACATGTTATATACATGTTTTTAAGGGTTTTGGGCAAAAAAATCAAAAAAGCGCCGAGTAGATATTTAAAAAAAAATAAACAAGTTTTGGTGTAACACATGTTACAAATATGTCAGATGAATGTAACATGTGTTACACCAAAACTTGTTTATTTTTTTAAAAATATCTACTCGGCGCTTTTTTGATTTTTTTTTGCCCAAAACCCTTAAAAACATGTATATAACATGTGTAAATTTTTTCAAGAAAAAAAAACATCGGGAGCTTTGAGTTTCCCGGGTTTTCTAAATTAAAGTGGGTTTTCTATACATCCTTCCCCTATATATATATATATATATATATATATATCGATTTTTTAAAAAAATCACATGCCCCTCGAAATCAAGGGCCTTGTGCGCAGGTCCTCCCTTCACACCATTATAGCCGGCTCTCTCTCTATCTCTCTCTCTCTCTATATATATATATATATATATATATATATATATATATATATAGAGGGCCAGTATTTAGAGAAAACGGTGGAAAATGTGAGGACGGTGAGAACGCTTATGAATCGTCCGATCAAAACAATCTATGGACTAGATTGGCGCGGTGGCGTTTTCGTAAATAACATCAATTTTATTACGTGGACGCGCTTCATTAAGGGTAAAAAAGTCTTTTGACTTCTCTACACAAAACGCCATCTCATGAAATAAAACGCCAAACAAAAATCACACACCATTCTAACTAAAAACGCCATTAGATATAAAACGCCAAACTTAATTATAATAAAATCCCGCCAAAAAAAACCGCCAAAAAACTCCTATATATACAACATCTCAGACCTTCAATTAAAAACACACACAAAACCCCAAACGCCATATTTATTATATATCATTCGTCTTATAAATGCCCAAAAACCCAAACATCAAATCTATCTACTATACTAAAAGAATTCTCCTTAGCCACATGGCATATTCTTAGCCAATCATTTTGTTGATGTGGACACCGTCTTTGGCCAGATAATTGTTTAAGAGCGCCAAACCCTTTTCCTTTATTCTCCTTGCTCACATTCTCACGTTTTCGCTTCTTCAACAAGCCATCTCTCTCTTCCTTCTATTTCCTTTCCTTCTGTCGTACGATTCAGAAACCCTAAATCAATCTTTCATCTATCTTCGTTCCTTTTTCTTCTTCTTCTCTAGTTGTCTTTCCCTTCTCATACCAACCTAACCGTGGATTACTTCTAGATTTAAGGGATTCACAGCCAATTCAACCAAATTTTGCGCTGATGGAGAAGAATCTCCGCCGTATGCAGTCCATCGCTAGAAGGGGGAGTGCTCGAATGAAGTTCAGGGTATTCTAGATTTTCGAATTAGGGCTCATAGATTATGTTCTTGATCAACCAAGTTTTTTTTATCAGTTTTCCATGTTTGTTGCAGGTGTTGTGTTTTGCTCAAATGAGTGATTTTCAAAGATTAGAATTTATGAGAATGGTATAGCAGCCTATTTGTTCATAATGTTATGTAAGAAACTTTTATTTTATTTCTTTGTGCCTTTTGATACATATTATGGAAGTGTAGTATTAATGTATGTTTAATCTTCTCATTGTTCATACACGTTTGTATTTTAGGGATTCAAAACATTTGACAGGTACCAAATTGTGTTCCCTCAAAAAAATCAGAAAGAGAGGAATCGACACTTGATGTGAACCCTAACCCTACTTCTGGTCGTCGATGATGGTGGTTGGTTCGACAATTGCAGCCTGTTTGTTCATAAAAAAACATATCAATTCTACAACAGGTATTTTCATAGTTGTCATAAACAATACACACAGTTGTTATGCTAAGATTTTTATGGTCATGATCTGATTTTGAAATTGGTTTTGTTTATGTTTCATATCATGTATGTGTATGTCCATTTTCTGCTGATGATTATTGCAATAATATCTTAATAATGCGTGATTAAGTTAAATATGTTGGGATCTTATTATTTGGGATTCATTTGGAACATTTTCTTAAAAAAATAGTCCATGTACACTTGCACTTAACTATAAATAAGTTTACTGACTTCTATTTACTTTACTATTATATTGCACATAATACTAGACGCCGTCACCACCAGATCCGTTGGTTCCGGTATACCTCCGATCATGGGTGTAATCACCGTGAGACTAACTCGCATCTGTCGAATGTTCTAAGAGACCAACGTATCTCTGTCTTCACCAGTGTCACTTTCAATCAAGCTCAATCACCTTCGGATTTAACCAAAGGTTTCGTTTTCGGTTGGGTCTTGATTGCCCAAAAATGAATTAGAAAGAAATTGAATGAAATGGACTGAATTAACTGAAAATGATCTGTTTTTAAAACCTTTTAACGGAAAATTTTGGTAGCTTTTTCACTATACTAAAATATATGATCATGTCGTGTTTTTCGTAGATTTTCGTCTTCGGCGGATAAGTTGTAGCAGCGTCTCCTCAGTGACAGAGACAACCATTGAGGTTTCACATGTAATGCGATCCAGGTATGTATTCGATGGTTGGTTTCCGTTCTTACTCTTTTAGATTGAATATTAGTTTATGTAGGTTGACAGTGATTCATTTTGTGGTGTGATTTGTTTTATAGCCGTCTTTACCTAGCAAAGCTGTGTATGATTACGAGGGGTATGGCGTCATTGTGAGTTTAAATTTCTTCATTTGTAAGGTTACTCTCATCAGAATGTGAAGCTATGACCACCTCACAGAGTTCGTCTCATTTATCGATTTTACTTAATCTTGATTATCTTATTTGTTTTAGTTTGTTAAATTAATGAAAGATTACCTAAATATTAACCAGAAACTTTGAGCTTACTAATGCTAATTTTTCTGTAAATTTTTTTTAAAAAAAGTTTCTACCATCTTTTTGATTATGTTCTGTACAAATTTTATGCAGATGACACTTGAAGAAGCTATTGGCTATGTGGCATCTGATGAGCTAATTGAGGCAGTTTATTTGGTCTATACTTTGCGTCAAACGGATCAAATGGTTTAACAATATTGTCGGTTAATTTAGGTTTCCATTCGGTCTGACACTTTTAGTATGAATCGAAAATAACGTTTTTCCCTTTAAGCAAATCTTTTTTTTCCCGACCCTTTTGAGATTAAATAGAACCCTGATCAACCTATCCATGCTGCTAACTCTTGGTGTTTGTTTATATTTAGCTATGGGTCAGTATGAGTCGGTTTGACACTATGCTTCTCCAGATATTTTACCAAAAAAGTTATATTTACTTCAAAAAGTAACTATTTTCAAAAGTTGATTTAGCTCATTATGAAACCATTTGTTGGCAGAAAAAAAAATTCTACATGTTATATGTCCTAATTAATGTAGGTTGCTTTTTTAATGAGTGTTATGGATGGGATGAAGGGTAAAAGCCTGGTTATGTGATTGGTAATGTTTGTAATAATGGGTTATCTTGGGGCTGCTATTTGATGATTGTAGACGCATCAGGTTGTATGTTGATGCCTTATGAATTTTAGCATTGTAGACTCATGATGTTGGTACTGCTTGCTATAAGAACTTTTTTGTTTTATCTTTTTTTATTTGACTCACTTCAGATAGAAAATAATCCAAATCCACTATTCATAAGTAATTGGTCAAAGTGACTACCTCGAATTTCTAAATTACCATTCATTGTATATATTATGAAGTAAGTTTGCATTCAATATTTGACAACCCAAAAACAAAATTGGTTGATTCTTATAAAAAAAATGTGTTAATTTTATCATTTGATTATCTTTGTTTTTGCTTATATAATAGTTTTGAGTGAGTTTTTATGTTAAATTTGGATCTTTATTGTCACACCCCAACCAATGGCGGAAACATCGGGATGAGACGAAGTGTGAAGATTGCTAGAGACTTCATAACACTATTTGTGTCAATATTTAATAAACCGATTTCATTTCATAATTTAATTTGTCAACAATACAAGGAAATTCAAATAACAAGTTCAAAAGAAATACATAACAACATAATCAAAATTGATACAACATTTAAACCTAAACGTCTATATGTGTATCTATTGCTACTTCATTTCATAGCATCATCATCATCAACCTGTAACATGTTAAAATAAAATTCAATGCAAAAGCAAAGGCGAGTACACAAGGTTTAAATAGTATAACATAAGTATAAAGCATTTTACTCGAATCCACATGGCAATTTGTAAGCAAGGTAATTAGCATGCATATCATTACATCTAAACCCAAAGTGTCCACTAGTATTTAGCATCCCTCGCCACAAAAGTGACGAGACCGTATAGTATAAAGACCTAACAATCCCCCGTCGGGTGGTGTGCTACTCCTATAGCGCTATAATTGTTAAGCGAGGGTATAACATAGTAATGGCATAAAGCATGTATTATCTAGCATAACAAGTAGCATGTATATCGGATTGAGTTCACAAAATATGTTTAAGTGTGTGTATGTGTATTTATTGTATGGTAACATGTTACAACCCAAAAGTGGTTTAAAATGTAAACGGGTCGAGTGTACTCACTAAGTTTGCATATGCTTTCCGATTATCCAATTGTTGACGAGTAGAGATTTAGAGTCCGAATGTATAGGGGTTAAAGTTCAAGTATGTTTAGAGTCGAGATTCGGAATAAAACATCATGAAAATAACATATGAGAATAACATGTGAAAATAATCATCTAATACATATGATACTTGTTCTTGACACTATGTACTCCAAGGAGTTTATATGGTTTCATGGAACAAGGTTCCATTAGAATCGTGACAAGTCTTATGTCTTAGGTGATGTTATTCTAATATCTTGACAAATGAACACGAGTCCAACATCAAGGGTTAGAATAGTATATATATGTATAAGTATTATAGATATTATTTAGTCCATTAGTCAAGCATGAGGTAGAAGATAAATCTTCATTTAGGTACCTCTATTGTCTCATAGAATTCATGTAGGAGGTAGGAAGAACACGCTTCCATTTAGGCACCTCTTAAGTGTTCACCACTACACTTGATGTAAAAACATTCAAGGAGGGTCATGAACTACAAGTAATACAAGAATATAAACAACTAATCTATAAGAAATCATCAAGCAATGTGTGGATTTTTATGTAGGACAACCCAAGTTAATCCTATATCACACATACATCAAGCTTTGAGCTTGAACATCACTTGTGGGTTAAACCCTTGAACAAAACAGAAAGTTTGTGAGGATAAATCCTCTAATTTTGAATGTCTCAACCTTGTTTTTAAGCCTAACTAACCATAAAAGTGGTTATAAGCATAAGGACATAGGTTTGAGATGAGTTAGACTCAAGTTTGAACAAAGATTAATGAAAACAAACATAAACAGTGGACTTTGAAGCCTTTTTGCCGGAGTTCCAGGGACTTGTTTGCTGTGAAACACCCCTAGAATCGAAGCCAAGGTCAAGCCAAACGTTCTGGAAAAAGAATGGACCAAAATGGATAAGAAATGAAGAAGTTATGCTCATTTTCGTAAAGCTCGATGAATCTGTCCGAACTCTGATTTGCAGCAACGATTTTGAGTGTTTGAGAGAGATTTAGGAGTGTTTGTAAAGTGTATGAAGTGTGGGATTGAGTTGGGTTTTATAGGGAAGGATTGAGGTTGGATTGGTTGACATTTATTGTGAGTTGTTGGTAGTTAAACTTTTCAAAACAAAACAATAAAAAGAAACCACACAGCTGTTCCGATTGGAAGCTGTGTACAGCCTTTACATTATTATTTTTCATCATTTGTTGTTTCTATTGTTTTTTATTAGCACTACACAATATATATTATGCATGGTAGGTATTACTTATAAATTGGTTGGAAGTTATAAATAAAAAAAAACAACCAAAACATAATCAGCCATTGGCTGAATGGGCCTTCACGGCTGTGAAGAAAAGTGGCGCCATTTTGGCCATTAACAGCCATTATTCTTTTCTTTACCAACTTATAAATGTTCTCAAGGTTTTTTTTTTTTTTTATAACATATCATAAGTCCACTTCGTATGAACTAAATAAAATGGACAAAGATCAACATGTGTGGCCAATTATGGCTGCCTTGCTGGCGTGAATGGACAAGCTTTATATATATATATTTTTTTTTGTTTGTTTAGTCCACTAAATTGATATCACAAATAATTTGATTAATTATGACTACATATTTACTAATGCTAATTTAATATTTAATTAACAATATTTTAGGGTCTATTATGTACTATAACATATAATTTGGTTAACAATTACATGACATATTTTAAGTATTAATCAAACGTAAGAAGCGAGTAAATGTATGAACCAAGTATGTATGTATGGATTGTGAAGTACGTACAATGTAATTATAAGTATAGCATTTTTTTTAGGTCATGCATTCATGATGATTATTTGTAGATTAGACACGCCTTTACGAGACGCATGAATACATTTCGAATGATTGTACGAATTTAAATGTATCAGCATAAAAAAAATAGGCACATGAATAATCTTTCTAGTTAAAGTAAGTTTTGAAAAGCGAGGCGTTACATTTATACAAAAAATGTGTTCATTTTTATCTTTGTGAGTTACTTTTCCCTGCTCGAACTTACCACCTGATACAATATGAATGTATGTTTATTCTCATTATATGTATATTTTATTTTGGCTGTAAACATCATAGGGTGATTAAGCAACAACTTGCTACAAAGAATTCTGACAATAATAACTATTGTTTATTCACTGCATCTAAGCTACAAAATTTATGAGGAATAAGTTACTTTAAAGGCGAATTCGAGAATTCTCGCGGTTGACAATCCGGTACCTCACATGCTTCTGCTCTGTTGCAGGTATTTTTTTAAGCTTTATGGTTTTTAGATTTATTTTCATTCAGATGTTAGTTGTTTGTCTCATAGTTTTAGCATAGGAAAGAAACTAAATATAAACAAAAGACTCTTAATTTTTATACCAGCCAAATCTTTCACCCCCTACACCCTACTTTATTTGCATGTTTACATGGGGTTGCATGGCACGCTGGTGGGTTGTGCAGGCTGTGTAACCGGTCAAAAAAGTTTGTGTGAAAAATGAGAAGCTTTAGTAGGCGTCGTGTCAGCTCGAAATGGTGTAATTTCACAAATCATAAGGAAAAAATATCCAGTTTTCAACTGACGAAAATAGTTTTCATGTCATGGACTGAAAAGCAGACAATACATAACCAGTTTAAATCAGTTTGGCTTGCCGTTTTCAACAGTTTGGGATGAGCTTTGCACACCTGTACTTCGTTTGCGTGGTTAACGGGTCAAAACAGGTTGGGTTGACCTGAAAAGCTTTCTTTGTAATTCTTTTAATTTTTTAAATAATCGGTGAGTAACATATGATTACAAAATCTATGTGATCCTGATAATAGCGATTTCTTCGAATAAATTGATTTAAGATATTTTATGCATTAAAAATAATAGTTTGAATTTGGACTACTTTTGACACTTTGTTTTAGGTAATTTTTATGAATTCAACTTTTGTTGACCCATTATATAAGCAATCGGGGCAAATGGCCATCTCTAATGATTTCTATTTTAGTTTCTTACTGTATCTTTTTATCTACTTTCTTGAACAAAAACAGTTACATTTTAGAAGGCAAGGAGCTTGAATTCTATATGAAGTAGCTTCAGGAAAAGAAAAAGAAGGGCAAATGTGCTCGTGCTGCTTAAAGCTTTTCATGTATATTGTTAAGTACTATAATTTGGAGGCCATTTTAGTAATTTAGAAGCTTTTGTTTCGTTTAGTTTGGTTTCACTAAAGTTAACTTTGTTTTAGTTGTTGTGCAATGCTAGCAGTAGCATTAATGTTATTATACAATTGTCGTTTTGTGGTTTTGTATAATTTTACATTAGGAAAATCTTAATTGATGATGTGCACTTTATAATAAGTTGGTTAAAAGGATATTTGTTATTTTAATTTAAGTATCGAGTATCTAT
This sequence comes from Helianthus annuus, assembly GCF_002127325.2. Classification (NCBI taxonomy): domain Eukaryota; kingdom Viridiplantae; phylum Streptophyta; class Magnoliopsida; order Asterales; family Asteraceae; genus Helianthus; species Helianthus annuus. The sequence goes on from NC_035440.2 coordinate 43,226,209, forward strand.
ATTTTTTAGCTGACACGTGGCAAGTAATTAGCCAATTTTGTTTGAAGATTGTAAGCTTTTTTAAATTACATTGGATGACATTTAACCCTGAGATTTTAAACTCTTACAACATTTGCTGTAAAATATGATCCAAATGTACTTCTATTAAAATATAATGGGTTTAATAACCACATCTCTTTTACCCAAAGGATTGCTACGATGATATATTTTAATGTGTATAGTACTCTTACCTTTATTTTAGATGCCATATAAATCCACCATGCAACTATTTACTCCGATCAAGTTAAAATGTCGTTTGCCCTCACAATTCATACATATCCTAAGCATCAAACCAAGCGAAGCATCAGAGAAATGCAATAGCTGCCTAAAATTTACCATTTGTATGTCACATTACATTTGAAGCTATGGTTAAAACTGTTTGTATCTATATCCATATAGTTACACAGAGATCTCACTTTCAATGATTTTGGTGGAGATATACCAGATCTTGTAGACTAATTCATTACAAAGTTCATCTCAATGTCAGTAGATATTATATGTTTGTGTTAAGCCACCCGCGAGACTCGCGGGATCTTAAGCTAGTATCTTCTAAACCAAAACGTTTATTTGAAATTCAGTTTGGTTGTCTGTAAGCTTTCGCTCAATGTAATGGACAAAATCCTTAAGTAAGGATATTATCCATTTCATTGAATAAAATCTTATTGATTTTATCCTCAACTTCCATCCAATTTATAACGCCAAAATATACAAAAACATTATTGAGGTGTTTGTCAATAAAATTTAGCTGTATAGGATGGACAACATTGTCAGCCATCTTTCTTAACTGAGGATTAACAATGTTGTCCATCACCATACAGCAAAACATTATTGATTTCAGTATGATCAAATTTAGAGTTTTAAGGTGGTTTATTTAGTCGCGTTCTTTTTCTCAGTAAAACGCCAAAAAAGTAAAAAAAATCAAACATCGTTCATTAGAAATTCAAGGATTGTTGGCTGAAAGGGTGTAAACTCAATAACATTTTGCTGCATGAGATGGACAAATATTATAGAAAAAGAGGCTGATTTCAGACTTTGTACTTCCACACGGCGACAAAAAAACTACTTCAAAAAACAAAAATAAAAAAAATCATACGAAAATCGAAACCGCCAGTGAAAATGCTTCAAAAGAAGAAAGAGACTGGTGACAGTGAAGATTTGAAAGATCAATATATATTTTTTTTAATTTTCTTTTTCAGTTGATTATTATATAATAACAATGCCATATCTAATAAAAACGTCACACAGCCAAATGCTTGTCAAAACGCCAACATGCCATAAAACGCCCCAAAAACTACCAAACCATAACAAAATTACTTTGGACAAGTATTATAAAAAAACCCAAAAATAAAATAAATAAAAACCAAACTTGAAAATGTAACTAGAAACAGTAACTACAAATTAGTAAAACTGAAGAGAGGGGAAATCTATCTATTATACTAAAAGAATTCTCCTTAGCCACATGGCCTATTCTTAGCCAATCAATTGGGTGATGTGGACACTCTCTTTGGCCAGAGAATTCATCTTAGGCGCCAATCTCTTTTCCACTATTCTCCTTCTCACGTACGTTTCTTCACCCCGCCTCTCTCTTCAATCAAATACATCTTTCCTTTTTCCTGATTGCTTTCCCATTTCATAGTACAGAAACCCTAGGTTTCTTTCTCTGCGGCTTTGTTGTCGATTTGAAGGTCATCGCTCTCAATCAATCCTCTGGGTCGTTTGTTTCATCTATTGCTTCAGCACTGATGTCATCGCACCATCAAATTTCTTCTTTTTCAGCCCCCATCCAATCCAGAGATCGTCCGCCACCACTTATTTCCTTCTGAATTGACTCTACAAGTTCGTAACTTTGATTTCTTCTTTCCGCCGATTTACTTAGGGTTTTTCTTCATATTATTTATCATCGTTTTTATTAAAATTTGAGGTTTTAACTGATGTTTTTGTTTTTAGCAGGAGGAACCTAATGGTGTGATATGATGAATCAAGGAGGAGTTTCAAACACCAGAACGACACTGGACCAGAAAGTTTCACTTGAGGTTGGTATTAACCTCTGTTTAATGCTTTTTAAATGATAATCTGTGATATCATTTGATGTTACTCATTGGTGGTTGATTGTTAGGGCTTACACTATATTGTGTTGGTTATTATTGGTTCAATGGTTAGGTGGCAAGAATAGGAATTACTAAATTCCCATGAGTGATATCAAGAATACGTTTGTTTATACACAATACAATATAGTGCTTACTCTTCTGTTCTACATGTATGCATATATCAAATTATGTGATGTATGTCGGATTTGAAAGTAATTCTAGGGGTTCTGTTGAAAATAGCAAATGTTGATAGTATTTTGTTTAATTGAAATATATGTTTTTGCACTCCAGGTGTTTGATAAATAACATTGCCTCTCTCGCCATGGTTCTAGACAAGTAATTCCCCCTCCCTCCCCTTCTCATACCTGCAGGTACGCACCAGTTTAATCTTTAATTATATTTATTTTCACTAATTATTACCTTTGAAACATGAATATAAGGCTGAAGATGACCATATCAATATTTGTGAAGCTTATATGTTGATTTTTTTAAATAAAATTAAGAAAAAGATGTGTTAGTGGTATAATGTTATGATTATATTGTAAGGATTAATCTTGGAGGTCTCAACAAACGGGCCACTTGATACAGTTATGCAGCTGGGCCGGGTCAAACGGGTCAGCCACAGTTTGTTTATTAAGTCACGTTTTATTAGAAAAAGTAGTGGATCTTGAGTAATGGGTCACTAATTTGCTTTTTAGTAGGGGATAATTTGTCAAATAACTACTGGAAAAAAACAATTGTATGATACATGGGTGTGTCATATTGCTTACAAAGTTACAATTCCTTTTTTTTCATTAGCATCCTTTCAATTTCTTTTACATTACTGGGTTTATGTGTTTGATTTGTTGTTGGTAAATGTCATGCTTTAATCCCAAATGATGATTTATGTCCTATCAATATGGATTGTTACACATCATTGTTATTTTGCAATTTGTTTCTCCACCATCTACATACTACTGATTGTAGTTTTTTCGAGTTCATTATATTAGAAATTTTTTTTTTTGTCACAGGTTGCTTTCTTTTGTTATTATCGTTACTACACACCTATAAATATGTGATCAGTAATATACAATAACTTCTGTTTTGTTCTTCTATAAAACGGTAAACAATCTTCCATTGCTCATATTATTTTGTTACAAAATTCAATGATACTTGAAAGTTAATTTAATATGCTATGTGGCAATAATTTTCGTATTATTTTTTTTTCTTGGTGAAATATGGCAGGGGACTGGTGGGCATGCAGAAACCTCCAAGAGTTGACTGAAGGTTGCTCATCCTTCAGTGACAATTTTGACCTGTTTACTTTTAATGGGTCGATTAGACATATATTTGGAAAAAAAAACTTTCTTTTTGGTCTCAAGAAGACAACCATATCAGGCAAGTCCTGATAACAATGAGAGTTTGAAGTTTAGGTGGCTGAGCTGCATTAACACTCATCATTAACACTAAATCTGTAAGTTATTTAGTAATTTTTGTTTTAATTAAGTTGTGTTGTATATGTTTTTTTTGCTTTACCTAAAAATAAGCATTTGAGGTTGCAAAATATTGTTTTTTGCAAGTGGTTTGTGTCAAAATGGGCAATGTTAGTGTTGGTCCAAACGTGTCAGGTCCAAACCGTCTTTACAATTTTGACCCGTTTTCTTTTTTTGGTTAAATAATTTAACTCGGCCCATTTAACCCCTTAGTGATTAAACATAACCAGTTGTTTTTTTGATGTGTCAAATTAGGTAGATTTGAAATTAAGCAAAGGAAATCACCAACCAGTCTAGCCGGTATGCGTCATACCACGGGAAAATTCATTGACGTTAACATCTTTGATCTTTTCTGTCCTTAGATCTTGGTAAATTTCTTTCACATCTTCATAGAAACTTCTAAATCGCTAAGCTGGAACTAATCGTGAACAACCACCACCATTACTAGCATCTCATTTGCTTTTCACTTCTTATTTACGCAGCCACTCCATAAACTGTGAGTCTATAACTGCTATAATCTTTTGGATTGCAAGATTCAACCCTATCAATTTAGGTTTCTGGCGATACATTCAGGGAGGGAGATACGGTAAATATGCCTCCAAAGGAAGAGCATTATCAGTCACAACGAATCTAATCGGTTCCAACCGAACAGTGGTGTAAATCAGATGTTGCATTCTTTTGATTATATCCCAAATTTATTATTTTTATTTCCACTTGGTGTTTGCGTCATATCCTTTATACAACCCGTGTAACACACGGGAACTTAAGCTATAGTGCCACGTGTGTGTGTGTTTTTGTAGTCAAGTGGGTTCTCTACATGTTTCGCATCGACGGCTGTCTGTTTATACACACCTTCAAAAAACTTTTGCCTACTGTATTTTTTTCTAGATTGATGTTTTATCTAATAGGTTTCAGTAGAATAATGTGATAATTGGATCTTTGTTGTTTAATATTCTTGATTCTTCTATTACATCTTCATCCCTGTTTGTTTCCATAGGTTTTATTCCTTTTTTTTCTTGAAAGTTGCAAGCGATGATTTTTGGACATTCAAAATAAAGTTTCCATATCTTTTTTTCCATAGGCTAATATACCTCTAAAACTATTTTACCATTTTACCCTCACTTCTTTTTCTGCTTGGAGCGTGGGTGGGTGGGTCATGGCTGGTGTGTGTGGGTTAGGGCTGGTTGGGTTGGATTTGGTGAGGATGATTGGGCTTTGGGATGCTTGCAAACTGGTTGTTCAAGGCTCACGCTCTTATGTCATTGGATCTCACATGCTCTCAAAACATTGAGAGCTGGTGGCATCAAGCTAGATTTGATTGCACCAATTGGCAATATCGTTTGCTTCTGCAGCTGAACAGTCAGGTACTCTACCTAAATGAGACCATTGGCGCTGCTATTCTAACTCTAAAAAATTGGATCAGTTGGGTCAAGGCCCATTATGTGTTATATATGGGTTGGATTTACTTATCTCCGCTGAAGGCCCAGTCTTGGGTTAGATGCTGTGTGAAGGAGCGTTTGAAGGTCTGGGCTAAACAGAATAAAAAGGGTCTGGCTAATGTGTTGCTGTTGAAGGCCGAGGCTCAGGTTTGCTCCTTGGGACGTTATCTTTTGGGTTGGGGGTATTGGGATGCCCATTAAATATATGAACATCAAAAAGTTATATGTTGGTTTTCACATAACATAGATTAACGGATTAGCACCGGATATAAAAAAAATTAAAAAGTAAAAAGAAAATAGTTGCAGGCGATGGTTTTGTTCCTTTTTTTCCTTTGTTTCCATACGTGTTTTTCAAAAAGGTTTTGTTTTTTTATATAAAGTTTTGATTGTTTTTTAAAGATTTTGTTTTTTATATAAATTTTCGAGTGTATTGACGACTCTCATAACTCAGATATCATTTATATACTATGTTAAAGAACAAAGTGAATGTGTATGTGTTGTTTAAAAGGTTTTGTTTTTTATAGTAAGCCTTGAGTATTATTGACGACTCTCACACATGTTCTGGTGGCACTATAAAAGTCCATACAGAGTTCATGATCCAAAAAAGCCATGGCTAATTTGCAAGGTGGACCACTAAGTACTTCTGACTGTATTTATTTTAAATCTTTAATAAAAAATTTAAAAAACTCATTTTATAGTTTGTATAGAGAGGATAAAGATATAATCTTTGTAAGTTATAACTGTTTTTTTTTTCTGTGATGAATGAAATGCAAGGTGGTTCAAAGGTTGGAATAGGAAACTTTGGTGAGGTGGGGCCATTGGATCGTAACCCAAGAAACTTCACATGGCTCAGAAAGCCAGATCTTTTATTTGTGGTATGAAATGTGTAGCAAATTTACAAGATTTATAATTTATACATGAATATAAAGTACTAAATTTTTTAATAATTTTGTGGGAAATTAGGATAATCCAGTTGGGACAGGATACAGTTCTGTGAAGGATGAAAAGTTATTGGTGAAAACTGATGAAGAAGCTGCTAGGGATTTAACTACATTGTTGATTAAATTATTTAACAGAAATAAAAGCCTACTAATTTTTTTTTCATATTTTTTCTATGATAGGTACGGTGTTATTAGATGACATGATATATTGAAGCTGAATATATTTCGTTAGCACAAGTATATACTTCATATGTGTTTTGCTTCATGATCTTTAAACTTTGTCACAGAAAAAAAAACACTATATCCACCAATTCATTTATATATATTTGAGGTCGTAATTTCGACTATATTCGTTAGCTGAATATATTTCTTTAAACGTTTTGCAAGTTAGTTATTTTCCACTTATAAGGCTAAAGTAGTAATATATGTTTTTTATTTATATTTATTTAGTCTTAAGTACTAGCGTTTTGCATATATCAAACTATTGTGTTTGAGTAATTATGTTGCGTGTCTTGATGAGTTCGCGGTGATACCAAAATGGGCTAATGGGGTGTCAAGATTCCATTGAAATCAAACACAGTCGTTTGATATATGCATTTCTACTTAGAATACATATAAATGTTACATTTATCACTTCTTAACCAGTACAGAAACAAATCTTACATATAAATGTTACATTGTGCATCAACGTTTGTCAATCTATAGCCAAACTCTATTGTTTTTCTAGAAGTTTTTAAAGTAAGTTTCGGTCTCAAATTATAGTATAGATACCGAAACAAATCTTTCATTAAAAGATTTATGAAAACACCGTTAAATAATACATTTTTTGAGGCCACCCATGTAAGTATGTAACACACGGGGTCTTAAGCTAGTTTATTATATTAGAATCTAAAACGCCAAACTTGAAAGATGGGACGTGTTACAGACTTCAGAGATAAAGCTTATCAAAAACAATAATTACAAACAGTAACTGAAACGACGAATACGCCTAACTTACGCGCCAAAAAGACATCCTATAAAATGATACGTCTCAGCAACTTCCATTTGATCAAACCAAAAAAACAAACGCCAATACTACTAAATACCACCCACTGTAAAACGCCAAAAAATTAAAAAAAATCAAAGATTGCTAATATGCTTTCTTGGATATTCAGTATTGTTCTTCGTGAAGTTTCACTGAATGAATTGTTAGCTGCAGGGAGTAACTCAGTAAGATTTTGCTGCATGAGATGGACAAAAATTCAAGAAAAAGATACTGATGACAGTCATATGTCATTTTGTATTCTTTGTTCTTGTAGAAGGCTTGGATGAGGAGAAGAGATCAATGACACTGAAGAGTTGGATGATTACAAAGATGAAGATCAAGATGAAGAAAAAGCGAAAAACCCACCCACACGTCATAGATCTATGTCCCCAAACATCCACAAAAAGCCACATCAACAGACGAGCAGGCAAAATAATTAAACCGATGGGCTTGTTAAGTTTTATATAAAACGCCATATATTTTGTGACAGTTCTTGTACTATTAAAGAAGAGAGAGACTGATGACAGTGAAGATTGTGAAGAGAGATCCGATTAGGATTTTTAATTTATTTTCTTCGCTTCTATTTTTTTCCCTGTGGTTGTAATATAATTTTACAATTGTCAAACGCCAAGATACCACAAACGCCAAAATGTATATAAAAAATAATAGAACAATGGGCCATCTTGTTTAAAACGACTTGAAAAACGCCATTCAGATAGATTTCCTGACCCCCTGGGTTCCAATGGCATACGATTTGCATAAAGGCCATAAACGCCAAAATGTTAATACAATGAAACCATTAAACGCCATTAATTATTGAATTTGGTTAACGCCAAAAATCTTAAACCCCAAAAATAAAACAATATTGTGAAAAGCGGAACTCAAAAAGCAGAAGATAAAAGGACAAAAAAGCCCCTCAGCCCTTCTCTATGCCGCGTGACACGTGTTGGGCCAGGATGCGTTCTCACCGTTCTCACACTTTTGAGCGTTTTCTCCTGATCCCGTTTCTATATATATATAGGTAAAGTGTAGGATAGAAATCCCCTTATCGTACATTATGTATGCGATGTCCACAGCCATACACGTGTCCTGATTCAATTTAATTAGATAAGGGTATATCAGACATTTTGTTCAAACATCTGAGGGCTAATCAGGGAATTCCGTCAACAAGGAAGCAGATTACGAGTTCGTTTCATAACCGTCCATCTAATTATTGTTCGTATCAATTCGATTTGTAGGTTTTTTGATTGATTCCTGTACCGAACACAGATTGGCGATTTCCGAAAATGCTGGATTCGTCATTTAGGATGTTTGTTTTTGGTTTTTCATCATAGGGTTACGGTTGAGGTTTGGGTTTTATTTGTATTTTCATTTTATTAGATTGTAACGAGGTTGAAGATAAGTTGTTTCTGGTTTTATTTGCTGAGTTTATCATATCGCATGTTGTTTTTTTAACATATCCCAGGTATTTAAGATTGGATCATATGAATAATTTCGCATGTTTAAGTTGGACATTTCGCACACAATGAAGTTTAATATTTAATTTCGCATTTTTAAGTTGGACATTTCGCAGACTAGAAAGTATTTAACATATATAGCTCTATATTTCGCACCTTTAAAAGTAATTATATTTATTTTCGCACAATGTGTTTTATAATTCAGTTCAATAATTCAAATCAAATAATTCAGTTCAATAATTGATTTCAATAATTCATATCAATAATTTCTCAGTGCCCTTTTCCATTATTATATAGTTTATCTTTTTATCACCATTTTAAACATCCTATTAAAAATGGCAGACCTACCAACATCCTCTTCTTCGGAATCAAGTATCAAGCAGGCTTTGAGAAAAAGGATCCAGGAACAAATTCAAGAGGATCGATCATGTCAAGAGATGTTGGAGACCAACATTTCTCGTGTAACAGAAAACATGAAGAGAAGACAAGAAATTCTGAACTTGCTATCTCAGATGCAAGTGAGTAGTCTTCAAGAAATTGCTGTTATGTTCATGGTTGATCTGGTCGAGAGGGATGAGAAGCAGTTGAAAGAGTTGGCAGATGCAATAACTATCTTAAGATGCTCGATGAAGATGAAAATGGAGTTTCTTTCATCTTTTGAATGTACTTTGTTTAGTTTAGTGCTTTATTTTAATAAAACATTCAAGTTTTGCATGTTTCAATAAATTCGCATGTTGTGTTATGGAATGGATTTTTGATTTCGCATGTGTATATTCCCCCATTTTGCACATTTTAAGCAATTCAATGTCAAACATGCGATTTTATGCATAATATATGCGAAATTAAAAACATTATTGTTATATAACACTCAAAAGAAATCCAACATCAAACAAGTTTATTAGTCCTTTCCAATAAATGCACTCAACCTATCTGGGATTATTTTCTCCAAATCTTTCATATACTTTTCTTTGTCTGGCCTTTTATCGAAAGCATTTGCCTTTTTAATTACTAGTTCATGATGCAAATTGTGTTCGGATAGAATGATTTTACTTAGATATTTGTGCCTCAGGAGATGAAGTTGTGAATTCTGTCTGTTGTTTACTTCATTTTCTTTCACAAACCCAGTCACCCATGGTGCCTTTGTATGCTTCCATGTGACGCATCGTAAACACTCCACAGTCTACGCCGTTATTCTCCGTCCTCCAATCCATCTCTTTTCTTTCTACCTCTGATGTTCCAAGTTCTTCTATAGCCGGTGTTGGTTTTAAAGCCTTCTGTAGGTATAAAACCAATACCCTTCTCTGTAACATAGCAACATTGTGTCAGTATCTTTTACATAAAATATAACATGTATATGAATAAGTTTTTGTATTACCAGTGTGTCTGGAAGCCCTTTGTATCTTTCCTTAAACTCTTGTTCAGCGGCTGAATTGTCAATCGGCTCAATTTTGCCGGTTTTCAAGTGGAAGCACAAGACATAGAAGTGCTCACCGTGAAGTACCGGAATAAACACCAAGTCAACCGAATCAAGTTTTTTTTACCTCATATCTTAGTATGATGTCTTCAAAATTTGAGGCAAATACGTTTAGACGTTTGTCGTCTGTGTATTTCTCCTCGTCGTACATGATATCCGGCTGTATGTTATATAATTAGAATCAAAGTTAAGTAATGTATTAGAAGGTATTTAAACATGGGAAATTAGTACATGCAAAATAATGTGTGAAAATTTTCACATGCGAATAGTATGTATACCGTATGCGAAATTACAATGGTATGCGAAATGTTGTTTTTGTTTTCATAGTAAAACTATCTAATATTCTATATGTGATTTAAATATAAATAGTATGCGAAATCATTGATTATTCATTTTCTGTTTTAATTTCAAATGCCAATATGTTTAGAAAATCATACCATCATTGTGCTAAACAAGTAGAGTCTGTATGGTGATGACTTTCTGTCCTTCTTCTTCTCTTCAAGGTTTAGAACATCCACAAATGCATCTATTCCGTTTGATGCTATGTACTGACCCCTGTAGAGGCTTTCAAAGATACCTTTCAATGTGTAAACCCCAGTTTTTGTTCGGTAAAGGTCATCCCTGCCAGGCAAAAAATAAATAATTAATATTTTGAGTGTATATATTTAGATGTTTGTTAGTTGATATAACCATTTTACTTACTCTATGTCTGCAAATGTAGCAAATGTATATCGGATCACACTCAATTCTTGATTCAAGAGTGCTTCGTGCATGTTTACCACTCTGTTGCAGTAAGGTGAACAAAATGCGTCTCCAAGCTCTGCACATCTTTTCTCAGCTCGAATTTTGGCTGCTTCTATTGTCTTATAAAGGAGTTCATTTAACCCCTTTGGTAGAACTTGTTTTGGAACTTGCTTTGGCTTTGAGTTTTTTCTCCCCCTAGCTGGTTTTTTTTCCTTATTTTCTTCCAGGCTGGGTCCCAGGCTCAAAAGCAACTCAACTGACTGCAATTCCTCAGCCGTCACCTGAAGGTATTCAACTTCCGGTTCCTTCTCAACTTTGATACCCGAATCGGTTTGTTGAGGGTCTTTTTGTGTAGTTTCTCCTAAAGAAACTGCTTCCACTTCTGGCTCTTTTTCTTGAACTTTTTCTTGAATATTTTGTGTAGATTCTGCCAAGTTCACTGTTTCTTCGATAACAGTTTCGTTTTCACCACTTACTGCAGGCCAGAGTTAGTTAAGAAATATAATATTTTGTTCGTTTTAATTTTTTTTCTAATATAAAGTGTTTTTTTACCTTTGACAGGTGGTTTATAAGCGTATATACCCGTTTTGACAGTTTGAATGTTTGCAATAAGGGTGTCTGTCACTCCTCCATCATCTTTATTTGTCAATCCTTCATCATCTGGCTGCAGTACCCCTATAGATACAAATTATTGAATTTTAATACATCAGAATAAAAATCGCATGGTATACATGACATTTCATGCGAAATCAAATGTGAAGTGTTTGTATGAAATCGCATGTGTCTTTTTAAGGTATCGCATGTGTATAGGAAATGGTGATTTTTACATAATTTCACATGTGTTAATTTGAAATCGCATGTTTTACCTTCTAATTCCATTTGTACCAAAGCATTGGATATTACTTGTTGAGCTTCTTCATTCTGTCTACTTTCTTCGTTTGTAGTAACTTCATGATGAACTTCAGAAGCTGCATTTTCAGGCTGTTATTGAATATGAGAGGGTGCAGTTTCATGCTCTTGAACCGAATCAGGCGGCACACAAATGGGATTATTCTGAAGCGTCTCATCCCACTGCTTACAGGCCTCCATAATCTCCGGATCCCAAAAACACTTAGTTTTTGCTTCTGAAACTAAGTTGTTCATCCCTTGAACATCTTGAACCATTTTAACGTATTTTTTGACATTGGCTTTCATTTTTTTCAACAGGTTCTGTAATATTTTTCGAGTTAAGATACTATCAATCCAGATGTTAAATATAAATGGATTAAGTGAAATTAATATTTTTCATGCTTACCTTTTGGTTGACGTTCGAAGCCTCTCATTCTCGTTGTTGAGCTGAATCGTAGAACACTGATGGTGAAAGTTGAGCAGGAGTGTTGCAATAGTCCATCATTTTCTGTGTCTGTGTCCCAACTCCAATCTCAAGGTTCAACTAAGACATTTCATTGAGTTCAAAACTAAAATCCATCATATCATCAATGTTTTCATTATCGTTTGGGTCTTCCTCGGTTTCTACGTTTTGTACTGCACGTGCAGTCCTTCGTCTGTAGCTAATTGTGGTGTCAACCGGTGGTCGTAGTGTATACTCCTCCGTTGAACGACCATCTTCTTCTTCATTTTCACTCTCACTTGATATCCACACAGGTCCATTATCCGAAATATGCTCTACGACTTTATCAATCTCCGAAGATGTGATATAACGAATAACTGGTATCTCCACGACTTTCTCAAACAGTTTAAGCCTCTTGTTATACTCATGCGTGTATAGAAGCTGTATAAATCGCAAGATCAAACAAAATTATTTTTAAAATCACATGTATCATTTAATTATATAACAAAACAAACTAGTCTTTTAAATATGTTATCAAATGTAGTAATGCATACCGTAAGAAAGGCAACAGGTCCCACGAACTGTATTTTATAGTTCTTCCAGCCCGCTCGTGTACGACGCAAAGTGTCATGTAGATATGAGCACCAATCTAGATTCTGTATTTCCTCAACAGCCTCTACACCAAGCAAACATCTATCATTTGCAGTTGTTGCCTTTGTAATCTCCGCAAAGAACGTCATCCAGTACACCAGGAAATTTAATCTAAATAGGCCGCCCCCATCTCTTTGATTATCCATTGTATTTGCAATTAAGCCATGGGTAATTCTCGTGTTTTCCCCCCACTGGCTGATGAATGTATCTGTGACAACTCGTACTTCGAACTTATCTTGTGTAACGTTATATGCTTACGTGAATTATATTATTTATATGAATGCATGATATATTATATGAATGCTATGTGTTATATGCGTATGTGAATGTTACACGAACCGAACCGCACAACATATATCAAACGCACAAGGCCATTGGGCCGTATTGTTTGTACTCGGACCATAGGGCAACCGAGTGGGCTCGGCCCACTCCCCTTTTACGCAAACAAACACCCTCTAGGGACTTGTTTTCTCATTTGTTGCAAAACATAAGACACACAAGTTACACCAAAACCCTAGAAGCTCTCTCCCTCTCTCTCGTGACTTTTGGAACCCGACGGCAAGCACCCTTCGAAGCTCGTGAACCCAAATCGATCCCCTACTTTCATCTCGGTTAGTATGATGCCACTAATTGTACGTTTATATGTTTTGTGAGTTATCGGATTACATGATCGGTTAGGGTTATGCTAGTAACTCGGTTGATATGTTGTATGTATGTGTATGCATGATAAACGGATTGAAGTTTGCTATCCTTGTTATTGTTCTTGTTGTAAATCGGATTGTATGATTTGAACCGAATGGATATGTTTAATCGGCTGTGCCATATTTGAACTTGGTTAATATGTTTAGATGGTAGGGTTTAATCCGGTTGGATGATGATAAGTTGTTCATGCTATGTTTAGTCTAGGGTTCATACGAATTAAGGTTTGGAAACCCCCGTTTGATCGATATTGTGTTAACTGCTTGGGTGGAATTGTGTTAATTGATTGATGTAAACTTGGAAACCTGAATAAGTGTAACCGATCTGCATGAAATCAGGAAAATTGTTACAAATTGATAGACTCAACATGGTTGCGAGTCGAGACCGTGTGATCTCGACCTGAGCATGATGACCCGAGACCGACATTGCGAGTCCCGTTGCGACTCGAGACCTCACACCGACACACAACAACACAACTCGAAACCGAGTTTGCGAGTCCCGTTGCGACTCGAGACCGGACCATGACAAGCCGAGACCGAGGTTGCGAGTCCCGTTGCGACTCGAGACCGGACCATGACAAACCGAGACCGCCCCTGTTGCGACTCGAGATCTCATTCGTTGCGACTCGAGATCTCGACACCAGCCCAACTCGAGACCGCTTGGTCTCGACTCGAGACTGTGAGCACGGGCACCTTATTGGACTGTTTAAATCTTATTGGGCCGATGTGTTATTGGGTTGCTATGTTATTTGGGCCGGGAACTATTGAATTTCATCGGGTGAACCGCACAAGGATGTTGGGCTTGTGCGAGTCCAAATCTTGCATACGTTGTTAACTGTTAAAGTGTATTTGACTGATTACGTGTTGCCATGATAATTACGTGTTAACTTATGTGATACATACGTGCATTACTTGAAGTCAAAACCTGACTTGTATGGTAACCCTGTTAGGACGAGGTTGACCACTTTAGTTCAAGAACCTTTTGTGTATCTGCCGAGCAAACCAAGGTGAGTTCACACAGCCAAGGCATGGGATTCCCGGGTTGGGAATTGGGTTGGAATGTTGACATGGAATGATTACTCGTACTTACGCAATCACTAGACTATAGACCATCGTCCTCAGGATAGTCAGGACACTTACGTAAAACCTACGTAAACTAGTATCTACCATTGTCTCCCGGGTCGGGAGGACACTTACGTAAATCCTGCGTAACCTAATACCCACTACTGTCTTCCGGGTCGGAAGGACACTTACGTAAATCCTACGTAAACCCCACGCGTACCACTGTCCTCGGGGAAGGGCACTCACGTAAATCCTACGTGACCTTGTACGTATTCCTGTTCTCGGATTAAGAAGAACACATGGTTGCAAATAGTCTAGTAAGTACCATAATGGGAAGCCCCCCGTTAGCAACGATAAACGTGGGAATCCCCCACTAGTAATATATATATAAGCATGGGAAACCCCCACCATTAGTACATACATGCATGGGAAGCCCCCAACTAGATGAACATACTCATTACTATTACGAACTTATTTTCTGTGAACTCGCTCAACTAGTTGTTGATTATCTAGCTGCATGCCTTGCAGGACCTTAGGTACACTATGGAGCTTGCACAGGGAGGAGCAGGTCGTTGTGGGATACGGATCGTGAACGATATTTGAACTTATAACTTATTATGGGTTTTCATTATTATGCTTCCGCTACTTAAACAAAGTTTGGTTTGAACATCAATCGTATTGATTTGGTTTTTTTTTGAACTACTCTAACTATTATATGCTTGTTCAATATGATTGGTGGCTTGATCCTGGTCATGTCACGCCTCCAAGCGGTGGTACTCCGCGTGTGGATTTTGGGGGTGTGACAGTATCCCTGACAGCATTTCCCGGTTCTTTACTCTTTTCAATTTTCTCCTCCTTTTTAACTTTTCTCTTATTGACTATTATTTCAACTTGCTTTGGCCCCTTTGGTATTCCAAATACCTCATAAACTGTGTCCGATGTAATTTTTATTTGGTGTCTACCTACGTTTAGTGTATCGAACATCTCGTCAAAGTTTCTTGCAAGTCAATATGCCAAACGTGTTGAAATATGATTGATATTCATGTCTAGAATAGCTCCAAATCCCATATTCTTCACCTCATCAACCTGTTTTTTTGAAAAATTTTTCACAGTATCCATATACGAGTTAGGTTGACATCTTAACAGTATTGCTTCGTTGCTGTATTCGAAGAAAGCTCTAGTTTTTGTTCTAGGTGGTTCCACCTTTTTTGAAGGTTTTTTTTGTTTGTATCTTAGATTTCCTGTCATCTTTCTTCTTTTTCGGTAGTGGCTTAACAAAGTCATCCTCCTCAGAACTTTCTTCAACAATCCTTCTTTTTCTATTTTGTTAACTTTTTTCAATGTTGATATTGGGTCTTCAAAGTCATCATCAGAATCTTTTTCTACAAAATCGCATGCTACCAGTCAAAAACCTTTATAAAATCGCATTTATCAGTTAATCATGTACCCTAACTCATTAAGTTGTTAAAGTCGCATGAATGAGTTATCAATTCGCATGTCTTATTTAAGCATTACCAAAACTAGCCAATCTTATAAATCGCATGCTTTAGACAACTAAAATTAATAAAATCGCATGTATAATTTAATCATAATCCCCTAAAACTAACTAATCATATAAAATCGCATGAGGTTTTTATCATTTCGCATGCTGAAGCTAACCTAAGACAAAAACCTTCAACAAACAAAAGTTAATATATAAAATCGCATTTGTCATACAAAACCCTCACAAAACCCTATATAATATCACACATATATCAGCTTATCATTAACAAAACTGCATAATCATACAAAACCTAATAAATAACCATACCAGTCATAAACCCTAACAAAATCGTAGTTATGAACAATATGTAATCTTATAAAACTATAGGTTTCAGACCAAAACCTTACTAAACAAACAAAATCGCATATGTCATTCAAAGTCCCTGTAAATATCATTATAAAATCGCAAATGTCAATCGATACCTGGATTCATCTTCTTCGCCTATGGTCTGTCGTTGTTGGCTTTGCTTCGTTTCTCAAAACTCACGAATCTTAGTTGAATCGCAACGGTGAGTAATAGGGAACTTGGGGAAGGAGAATGCAATGTAGATTTTGGGTTTACGGTATGATTGTGAGTTATTGTTTGCTGATTATCAGGGATTTTGATTTCGCAATGGATGATTTTAACCCATGGCGGTTTCATTTATTTATTTTAATTTGATTAATTTTTAATAGTTAAACACGCGGTTTAAATGAGATGATCTGACGGTTGTGGTTATAGCACACATAATGTACGATTAGTGGATTTGTATGATAACCGGCCTCTATATATATATATAACTTATATTATTTAACAAGTAGGTAATAGGTAAGATAACTATTAGAAATATGAGATATCTAGACGAGCATGTACAAATATATTGTTTAATAATATTAAATTATATTATATTTGGTTAAGCTTCGTTTTTTTTTGTAGTGCACATGTGCAATAATGCACATCTGTAGTACATATATAATGCACATGTGCAGTACAAGTTTTTTTTTTTTTTTTTTTTTTTTGAAAAAAAAGGTTTTTTTATATATAAAAAGTAGCGAAAATTTGTAAAAAAAAATTAGCATGTTTTTTAGACTTTTTTAGTTAGTTTTCAAGTTTTCACTTTAGTTAGTTGTTTTTAATTAAACCCTCCCCTACAACAATAAATAAACATATTTATTCTTACGTATGTAAGTATGATGTGTATAGTTATGAGGTTAATGCCATGTTTATATATATAGCCCTAATTAGGTGTATATATATATATATATTTATATTTATATTTACTCCACAACTAAACATATATGTTTGCAGTTATTAAGTTAGCCGACTAAATTGAGATGGGCAAATTATCAATACATTGAGTATATGTAAAGAGAGTTGATGTATTATATATGTGACTTGAAGTTAGCTACCATTAAGGTGAAATGTATATACTACATATACATTAATTTAGGGAATACATACATGTATATTTGTCACAATATATATGAAGTGCAAAAGAGCTTTAAAAACTCTTAAGTAAATATTTGGAAATATGAAAAATTTGTGCCAGCTCATGTACTAGATGCTAGTCATGAGTCATCATAGTAAACTTTGAAAGAAGCCACGTGAACATGTACCATAGCCACGTGTTGAAATAAGGATGATATCAAATTTAACTATATTCATTATAGTTATCTAATTCTATCAACCCGTGGTAGTTTCTGTAAGTCGAAAAGAGAGTTGAATGATAAACAAAAGATGACGGGGATGATTTAGATTGGTGTTAGGGGTCGGTAAAAGGCAGTAAAATTACGATTAAGTTTCGGATACGATAAACTGTTGGACTATTAAGGATCATAAGCAAGGCATTAAGCTGTGTTTAATTACGAAGATTATCGAGGTGAATATGTTTAACTATTTTACAAAGTTTGAAATGATTTACATATTTTTAATATGGCATGAGTTTATATTAATTATGTTTAGCATGTATAGTAAGTTTACTGTAACATTTGGAACAGTGAGTGTATTTCGAATTTGATCAAATTGGTACATGTTGCGAAACCGTAAAACCGAGTATGTAATCACGATAGGTAAATTGTACATAAAACCGGGTATCTATTCACGGTAGTACACACGAGTAATGATACTCGCTGAATGTGTAGCTTACTAGTACGTGTGTAAATAGCTTTAATATTACTTATGCCTTGTTAAAAATTGTTTGGTGTCTGTTAAATGTTATTCACCAGCTATAAGCTGACGTATTAATTTTAAAATGTTTTCCGGTAATCATGAATAAATATGAATAGCAGAACTAGTGCTGAAAGGAGGACGATTCCGTAGGCACAGAGAAACCTTGTGGCTAATTTGTTTTGTAAAACTGACATTAGACAAGAATTTTGATTACCTATGTATGAAACATTTTGTATGGAAGAAGGGGTGTTTAATTCCCCGTGTATAAAAGTATGTTTTGTTAAACTTAACAGTTGTTTAATAAATAACAATAAATACAAACATTTTTTCATTACGTGTTTATCAAAACAGGTACCAACCAAGTAGTCGCATGCCCGGGGTGTCGAAAGACCAGGGTGTGGCATATAAAGCCCTTGAAAGACCTATACACTCCCCTAAGAGTACATTACCGTAATATGTCATCTCTGTGAACTCTTATTCCCAACCATATACTTTGAGAGATGCAATTTTAGCATATTCTGCCTAATCCACTCATCGCATGTTAGAAGTCCAGAAATGTCGATGTTTAGGGAATGTGTTCGATTTAGCTTGTCAAGGATATAGAGGATCCTCCACAATTTGGGCATAGCCTGGGAATAACATATTTTGGTAATTTCAAAGAACTCATTGACAAAGGTTGAGAATAGGAAGGTAATTCAATACTGAAAGGATAGAACAAGAAACACACCCATTGGGTAGAGCACAGGTCGGCTTTGGAAGAGGAGTCGTAGGGTTGAATTACAAAATTTTTAGGAAGAACTTGGGAAGCTTTCAGCTGCTCAATGCACTGATCATTGAAGGAACAAAGTTCCTCCTTATAGGACTCAAGGATCTTCTGATTCGTAAACTCGGAAACGTTGGATGATCGAAGAGATTTCTTCACCATTAGCAGGTTTTGCCGAGAAAAATTGAATCGAAAAAACAAAGGGAAGGTAAAAGTGAGAGGAGAGAATTAACCTGATCCTTCAAATTCCTCCGGTTATAATGAGTGAATAGTAAATTAGGGACTTGTGGTTATAATGAGCATCATAGCGGTCAAATCAACATGGGTAACCGGGTCAAAAGTCTATCCTTTAATCTCATCCACATCTTTTATTTGAAATTTGAAAATTTGAAATTTAACAGCTGTTAATCCACAGCTATAAAATTTGGGGACAATTGTCAGGGGTAGATTTTTCATACTCAGGATCCTTATGTCTTTACCATGCGACACTATCCTAACATGAATTATACACAGGAATAATTATTATCCCTCTCAGGAATTATGCACAGGTTCCCTCACAAGGGTCGCAAGGTGAAGGGCTCCGGATATGTCGTATAAGAGGTTTGAGAAAATGTGTTAAATGAGGCTAGAAGGGCTGCAACGTTCACTTACCTAGTCATCGCAGGATCCCAGAAATCTCGGACTTCTAGTTAGGATTTGTTTTAACCTTTGTACTATAAATAGCATGATCCGGTCGAGTTAAGATTAAGTTTTACACACAACGCACACTCACAATACTTGCAGTCAACTCTGTAACACATAGTTCTCGATCGATCAAAGCTCACAATTGTAATTTTTCAGGTGCTTAACTACCGAAGTTATGTCGTAGCTCCTGGGGTTTTTTTTTGTGCCGGAGATCATCTGTCAAAGAGATCAAGGGCTTTTTCCCCGTAACATATCACCTGTGTTCGTGCTCATTCATTATATTCGTCACATTACTCCTATAAACCTTTTTTATCAAGCCTATGATCCTGACATTAACTCCAGGATCCTCAATATCAAACTAGCAGTTTTTAAGAGTACCTCACCTAACTTTCTCAATTTGGTTACTAAATTGATCTTGTCAGAATTTGATCCAAACAATGTGCATGTTTGATGTTAGAATGTGTTTTGATTTATATTTCTAAACATTTTATATAAATTGGTAGCTCCTTGTTTTTATTAAGACTATGATTCACTCAACATAACCGACTTTTTAACATGCATGCCAGATTTATAGGTTGATGCTTTGATAGGATGTCCACGACAGAGATTGAAGGCTCCCATACTCTTCATGTTGGCATCCCGTCAACCATAAACAACCCGTTTATGTTAATTTGAATGTTTTGTTTAAAATTGATGAATTGGTGTACTTAGTACCTGATGTTTCCCGCTGCTATTTTATGATATTTACCGATATAAGAACTATGTTTTAATGCAATGATCCAACTATGTAGTCTTATGATAAGTGAGTCATACATCTAAGCTTTAAGGCTACACAGTATGAGCGCTATTAGCCCATCCACCTCAACATTTTTCTCCTCAATAGCGCCCTACCATACCATGTGCGCCATTGGAGGGGCACTATTGAGTGCTCGCCACTACAATAGCGATGAATAACGGAGCAGAGGGTGTTGACCATGTGGTTGTTTTTTTGCTGTTGATGGAAGAAGAAGAGGAAAGGAAGAAGGAGTGGTGTTGGTGACTGGATGTTTAAAGAATTTAGGGTTTAGTTGTGTGTTTTTGTTTTAAATAATAAAGAGTAGATGGGCTAACAAATGGGCTAAATTATGAATGCATTTTATCAAGTTTAATTATAAATGGGCTTAAAGGATGAATGTTTTTTTTAATTGAAACTAGTATTGTACCCCGCACATTGCGGCAGTACCAGTACAGTACCAGTACTGATACGGGATGTAGTTATCAAAAGAGATAAAAAAGCAACTTTATTGAAGTTTAAATACTTTAAGATAACTTAAGTATTTTATCACGCGTATTGTGATGGTCTCAGTAGTATTGGCACGCATTGTTGTCGTAAAGAAAGAAGGAAAAAGTAACTTTACCAAGTTAAGAAATTGTATAATAGCTTTATTAAAATACAGGGGTGTAAACGAAAAAAACACTATGAAATACAAATTCGTTTAAAAGAAAAAAACCATTAAATGACAACACCATTACTATAGTAAAGTGGTGTTGTCATTTGATATATATAATACTGTTATGTTTATTTAAAATGTTATGTCTTTTTTATATATTTATATATTTAAATGTTATACTTGTTAAAAAAACATAAAAAATGATTAAGTAATGACTGAAGGGTCCCATTCCATATCATGGGCTTTATTCAGAAAAGGCAATTGAGCCTCTTGTTCTACGTGACGCCTATGTGTCGATGAGGTGACGCAATGGAGCCCCTAGAGACTCTATTCCATACCCTCCAGCCTAATACAATAACCTAATATATACTTCCTATGAGCTTAAATTAAACCTTAGAACTTAGGAGCTATATTTTTGTTAGGAGTTAAATGCCTTTCAGTCCCTGTTGTTTGCGCCATTTTGTCAGTTTAGTCCAAAGGTTTCATTTTTCGCCTGTGGGTCCAAAAAGGTTTCACCGTTGCCATTTTAGTCCACTGTGTTAACTTCATCCATTATTTCAGTTAACGAGAAGGGCAATTTGGTGATTTTATAAGGCGGAACTGCCCTTCTATATAACAGAATTACATATAAAATGACTGAATTGCCCTTCTCGTTAACAGAAAAAATGGATGAAGTTAATCCAGTGAACTAAAATGGCAATGTTGAAACCTTTTTGGACCCACAGACAAAAAATGAAACTTTTGAACTAAACTGCTAAAATGGCCCAAACCACATGGATAAGCTTGGTATGACGTAGTCCAGGGGATGCCCCCAGGCCCCAACTCAATGTAGTGAGTGGCATCACTTGATGACGTTACCCCACTATTCACTTTTTGTATTTTTCTAATAAACTATACGCACCATAAAGATAAAAAAACTAAAACATAAAAAAGTATTGTCTCTTCACTTTAGAAATTAAAACGACCATCGACTTGCAAGAAAACTTCCACATCCTATGAATTAAAACTATAAATGGTATAAATATGAAATATGAACTTGAATTGATTAAGTGTGTCATAACAAGAAAAGAATCCCTCTATATATAGGGAGGAAGAGGGACCAAAAAGAAATAATTAATTACATGTGGGTACACCTATAATTGCATGCAAGGACATCTAGAATTGCATGCAAGGACTCTATAATTACATGTTGGGACCTCTAGTTAACAACTAGGTCCTTCTACTATTTACCACTAACACTCCTCCTCAAGTTGGAGCATAGATATTAATCATGCCCACTTGTTACATATGAAGTCTATTTGTGCCTTCCGGGGTGGTTTTGTGAAGATATCCGCTAGTTGGAATTCTGTCCTAACATGGATTGGCTGAATCGATGGGGGATCCTTTTAAGTACCGACCATCTGATCTCTGATTAGGTGACAATCAACCTCATTGTGTTTAGTTCTCTCATGGAATACTTGATTTTTGGCTATATGTATAGCTGATTGATTATCACAGTACAATCGCATCAAGTCTTCAGAGATAACCCCAAGTTCTTTGAGAAAACGACGAACCCATATCATCTCTGATGTAACATCTGCCATAGCTCTGTACTCTGATTCGACACTTGATATGGATACGGTGTGTTGTTTCTTACTCTTTCAGGATACAAGGTTTCCTCCAACAAAAAACATAATACCCAGTGGTGGCTTGACGGGAAATAGGACAGCCTGCCCAATCTACGTCTGAGAATCCAGATATATGTCCATCTCCATCTTCTGTGAAAGCACCCACACGACAATGACCCTGATCAGAATATAAGATCCCTAGGCCTGGTGTGGTCTTGAGATATCTTAAGACACGGAGAGCAACATCCCAGGGTCCCAGGTACGGAGTTGCCATGAACTGACTTAGGACACTGACGACAAAGGAGATATCTAGTCGGGTGACAGTTAAGTAGTTAAGCTTTCTGATCAATCGTCAGTATTGCTCAGGATCTTTCATTGGAATTCCGTCCTCTGGAAGGAGCTTCCTTGTAGGAAGTATGGGCCTATCAACCGATTTGCAACCTAGTAAGCCACACTCAGTTAGCATATCAAGGATTTCGTTAACAGAGAAGTATTCCTTGTGGGGAATGAGATACTTCTATGCCTAGGAAGTACCGAAGTCGCTAATCTGAAACTAAGACTGAATGAACTGTTTGATCTTGGTAATCCCTTCTTCATCATCCCCTGTAACTATGATATCATCCACATAAACAACTAAGATGATCCTTCATCCCTGATGATGTCTGAAGAATCCAGAGTGATCATATGTACTACGAACCATTCCAAATTCTCCCATAACACTAGAAAACCGACCAAACCATGCTCTGGGAGATTGTTTAAGGCCATACAGAGAACGGCGTAGTTTACATACTTTGGATGCCTCCTCCTCAATAATGAACACTGGTGGTTGCTCCTATAAACCTCTTCCTCATGAACACCATTAAGAAAGACGTTCTTGACATCAAGCTGGTGGAGCGCCCAATGATGAATGGCAGCAAGAGCAATACAAATGCGAACATAAGGAATTTTGGCAATTGGGGAGAAAGTCTCATCATAATTAATACTATAAACCTGGGAGTAGCCTTAGCTACCAAATGAGCGTTCAGACGATGTAGAGAACCATCAGGGTTAAGTTTAACCGTGAAGACCCAACGACAACCAATAACTCGCTTACAAAGAGGAAGTGGTTCATGATCCCATGTCTCATTGGCTCGTAAGGCCCCAATACTTCCATGGCTTGACGCCATCCTGGGTGAGCTAGAGTTGTCATCACATTCTTGGGAATCGGGTAGGAATCCAGGGAAGTGGTAAAGGCATGAGACTCAGTAGAGAGGTGAGCATAGGCAACGTAATCCTGAATGGGATAATGAGTGGAGCGTCTAGGTTCCCTGCTGAAGGAAATAGGGATATCGGGATATGGTGCACCCGAAAGTTCATAAGCCTCCGAGGTAGTATGGGTAGTATCTGGTAAGGGTGTATTAGGTTCAGTCATAGTGGGAGCAGAGGACGTATCAGAGGCATGAGTAGGTTGGGGATCAAGGGCCACTGAGGTTTGATCCTTACCTCGCCGAGTGTCACAACCCCCGACCTTACCCTGGGCGGGAGCCGTGAGCAGATACAAGTGGTACTGGTGTTTACTAAAATTGTCACAGTGGGAAACTTATCAGGACCGGGTGTTAGGAAAAATATCAAAGTTTCAAAACACCAAAATTTTCTTTTCATAAACTGTGGGGTAAAGCCCGTATTTACATAAAGGATTTTCCATGGGATAAACCCTTGATTACAAAACACGTTTTATTCAGGTTTACATAGCCACTTATTTAAGCTTGAGTGCCTCATAGCACTTTCTTCTCTTCACAGTAAATCACCTGAAACGCGTTTTAAAACATTTGATCAGTAAAAATACTGGTGAGTTCATTCAGTTGTACAAAACACATTGTTATAATTACAACATTAAGAGTTTTTACATTTGTTTATATCTTAAAATTACCCAATAATATTTGTCACTCAGCAAGACCTGTGACTATGGTCATATCATTGTTGATCATTCTCTCAACTAATGCAGCTTATCAAGTAGTGTATACAAAACCCCACATATCGACACTAATTTAAGAATACAAAGACTTAATCACTGTAAATATAACTAGAAAACATTTAGGGTTTTGAAAGCATTTTAATAAAATAGAATGACTCACATTACAGATTTAGGGTTTCAGTACTAGCCTTCTGGTTTAATGCTTGGTTTCCTAATTAAGCACACAATTAGTGTATTAACTCAATTCAGCTTTAAGATAATCACGAGATAAAAACCAACAACGTGATGACAAAGTATAGCCTAATTCAGGCAGCACTTAAACATCCGTTGGCTTGGTTTCAATCGATCGGATAGGGTACCGTACCAGTGATTCGAGTTAGCATGCTGATTACCGGAAGAGGTTTAGAACTCGGGTGTAATAGCAGCAATTTAGAGAGAAAGAAAAGTAGTGAGCGACTGAGAATGCCCCATGCACGTTCCTTTTATAGTTGATCTTGGACCTCGTCGCGTCGCACGACTGAATATGTATTACCCATTCGCGTAGCGCAAAGGGTCTAATCTAGGGCATAGGTGTCATGAGTCACCACGTAGGCATTCCACGTGGCTGCCTGTCACACCCCGATTTCCACGTGTCTCACCGGTGGGCCCGGTGGGGGATTAACGTGACGTAGTTAGCAACAATATAGTCAAACCACACAATATATGAATGCACAGCGGAAGCATAAAGATAATTATATTTCAACCATTGTTTGTAATATCAATGTATTACGAATAGTCGAAAAGTATCCACAGGGGATCAAATAAAATATGAGTATTGTTCAACAGACGTAGGCATCTTAAGCTTGCGAGACTCTTTATTGATGCTAAGGAGAAATAGCCAGCCAATTACGCTTAGTACCCGCATTTAATCTTTTTGGGAAAATACGTCAGTTTACACTGGTAAATACATTCAACCGACACTTTTGTAAAATGTTTATTTAAAATTGATTTGAATGCACAAGGCACAAACTCTTTATAAGTTGGGAGAATTATTTAAATTTATAATCTTGTGAACGAATTACATGTTCCTTATGCGTTCAGTAGCCCGGATCTTGTCCGGGTTAAAGATTAATAGACACACCACATAGCATAAAACCGTGGCGGTTAAATCAACGGCTATACCTTATAATTATGGACATAATGCCGGGTGTACGCCTACACCCGGATGTCAAGGTCGTGGCCATTTCGTAAAATGTTGCCAAGGATATCCGGGACATGGTCATTAACCCCCCAAAGGCTTTTAAGTAAACAAAACTGTTTAAACGAGCCGATCAAATTATTCAATTAACCACCAAACGATGGAAGATTTGATGCCCGATCAAGCGGTATTTTATATACCGTAACCCAAGCCCGTATAACGGAAAATAAGTTAAAAGTATTTACCTTTGCAAGTATAAATCCTTAATCGAATAAATTGCAAATAGCTTTTACTGGTCTCCTATTCTGGAACGAAGGTTTAAAATAACCTATTAGAATCCTAACGGGTCTTTAATTTAGCCGTAGCTTAGACCGGTCAGTTTCAAAGGATAGTTACGGTTTAATCGCGTGAAAGGCGAAAACCGGGAATGGAATGTGATTTGGACCCAACAAGTTTGAAGACTTGTTTTATATGGGTATAATAACCACACTCTGGATTTTGGGGTCAAAACAATAAGGTTTGACCCGTTTCGGCTAGTTTATGTAAACTAGTTACATAAGCCGAACCGTGCGCGCAAAAGGCGTAACGGGTAACCGTAAGAGTCCTACACTGGTTTCCCTAGTCAATATGCTTTAAAGAGGTTGTGGTATCAGTAGGATACCTTCCATAATGCCCGTAACGGGTTTAAATCCATTTTATGCCCCGTAGGGGTATTTCGGTCATTTTAAAGATTTATAAAAGAGGTTTCTGAGTTCTACAGGAAATCTGAGTTTTCCGAACAGTTTATAAAGTTCAAAATACTTTATTTATTATTTAAAATCAGTAGCAACTGGAATCGGGTCAAAAGACCTTTTAGAACTCAAGTTATGGCCGAAAAAGGTATATTCGGTAATTACCGAACCGATGCCATAACCGCAGGTTATGAGCAGGTTAAAAATAATTAAAAATCTTTAAAAATCCCAAAATATTATTTTACATCAGTGTTTAAAAGGTTTGGTGTCGAAATCTGGGTTTAGATAGGCGTTATGCTAATTGCGCCATTTAATTACTAAAGTTTCCGTAATTTGCGCTATTTAGCATAACTCCTATTCTGGACCTCGGATTGACGTGAAATTTTAGGGAAATGTTTAGAAATCAGTAACTAAGGTTATGGTTCTTTCACATGTCCGAAATTCTCGTTTTAAATTAAAAAGGGCGTTACGGTCAACTTTTAAGCATTTAACGGAAATGTGTAAAAAGACTCGGACAAACAACGAACCGGTCACAGAGGGTTATACCATCATGTAACCTGGTCCTAAGAGAGTCCTAAGGCATATCTAAATCATACTTTAACGGGTCAGAACTGAAGTCAAAGCAAAAGTCAAAGTTTTGCGACTTTCGGCTCCGAACCGGGTCAAAACAGTAAATGGTCGGATCAAACAAGCTTAGACTAGTTAATATATTATTATTATGTTTTATGAGTGTCAAAACAGGTTACACACCATCTACATTACTGATGATGCATAAAATTGCAAAATAGCATTTCTGTTGACTTTTTCTAAGCACGTTTGACTCGACATTCGGACTAGTTTGAGTGGGAATCAGAGGGTGCCCTTTTAGGGGTTTAAAGCCCACATGATTACCAACATATAACTACCTTTGATTTGACAAACCACTAGACCATTTGTGATTTATCTCAAAGTCAATCGTTAGTTACGACAGATTGACTTTTAAGCTAAACTATGCAAAAACTAAGCCACAATGGGTTAGGCATACTTACAGAAGCTTGGTGCACGACTAGTGATGTTAGAAGAATGCTTGAGAGCTTCAGAAATGATCAAGAAGGCAGGTTTGAGGTGTGTTGAACAATGGAACACTACCTTGCCTTTTATAGTGAAAAATTGAGCTCAAGATCATTACAACTCAATCTATCATTGCTCATGGATGATCAGCAGGTGTCCCTGAGTGCTAGGGGACATGTAGGGGGCGCCCATGCTTCAATTAATGCATCCAAGATCGTTTACAAGCTCAAACATTGAATCTATCCAAGTTTACTGCATCTGGGACTCCCACGCGGCCCGCATTAAGATTCAGGCTAGGCTCACGCGGGCCGCCTGAATCCTAATGTCAGTAACCGAATCCACAGATGGCGCGCAGCCCGCCTGAACTTCCTTGTTTCGCTAATGCGGGCCGCCTGAGGCCTGAATTTCAAGATTTTCAAATCTTTTGTAATCATTAACCTGACCTTTCGGTTTCGAAGGGGTAACTTTGCGATTTGGCCCTCGATTATTTACGAATAAGGGCCTCGTGATATTTACCCGCATTGTTAAGTCCCCGGTTAGTTTAATTACTATCCGAAAAGCCTTAATTTTTATTGTTGACGCCTTTAACCCCTCGCATACGAATTTGATCATAACTTTCTCGTTTTAAAACGGAACTTCGCGAAATTTATATCGTATATTCTAGTGAGCGTATTTTACTGTTACAAAGTCTCGGGTTCGTCAAAGGGTCACACAGAGGTATAAAATAAACATGTTGACACCATTAACCCCTGTAGTTTGTAATCTCTCACTTTCTTCCGCATTTCGCTCCGTACGATCCATGATTGATTCGTTTGAAGGTACGAGCATCATTTAGGGTTACTACACAATATATTTACCCCTCGTTGACATTTCTAATCCTCGAATTTACATACATTCAAGGTTTGTCAACTCTAGTCCTTTATTTAGTATTTAATACCACGTGTAAACTCATGACACGTGTCAACACATTATTGGACACAAAATTTCGAGGTGTTACATCCTCACCCCCTTAAAATAAATCTCAACCCGAGATTTACTAAAACAAATAAGGGTATTTTTCTTTCATCATGGATTCAACCTCCCACGTGAATTCGGGACCTCTACGGGCATCCCATTTGACCTTAACAATAGGTACATGCTTCCTTCGAAGCTTCTTTACCTGTCGATCTTCAATTGACAAGGGTTTTTCCACAAATTTTAAGCTCTCATCTATGTGCACATCTATATGTGGTATCACCAGTGACTCATCAGCGAAGCACTTCTTCAGATTGCAGATGTGGAACACATTGTGAATTCCACTGAGCTCTTCAGGTAAGTTTAACTTATAGGCAACTGACCCGACACGTTCGATAACCTCGAAAGGTCCTATATACCTCGGGCTTAGTTTGCCTTTCTTACCGAAATGCATCACCCCTTCCAGGGTGATACTTTAAGCAACACTTTATCACCTACTTCGAAGTGAAAATCTTTACGCTTTGGATCTGCGTAACTTTTCTGCCTATCTCGGGCAGCTTTGAGACGGTCTCGAATCTGGACAATCTTGTCCGTCGTTTCAAAGACTATCTCTGGTCCTGATAATTGGACATCTCCAACTTCCGCCAAACAAACAGGCGATCTACACTTTCTACCGTACAATGCCTCGAAGGGCGCAGCCTTAATGCTGGTATGGTAGCTATTGTTGTAGGAGAATTCGATTAATGGTAGGTTCTTATCCCAACTACCACCCAAATCGATCGCACATGCGCGTAGCATGTCTTCTAACGTCTGAATAGTACGCTCACTCTGACCGTCCGTCTGAGGATGGTAAGCCGTACTAAAATTCAAACGTGTGCCCAAAGATTGCTGGAAACTTTTCCAAAAATGCGACGTGTATCTAGTATCTCTGTCAGAGATAATAGACACAGGTATGCCATGTAAGGCTACAATCTTGTCAACGTATAACTGGGCCAACATGTCGGAGCTATAAGTCTCCTTGATGGGTAAGAAATGTGCTGACTTAGTTAGTGTATCAACTATAACCCATATTGTATCATTTCCTTTCCTCGTCTTAGGTAACTTGGTGATAAAATCCATAGTTACCATTTCCCACTTCCATTCGGGAAGTTCAGGCTGTTGTAGCAAGCCTGACGGCTTTTGATGCTCAGCTTTGACTTGCGCACAAGTCAAGCATTTTGCTACATAAGCGGCTACAGACTTTTTCAAGCCTATCCACCAATAATTTGCCTTTAGATCCTGATACATCTTATCAGCTCCAGGGTGAACAGAATACTTGGAACTATGGGCTTCCTAGAGGATAACATCTCGTAGTCCTCCATAAATTGGAACCCATATTCGTCCATTTAATCGTAAGATTCCGTCCTTGCTAAGAGTTAACTGCTCCTCAGTTACTCCTAGCTTTTCTTTAGGATAGTTAGCTTCCAACACAGCTTCCCTCTGTGCAGCTAACAACCTTTCAATCAAATTATTCTTCACTTCAATGCTCTTGGCATTGATTCGGATGGGTTTCACCCTTTCCTTTCGACTCAAGGCATCAGCGACTACATTCGCCTTGCCGGGATGATATCTGATTTCACAATCATAATCATTTAAAGTCTCCATCCAACGGCGCTGCCTCATGTTTAATTCCTTCTGATTAAACAGATGTTGAAGGCTCTTATGATCAGAATAGATCACAAACTTGATACCATACAGATAATGCCTCCACAGTTTTAGTGCGAACACAACGGCACCCAACTCCAAGTCATGGGTGGTGTAATTCTTCTCATGCACCTTTAACTGTCTTGAAGCATAGGCAATAACCTTGCCTTTCTGCATAAGCACACACCCCATGCCAGTGTGTGATGCGTCGCAGTAAACTACGAACTCTTCGGTACCTTCAGGCAGTGTTAGTACAGGAGCGTTGCTCAACTTTTGCTTCAGAATATCAAAGGACTCTTGCTGCTTAGGGCCCCAAACAAACTTTACCTTCTTCTTGGTCAAGGAAGTTAAGGGCGCAGCAATCCTTGAAAATTTTTCAATGAAACGCCTGTAATATCCTGCTAACCCCAGGAAACTACGAATCTCTGTAGGCGTCTTTGGCTCTTGCCAATTCATGACAGCTTCTACTTTAGCGGGATCCACTTGGATACCACGCTCGCTGACAACATGTCCAAGGAATTGGACTTCTCGAAGCCAGAATTCGCACTTAGAGAATTTGGCATAGAGTTTCTCATGATGCAGGAGTTTGAGAATACAGTGAAGGTGTTTCTCATGGTCAGCTCGGTTCTTCGAGTAGATAAGAATATCGTCGATGAAAACGATGACGAATTTGTCTAAGTACGGCTTGCAAACGCGATTCATGAGATCCATGAATGCGGCCGGTGCATTAGTGAGCCCAAAAGGCATCACTAGGAACTCATAATGACCATAACGAGTCCTGAATGCAGTTTTATGTACGTCTTCATCTCTGACTTTCAGTTGATGGTAGCCTGACCTCAAGTCAATCTTCGAGAAATAACTTGCCCCTTGTAACTGATCGAACAAATCGTCGATCCTCGGCAAAGGATACCTATTCTTTATCGTGACTTTGTTAAGCTCGCGATAATCGATACACAGACGCATCGATCCGTCCTTCTTTTTGACAAACAAGACTGGTGCTCTCCAAGGAGACGAACTAGGTTTAATGAAACCTTTAGCTAGCAGTTCATCCAGTTGTGTCCTTAACTCCTTCATTTCGGTTGGTGCTAACCTGTAAGGTGCTCTAGCAACAGGTGCTGCTCCAGGGATGATATCAATCCTGAATTCCACTTGCCTATCTGGTGGCAAACCAGGTAGATCTTCAGGGAAAACTTCTGGATATTCCGAAATGACGGGAAATGTCTTCTATCTTTGGTTTTGGCTCTTCAATAATCACTTGTGCCATGTAGATGACACAACCCTTCTTTAAACATTTTGAAGCCTTGAGCATAGACACTTGCTCAGGCAGTCCATATTGGGTATCTCCCCGAATGGTAAGCGATTCACCAGACGGAGTCTTTATCACCACTTGCTTTCTGTTGCAGACGATTTGGGCATGGTTGTGAGATAACCAGTCCATACCCAATACTATGTCAAAACCGGCCAATTTAAAGG
Source organism: Helianthus annuus (assembly GCF_002127325.2). Taxonomy (NCBI): domain Eukaryota; kingdom Viridiplantae; phylum Streptophyta; class Magnoliopsida; order Asterales; family Asteraceae; genus Helianthus; species Helianthus annuus. The sequence continues at coordinate 43,257,824 of NC_035440.2, forward strand.
GAAGTAGAGATAGAGGAAAAAAGTGGTTCTTAATGGATATCACACATCCATCTAACACAGTGGAGACGGTTTCTATGGTGCCATCTGCTAGCTCTACCTCATAATTCACATTTAAGGTTTTGACAGGCATATTCAGCAATTTGCAAAATTTATGATCTACGAAAGACTTATCAGCGCCTGAATCAAAAAGTACTCTTGCAAAGACATCATTTACAAGGAAGGTACCTGTGATCACGTTATCGTCTAGCACAGCTTCCTTCGCATCCATCCTGAAGACTCTTGCATTGGTCTTCTTGGCCTCTTCAGGCTTCTTGGCATTTTTAGGGCAGTTGGTTTTAATGTGCCCCTTCTCATTGCAACTGTAGCAAGTTGCATCCTTCAGCTTTTTGCAATCCAAGGTCTTGTGGTCCTTGGACTTGCATATCCCGCAAGCAAATGACTTCGACTGAGTCTGCGAGTTCGATTCGAGTCTGCACTTTCCAAAGTGGTGTCTCTTGCAAATTTTGCACTTGGGCTTCTCACCAGACTGATGCCCATCCTTCCTTGACTCAGACCCTCTCTTGTTGTCACCGTTACCACGGTGCTTCTTGCTCGATCTGCGTGAATTATCATCTTCACGCTTTCTCTTCTCAGCCTCTTTGTTCCTTAGCGATCTTTGTCTGACCTCATCCAGAGTGAGGGACAAAGATATATCAGCTACAGATCTAAAGGTAGCTAGCCGAGAGGCCTTTACGCTTGCCTTTATCTCGGGGGCTAAACCACCGATAAAACGAGCTATTCTCTTTGGTTCCGGGGTTACCAGATACGGAACCAACCGGGACATTGTGTTGAAGCTCGTGAGGTAAGCTTGACAGTCAAGGTTCGTCATAACCAACGATAGGAAGTCGGACTCGATCTTTTCAACCTCATGTTGAGGGCAGTAATTTTCCTTGATGAGAGAAATGAATTCCTCCCACGTCATGCTGTACAAAACAGCCTTCCCCGAGGCCTGAACCAACGACCTCCACCAAGCCAGGGCTTCGCCCTTGAATGATTGCGAAACAAACTTTACCACGTCTCTTTCTGCACAACCACTGATGTCCACCACGGTGTCCATCTCGTCTAACCAAGTCATACAATCTACCGCGCCCTTCTCCCCAGTGAAATCTCGGGGTTTGCAAGATACGAAATACTTGTAGGTGCAACCCCTGGCGCGAGAGGCATCAGTAAACACTTTTTCCTTAGGACGAACACTGTTTTCATTGGATGAGTGTTTATCGTCGTCCTTTTTAGGCTTAGACGGTGGTTTTCTGTGAGATTATGAGTGGGTTTTTGGCTTTGAGTGCGGTGTAGATAAGGTCTTGCTCCGGGACTCGGTGTACTCTTCATACTGTCGATCCAAGGCTGCCTTAACAGCACCGTCGACAAGAGCTTTCAATTCCGCGCCCATTAAATGAATCTGGGCGTTATCATTTTCATCTTCTTTCGAATGACTATTCACTTCATTTGGACCAGCCATTGTAACTTGAATCTGCTACAGAAGATAATGACAAAGTTTTATTTAGGAGTTTATTATGGAATTGTCTTTTATGGAAATTCATTAACCATGGTAAACATAGACCATATCTGGTTAATTTGTTACTCATATTTATTTAGGATTTGAATATAACTTATCCTAATTACAAACAATATTGTTAGTGGCACAACAGCCTAGTCACAAGGACATTTTTATAATATTAGCCGGGATTACAGAGAATCAAGGCATGAAGGTTTGAACCGTAGTCCTTTTACCTTTTCTGACAGGGAGTCATAGACTACAACTGCCTTTTGTCTTATATGACAATAAGTATGGCCCGTAGGCGCTACATCACTAATGGATGTTTAATAAGTTTGGCCCGTAGGCACTACATTGCTATTGGATGTTTAATAAATTTGGCCCGTAGGCACTACATCGCTAATGGATGTTTAATAAATTTGGCCCGTAGGCACTACATCGCTAATGGATGTTTAATAAATGATCATCTTCATTGATGATTTAACCCATGATTTACAAATCATTAATTTGGGCTTTGGAATCCTTAGAAGGATTCTTATATAAGAATGACGCGTGCGATTTTAACGAATCACATCTGCCATGAACGTTAACATGTTTACAGAGGTTAACTGGGAATCTGAATCTTTTAATCAGGTCTTACCATCTTGGCCGGGTCTTATAATGACACCTGGCTAGGTTTCACCATTAAGATCCTTTATTTAGGCACATTAATTTAAAAGGAATGATTTTTTTGATTTATTTCATATATAATAACAAAATGAAATTCATAACATAACATTCCATTACTTATAGTAATGATTACACGCTGCCCTAAACGGCACTTTTTAAATAAGTAAATACCTACACAGAGGTTTACTGAAAACAAGTCCACGCAGGGACCAAATACAAAGATAGATGTCCGCGCAGGGACTAAAAGATAAGTCCACGCAGGGACTAAACACGATAAATGTCCTCGCAGGGACTAAAATACTTAAGGCAAATGTCCTCGCAGGGACTTGATTGCAACAGTACATATAATAATACATAAAGAGACTAATGATCTCGCTTCTTCCTCCCTTTTAGTAGGTTTGCTAGGCCTTTGAGAAATCCACGATTACTCTTACGTTCTTGTTCGAAGTCTCGTTCCACACGGTTTAGACGATGGAGGATTTCTTCTTACTCCGGTGGAGAAAAACGTGGCTGCTGCAACGGTTGCTGTACCGGAGGTCTAGAAGGTATTGGATACCCATGAGCTGAGTAATCTGGTCTCCAAGAGGTTCCATGGAGGGCATTGTAATTAGCCGCTACCACGTATGGATCGGCATCATAGTTATAGTTGTAGTGCGTGTGAGTCGGCTGCTCAAACGGGTTATACGCGGTGGAACCGCCGTATGCTGGTATTGGATTGTCATATCCGAATGGTGGCGGAGGTGGTGCAACTGGTGCAGAATTCACCTCTGCAGGGTGACCAGAAGGTTCCCCTAATTGTGGTTCTTCAGACACTGATGGAAAGTGACTCGCACTCGAGTGGCGAGGGGTGCTGAAATGGAATTCCCCTCCTCGGGTGGACATCCGCGCGCCTGATCTTCCACGCCTTGGCGGATCAGGAGGTGCTTGCTGAACTGGTGGCGGTGGCATAACTGCCACGAACCGCGAATCCTCAGAAGGATCCTGTTGTTGCTGTTGATCATGAGGCGAGAAGTGATGAGAAGGTGTGAAGTACCAATTACATTGGTCAAACCTCGCCTGATAACTGTCGGGACCTTGATAGGGTGTTCCATGAAAGGATGACCCATCAGAGATCTTGATTGGATGGTTGGGAGTACCCCTTGCAGGCTCGACGGGATCTGTATCCTCGTCCATATCTACTGCATTATCTTCGGAAAAGTGATCCTCTGGTCCTAAAGGGTTATAACCTATTGGTTCTTGGACATAATCCGCTGGGTTGAATTGTCCTACGAAGAAAGGAGAAGGATCGCCATAAGAACGGTGCGAAGCAGATCGCTGGAGAGGTATAAACGAAGGTTGAGGGTTATTGGGTTCATTCTCTGAGTTTGGTCCGAAAGAATGACGGTATGAAGGTGTCGAACTGTGCGAGGTGGAATGTCTTGCAGGTTCGAAGAGGTTCCTTCTACGTCTCTGTGGTTCCTCACTCCTTGTACTCGAAGGAGCTCGCATGTTCGAAGGTCCGGCCTCGAGATCATTGTGAGTAATGATCGGCCCTTTGCCTCTTCCTCCTCTTCTTCTTCTAATTGCTGGCGGCATATTTCCTTCTTTCAAAACTTTAAATCACAATAAACAATAAAAAGACAAACTGGAATAACAATTCGAATTTGTCCTATGTTCTTGTCTAGACTCAAGTATGTGCAATTGTGTCATTGAGATTAAACACATAAGGATAGTGTTTAATTCACTCAATGTTGGCTCTGATACCAACCTGTCACACCCCGATTTCCACGTGTCTCACCGGTGGGCCCGGTGGGGGATTACCGTGACGTAGTTGGCAACAATATAGTCAAACCACACAATATATGAATGCACAGCGGAAGCATAAAGATAATTATATTTCAACCATTGTTTGTAATATCAATGTATTACGAATAGTCGAAAAGTATCCACAGGGGATCAAATAAAATATGAGTATTGTTCAACAGACGTAGGCATCTTAAGCTTGCGAGACTCTTTATTGATGCTAAGGAGAAATAGCCAGCCAATTACGCTTAGTACCTGCATTTAATCTTTTCGGGAAAATACGTCAGTTTACACTGGTAAATACATTCAACCGACACTTTTGTAAAATGTTTATTTAAAATTGATTTGAATGCACAAGGCACAAACTCTTTATAACTTGGGAGAATTATTTGAATTTATAATCTTGTGAACGAATTACATGTTCTTTATGCGTTCAGTAGCCCGGATCTTGTCCGGGTTAAAGATTAATAGACACACCACATAGCATAAAACCGTGGCGGTTAAACCAACGGCTATACCTTATAATTATGGACATAATGCCGGGTGTACGCCTACACCCGGATGTCAAGGTCGTGGCCATTTCGTAAAATGCTGCCAAGGATATTCGGGACATGGTCATTAACCCCCCAAAGGCTTTTAAGTAAACAAAACTGTTTAAACGAGCCGATCAAATTATTCAATTAACCACCAAACGATGGAAGATTTGATGCCGATCAAGCGGTATTTTATATACCGTAATCCAAGCCCGTATAATGGAAAATAAGTTAAAAGTATTTACCTTTGCAAGTATAAATCCTTAATCGAATAAATTGCAAATAGCTTTTACTGGTCTCCTATTCTGGAACGAAGGTTTAAAATAACCTATTAGAATCCTAACTGGTCTTTAATTTAGCCGTAGCTTAGACCGGTCAGTTTCAAAGGATAGTTACGGTTTAATCGCGTGAAAGGCGAAAACCGGGAATGGAATGTGATTTGGACCCAACAAGTTTGAAGACTTGTTTTATATGGGTATAATAACCACACTCTGGATTTTGGGGTCAAAACAATAAGGTTTGACCCGTTTCGGCTAGTTTATGTAAACTAGTTACATAAGCCGAACCGTGCGCGCAAAAGGCGTAACGGATAACCGTAAGAGTCCTACACTGGTTTCCCTAGTCAATATGCTTTAAAGAGGTTGTGGTATCAGTAGGATACCTTCCATAATGCCCGTAACGCGTTTAAATCCATTTTATGCCCCGTAGGGGTATTTCGGTCATTTTAAAGATTTATAAAAGAGGTTTCTGAGTTCTACAGGAAATCTGAGTTTTCCGAACAGTTTATAAAGTTCAAAATACTTTATTTATTATTTAAAATCAGTAGCAACTGGAATCGGGTCAAAAGACCTTGTAGAACTCAAGTTATAGCCGAAAAGGGTATATTCGGTAATTACCGAACCGATGCCATAATCGCAGGTTATGAGCAGGTTAAAAATAATTAAAAATCTTTAAAAATCCCAAAATATTATTTTACATCAGTGTGTAAAAGGTTTGGTGTCGAAATCTGGGTTTAGATAGGCGTTATGCTAATTGCGCCATTTAATTACTAAAGTTTCCGTAATTTGCGCTATTTAGCATAACTCCTATTCTTGACCTCGGATTGACGTGAAATTTTAGAGACATGTTTAGAAATCAGTAACTAAGGTTATGGTTCTTTCACATGTCCGAAATTCTCGTTTTAAATTAAAAAGGGCGTTACGGTCAACTTTTAAGCATTTAACGGAAATGTGTAAAAAGACTCGGACAAACAACGAACCGGTCACAGAGGGTTATACTATCATGTAACCTGGTCCTAAGAGAGTCCTAAGGCATATCTAAATCATACTTTAATGGGTCAGAACTGAAGTCAAAGCAAAAGTCAAAGTTTTGCGACTTTTGGCTCCGAACCGGGTCAAAACAGTAAATGGTCGGATCAAACAAGCTTAGACTAGTTAATATACTAATTATTATGTTTTATGAGTGTCAAAACAGGTTACACACCATCTACATTACTGATTATGCATAAAATCGCAAAATAGCATTTCTGTTGACTTTTTCTAAGCACGTTTGACTCAACATTCGGACTAGTTAGAGTGGGAATCAGAGGGTGCCCTTTTATGGGTTTAAAGCCCACATGATTACCAACATATAACTACCTTTGATTTGAAAAACCACTGGACCATTTGTGATTTATCGCAAAGTCAATCGTTAATTACGACGGATTGACTTTTAAGCTAAACTATGCAAAAACTAAGCCATAATGGGTTAGGCATACTTACAGAAGCTTGGTGCACGACTAGTGATGTTAGAAGAATGCTTGAGAGCTTCAGAAATGATCAAGAAGGCAGGTTTGAGGTGTGTTGAACAATGGAACACTACCTTGCCTTTTATAGTGAAAAATTGAGCTCAAGATCATTACAACTCAATCTATGATTGCTCATGGATGATCAGCAGGTGTCTCTGAGTGCTAGGGGACATGTAGGGGGTGCCCATGCATCAATTAATGCATCCAAGATCGTTTACAAGCTCAAACATTGAATCTGTCCAAGTTTACTGCATCTGGGACTCCCACGCGGCCCGCATTAAGATTCAGGCTAGGCTCACGCGGGCCGCCTGAATCCTAATGTCAATAACCGAATCCACAGATGGCGCGTGGCCCGCCTGAACTTCCTTGTTTCGCTAATGCGGGCCGCCTGAGGCCTGAATTTCAAGATTTTCAAATCTTTTGTAATCATTAACCTGACCTTTCGGTTTCGAAGGGGTAACTTTGCGATTTGGCCCTCGATTATTTACGAATAAGGGCATCGTGACATTTACCCGCATTGTTAAGTCCCCGGTTAGTTTAATTACTATCCGAAAAGCCTTAATTTTTATTGTTGACGCCTTTAACCCCTCGCATACGAATTTGATCATAACTTTCTCGTTTTAAAACGGAACTTCGCGAAATTTATATCGTATATTCTAGTGAGCGTATTTTACTGTTACAAAGTCTCGGGTTCGTCAAAGGGTCACTCAGAGGTATAAATTAAACATGTTGACACCATTAACCCCTGTAGTTTGTAATCTCTCACTTTCTTCCGCATTTCGCTCCGTACGATCCATGATTGATTCGTTTGAAGGTACGAGCATCATTTAGGGTTACTACACAGTATATTTACCCCTCGTTGACATTTCTAATCCTCGAATTTACATACATTCAAGGTTTGTCAACTCTAGTCCTTTATTTAGTATTTAATACCACGTGTAAACTCATGACACGTGTCAACACATTATTGGACACAAAATTTCGAGGTGTTACACTGCCACGTGTCCACTGTCATTCAAAAGTCGGTCGCGTCGCACGATCACATAGTTATACCACCGTCGCGTAGCATGACGTGGCCTGGTTCAGAATTCTTTTGTTTTTCATGCTGGTTCTTATCGTGCATGTTTGGAGTCTCGGTTATGAGTCGTTATGGTCTTTTCGAGGGTTGTTACACCGAGAATATGTGAAGAGTAATGGCGGAGGATCTGTCGGAAGGCGAGAAGCTGTACGAGTTGGAACTGTGGTGTCTGAGACCGGAAGGGTAGAGGGAGTAGATGATACAGGAAAGGTGTCACACCCCGATATTTACAACATCGCCCGGTGGGCCTGGATGGGGAGTACGTGACGAGATTGATATCAAGATACACAATATAGTATAGCGGAAGTCTTAGATTTAAAATATTATTACAAACATAATTGTCCGAGTGTTCAAAAATAATAATACAGACTGCTTGTAATAAAAGATCCATAGGCGGATCAAAAAATGTACAAAAATGAAATAACATAGTATAGGCTTCAGTGTTGCAGAAGTCGGTCTAGGCGCTAATCGGTTGTTCATCGCCTAAATTTGAGCAAATCGGCCAATAAATCGGTCTAGGTCAAAACCGGTCCTAGTCGGTCAAGTCGGACTAATCGGGCTAGGGTTTTTTGCTCAAAATCGGTCCTAGTCGGTCAAAAGTTGGTTAATATTTGAATTTGTAAGTACTTGATTTGTTATGTTTAAATTTAATTGCTTATGTTTGAACCATACTATTTGAAATTTGAAGTATTTATATGAATTTTGAAGTATTATTATTATCTTATTGTGTATATATATATATATATATATATATACATAAATTTGAAAAATTACATATAAAGATTCCCATTCCGATTAATCACGATTAATCCCTAGGCGATACCTCACCGCCCGACTAGCGCCTAGCGCCTTCTACAACATTGATAGGCTTCTATGCAAAGGAGTTGCAAATTCCTCTTCTAGCATTACCAGGCAACTTCCAGCCTATTACGTAACCTTGCAACCTGTAACTTAGTCTTTTGAAGATTCGTCAGTTTACACTGGTAAATACAAATAACCGACTCATTTTGAAAATGTTTCAAAATTGTTTTAAGTGCACAAGGCACATATAATTTATATAAATAACTTGGGACAATTCAAAATGATCTTGTATACAGTTTTACATGCATGTCAATACATATGGGGTCCGGTGCAGAAACCAAATAACATGATTAACCGACACGCCACTTTAACCCATAAAGGGGTATCCCCAATATGGGTAAGATAAATATTTTATAATAGTATTAGCATCTGTCAGGTGTATGCCTACACCCCGTGCTTAGTCGTGGCCATTAGTAACTTGAATAAGCCAAGAATATCCAAGACACGGTCGAATTAACCCCCATTGTTTAAGTTATCAGACAAAACAGATTAAAACGGGTTATGAAGATTTTGTAGTCACAATCCGACATATGATCCCATACCCGACCATGCGGTAATAATTTACCGCATCCCAAGCCCATATAGGGAAAATAGGTTAAGAGTATTTACCTAGCTTAATTATGTCTTACAATGCAAGATAATAAAGTAAGCACAGTCGTAATCAATTAACTAAGGCTGATTGCAATCTACCGAAAGGCCCTAGTCTGGAATGAATGGTATAATACCCAATTAGAATGTTAACGAGTCCTATTTAAGTTGTAGACTTGGACCGATTAACTTAAATTAATGAAAAGAGTACGATACGCTTGATTAAGCGATGAACGGAATAAAATGTAGTTTAAACCCAACAAGTATTAAGACTTGTATAATATGGGTAAACAATATACATTCTGGAATTTGAAATAAAAATGATAAGAATTGACCTGTTTCAGTAAACTTACGTAAACTAGTTACATAAGCTTAACAGTACGCATATAAGCGATATCGGGTAACCGGATGAGTCATAAACAAGTTCTATATGCCAATATACTTTAAATAAGTTTTAACATCAGTAGGTTATCAACTTATATGACCATGGAGGTTTTAAAATCAAAATATGCACCATAAGGGCGTTTTAATCATTATTTGACATAATTTGAGAACTTGCATAAAAATCTGAGTTATGAACAAGTACATTCTGTAAAAACACTTTAATTATGTTATAATATCAGTTGGTAATAGATTTTATATGATATTTATGGTTTAAAACCATATCATGCGCCAAAAGGGCATTTTGGTCATATTATAACATAATTTACGAATTTGTATCAAAACTCAGGTTATGAACAGATTTGTAATACCAAAATATGTTAATTATAGTAACATATCAGTAGGTAATTCATTTTGCATGTTCATCATTGATTAAAACCAAGTTTTATGCAAAAAGGGCATTTTGGTTATAATTAGGCATAATACAAGAACTTGTGTAAAAACTCAGAATCTGATTATGATCAAGTAGTATAACCTTAGAGGGTTATTCTACATTATATTATAATATGATCATAATACAACTAAAATTCCGTAGCTAACTTAGCTAAATCGGGTCAGAATCGAAAGTCAAAGCAGAAGTCAAACTGCTCGACTTTCGGTTGCGAGTGATGTGTGTAAAATGCAACATATAAAACACATCAATTAAGGCATAAAACTAACCCTTTTTAAGTACTAATGTTGGAAAAAGAGTGTTTTTGTCTTCCTTTTGTATTTTCAGGATGAAATGAGCTCAAAATCGCAAAAGAAGCAAAAAGACTACTAAATCTACCATAAATACAAGAAAAGGAACAAAAGTGAACTGCCCGGACCCTCAACGGCACCTCCCAAGACAAAGAGAAGAGAAACAGAGCCTGAACACGCCCTGTGTCCAGTGAACACGGGGGCGTGCCCAGGAAGCAGCAGAAAAGACAAACCAGTAGAAGCTTCCATTGCTCACCACGGGGCCGTGCCCAGCGGACACGGGGGCGTGTTGAAAGTACAGCAGGCGCATTAATTGTAATTCGCAATTACAATTAATGAAGAGAGAGAATGTCAGACGGGCACGGGGCCGTGTTCAGCGAACACGGGGCCGTGTCCAGCGTTCTGTTCAGCCTATAAATAGAGGAGCTTGGCTTCATTCTCTCTCATCCCTTGGCACACCACCTCTCTCACACTTCATCCACCACCCACCACCACCATAACACCATCATCCACCACCATCATCCATTGTCCATCATAGAGTGTGTGAGTCGTCTCGGGATCCAAGATTGATCGTAAGAGTTCTTGACAATCAAGGCCATGTTTGCCTAAGTCTCTTACATCACTTGGTGAAGACAAGTGTTTAGTATAATACTTTTTATTTTTAATCTTTTGCACTTTTTATTTGGTTTTGTATTAATGACTTTAATAACTAGTTACTTATGTTGAAGGTGATCTTTCCTTATCGTTTGTCCGTGGTGTCTTGGCATTATTTTACTGTCTATATAAAATAAAAGATTTTCACCATTCATATCTCCACGGTCTATATGGAGGTATGTTGGCTACCTGGTCGGGGGTTAAGGGAACGGTTTGGTAAAGGTCTTGCCCTTGTTCAGCGTTTAGAGGTCCTGCTTGGGACCTGGGTCAAATTTAGTAGGATCTCCTTCAATGCCCATAGGTATTGGATGGCGGGGATCCAAACTCTTTGACCCCCTCATAAGCTAACTACTATTAATACTATAACCCGGCTATTTAGGACTGTATCCCTGCTGACTCAGACTACTTAGCCGAGGGTAACGTCACCGCCAAAAGCGGGGCCTACCATAATTTGCATTAATAACTTAATTCATTATCTTTCAATAATCCAACCCTTTAGGATTGTATCCTTGCTGACTCAAACTACTGGGTTGAGGGTAACGTCACCTCCGAAAAAGGGGCCTACTACAATAACTAAGATAATCTCTTAAACAAGTGCAAAAGTGCGAAAATAATCAAAGGTTATACTAATACACTTGTCGGATCCAAGTGATTCATCTTGTCTATCTGTTTTTATTTTATTTTATTTTTCAGCATTTAGTTAGTTTTTATTTTTCTTAGTTTAAAACATTTTTCTAACTTTTTGATTTGATTAGACGTTGAGGATAAACCGGTATTAAAAGCTCTTGTGTCCTTGGACGACCTCGGTATCTTACCAACACTATACTACGTCCACGATGGGTGCACTTGCCCATATGTGTGTTTAGTGTTAGTAAATATCGTGTTTTATAAATTTAAAACTTGGCTAAAAGTGTAAAAAGAGCTTAAAAATATATCTAAAATTATATACACACTGACACGCATCAAGTTTTTGGCGCCGCTGCCGGGGACACAAGGATTTTAAGAAAGCTTAAAATCGACGGCCTAATCAGTTTTTCAAAACATTTTTTAAAACGCGCGCATTTTTCTGCATTTTAGTTTAATTTTTGCATTTACAGTAGCCTGAACACGGGGTCGTGCTCGCTGAACACGCCCCCGTGCTGCATATTTTAGAGTAGATACCCAGATACAGAGTCTGAACACGGGGCCGTGCTCGCTGAACACGCCCCCGTGCTCAACGTGACCAGTAAATTTAATTAAAACGCCCAGATACAGTCCCTAAACACGGGGCCGTGTTCACCCAACACGGGGCCGTGTTCAGCTTCTGTTTCCGTCTTATTTTTGTTTTCTGGTCCCGAGACTCAGTTGTAGTCTGTTGAGTGATTCCTATGGATCAATACTCAAGAGGTTACAACTACACCTATGATGAGGATGATTATAGGGGTAATTATTGCACTAATTGTCGTAATGCACACTCGGTTCAATATAATACTTCATATCAACCATCCAATTCATACAACCATTATGAGGAGTCCAGGTACGAGCCATCAACTTCATACACATCCTATGAAGACCAAAGGTATGAACCTCCTTCCTCATACTCGTATTTTGATGAACCAAGGTATGAGCCTTCATACTCATACTTTGAAGATTCAACATATGAGCCACCACCTTCATACTCTTATTATGAGGAACCATGGCGTGAACAACCCACCTCATATGAGTACTATGAAGAACAAAGTTTCGACCCTTATCCATCATATACTTACAATGAAGAACAATGGTATGAACCATCTACTTCATATGAGTACTATGAGGAACCAAGGATCGAACAACCGGATTCAAGCTTAGAGGATCCAAATTCTTTCAATCTCACCGAAGTGACCAATAGGATATTAGAACACATTAAAACTATCGAGCGTTGCATAAAAGAATCTCGCGCAAGGGAAGAGGAATCCCGCGCGAGAGAAGAGTTAAAAAGTAATAATAACGTAGAGATAGTTGAAAATGTAAAAATGGAAGAACAAGAAAGTGAAAAACAGACGCATGAGTTAAACAACGAAAATGGTGAGTCCGATAATGTTAAAATTCAAGAAGAGTCTAATTTAGATGAAATTATTCTCTTGTCACCTACTTTCGAAAACCATTGTTTAATAACCCCTCATGCTAAGTTTTTAAAAGAGTTAAACACTAGTGCTAAAATCAAAGAAATGGTAAGTGTTAAGTTAACTAATGATCAAACCTCGCTAATAAAAGAAGATCCTTTTGAAATTAACATCACACCGGTTCCATGTTTCTTTCAAAATTCGTTTATTAGTAATGTCACTATTGATAAAGATCTTTGTGTTAACATAATGCCCAACTACATTTTTGAAAAATTAAGTATTAGTGATTTTACTCCACTTCAAATACCCATTTTTCTATCCGACCGAAAAGTAATGAAATCAATCGGTGTAGTCGAAGATATTTTGGTTCAAACAAATCAAATGGTAATCCCAACCGACTTCGTCATCTTAGATGATGCCCCCTAGTCTTGGGAAAACCTTTTGTACAAACTCACAAAGCTTTGAAAAACCGGAAATTCAACAACCTAACTCTTCAATTAGGGGCATTCAAAAGGAGCATAGATCTTGAGCGCTCAATGAAATATCCTTTTGGCAACAATGACCCCCTAATTGAAGATGAAGCTGAACCACCTGATACAAACCACGAGGAAGACCACTTTGTCGACGAAGAGGTAGCCATAGAACAAACTTTTAAAGTTCTTGATCTAGATGAGCCACAAAATAAGGTGTCTCCTAAAGACCCACCCATCGAGCTCAAAGAACTCCCTAAGGGTTTGGAATATGCTTTTCTAGGCAAGGATGGTAGTTTACCTGTAATTATTTCGTCTAAATTAACTAGCATAGAAAAAGAAAAATTAGTTAACCTACTTAAAAAAACACAAAAATGCGATCGCTTGGAAGCTTGTAGATATTAAGGGAATAAGTCCTTCCATGTGCACGCACAAAATTTTAATGAACGATGACTACAAAACAGTGATTCAACCACAACGAAGAGTGAACCCCAATGTTCAAGAAGTGGTTAAAAATGAAGTCATCAAACTGCTTGACGCCGGACTAATCTACCCTATCTCCGATAGCCCGTGGGTAAGTCCCGTCCAAGTAGTCCCAAAGAAAGGAGGTATGACGGTAATAACTAACGAGAAAAATGAATTAATACCCACAAGAACCGTCACAGGATGGAGAGTCTGTATAGACTATAGGAGACTAAATGAAGCAACAAGGAAAGACCACTTTCCTTTACCCTTCATTGATCAAATGTTAGAAAGATTATCCGGTCATAAATTTTATTGTTTCTTAGATGGTTTTTCAGGTTACTTTCAAATACCGATAGCACCAGAAGACCAAGAGAAAACAACTTTCACATGCCCCTACGGAACTTTTGCATATCGACGCATGCCATTCGGTCTATGTAATGCGCCTGCAACATTCCAACGTTGTATGGTCGCCATTTTCCATGATATGATTGAAAAAACCATGGAAGTCTTCATGGATGACTTTTCCATCTTTGGAGACTCATATGATCAATGCCTCGATAATCTTGAACGAATGCTATCCCGATGTGAGGAAACTAACCTCGCCCTTAATTGGGAAAAATGCCATTTCATGGTAACAGAGGGAATAGTACTCGGACATAAAATCTCAAGCGAAGGAATGGAAGTTGATCGAGCAAAAATCGAGACCATATCTCGATTACCTCCTCCATCCTCCGTGCGAGCAATCAGAAGTTTCCTAGGGCATGCCGGATTCTATAGAAGATTTATCAAGGACTTTTCGAAAATTTCAAGACCTCTAACAAAATTGCTTGAAAAAGATGCACCCTTCATCTTTGACAAGGAATGCAATCAAGCATTTCTGACCCTCAAGGAAATGCTAGTCAATGCACCTATCATGATAGCACCAGATTGGAGATTTCCTTTCGAAATCATGTGCGATGCAAGCGACTTTGCTGTTGGAGCAGTCTTGGGACAAAGAAAAGAGAAACATTTCCACCCAATTTATTATGCTAGTAAAACTCTAAATGATGCACAAGAAAATTATACAACTACAGAAAAAGAGTTACTAGCGGTGGTGTTTGCTTTTGATAAATTTCGTTCTTATCTTGTTCTTTCTAAAACAATAGTTTATACAGACCATGCAGCCATCAGGTACCTCTTCAAGAAGCAAGACGCAAAACCCCGTTTGATAAGGTGGATTCTACTCCTCCAGGAATTCGACATTGAAATCAAGGACAAAAGAGGAGCAGAAAACACTGCTGCAGATCACCTCTCACGCTTAGAAGACCCAGCTTTGGAGACAACCAGGGACGAGCAAATCAACGAAAAATTTCCCACGGAGTCCCTGGAAATGATGGAAAGCAGACAAGAACCATGGTATGCCGACTACGCTAATTTCTTAGCCAGCGGTATAGTCACCAAAGGATGGCCACATCATCAAAGAAAGAAATTCTTTGCTGATGTAAAGCATTACTTTTGGGAAGACCCCTATCTTTTCAAAATGTGTGCTGATCAACTCATCCGAAGGTGTGTCCATGGTAATGAAGCACGAAGAATACTCCGTCATTGTCATGAAGGTCCATACGGAGGACATCATGGTGCCTCAAGTACCGCGAGAAAGGTATTTGATTCTGGATTTTACTGGCCAACCATTTACAAGGATGCACAAAACCTTGTAAAGACATGTGATGCCTGCCAAAGATCAGGTAATATTTCTTCCAAAAACGAAATGCCTCAAAATGGCATTCTCGTTTGTGAAATCTTTGATGTGTGGGGACTCGATTTCATGGGACCTTTCCCACCTTCAAAAGGAAACAAATATATACTTGTGGCGGTCGATTACTTGTCTAAATGGGCAGAGGCCGAAGCTCTTCCAACAAATGATGGAAGAGTAGTAGTAAAATTCCTAAAAAAGTTGTTCTCGCGTTTCGGCACACCAAAGGCATTAATAAGTGATAGAGGTACCCATTTTTGTAATCATCAACTCGAAAAAATCTTAACAAGATATGGGGTCTATCACCGGGTCTCAACAGCATATCATCCTCAAACAAATGGGCAAGCCGAAGTGACTAATCGAGGTTTAAAACGAATACTTGAGAAAACCGTAGGGATAAATAAAAAAGAATGGGCTGACAAACTAGATGACGCTTTATGGGCTTTTCGAACCGCTTATAAAACCACTATAGGCACAACCCCATATAAACTAGTCTATGGAAAAAGTTGTCACTTGCCAGTAGAAATTGCTCACAAAGCCTACTGGGCAATTAAAAACGTAAACTTAGATTTAGAAGTTGCCGGTAAGAATCGATTTTGTCAAATAAATGAATTAGAAGAACTTAGGAATTATGCATATTCTAACTCCGAAATTTATAAGGAAAGAATGAAAAATTTGCATGATAAATATATTAAATCTAATGAATTTCGGATTGGAGATCAAGTTCTACTGTTCAATTCGCGACTTCGATTGTTTCCGGGTAAATTAAAATCTAGGTGGTCGGGACCTTTTTCAGTCACCCATGTTTTTCCACACGGTGCAGTAGAAATTAAAACTCGAAATGGAACACCATTTAAAGTCAATGGCCAACGGCTGAAACTCTACAGAGGATCCATTGAGGATGAGGAAGAGGAAATCGCACTTCAAACGGTCAACGAATAAACTCATACCCGACATGTTACAGGTAAGTATACGTTCGAAACTGGTAAAATCATCTAACCATTATTCGGAGATAAGGGGCATGCACACGAGCACGTTAAAAAAAAAAAAAAAAAAAAAAAAAAAAATTTAAAATTTTCACCCGGCACGGGGCCGTGTTCGCTGAACACGGGGCCGTGTTGAGGCGACTGTCGGGATAAAACCCATTTGTTCTATCAGTTACACCATTCCACACGGCCCGTTTCGCCGAAAACTCTCTGGTATAGAGCGATTTTCTGCCGATTTCGAACGTTACCACCAAGCCTAACAACGTCAAGGTATGATTCTATCCTTCTTAGTAGTTAGATTAGTTACTTGCATGTAGTTAAAACATCAAAAATTGGGGGAAAATCTAGGGTTCTTCATGTTCATCCGGATCGAACTCAAAATTTTTGATAAAAATTGTTAGTAGTAGTTTAGAGTAGAGTAATAGGAAGTAAATAGCCATGTATTGTTGATAGATTTGTCCGATTTCCAACTAAAAACACAAACCCTTGTTCTTGAACCGAAAAACTCAAAATTGAAAGGGTAAATGGTTTGATTTTGGAAAAATGACACTTAGGGTTTCATTTTCGGGGGAAACCGCTGCTATTGGGCTAAAAATTTTCAGGTTTTCGAAACCGGGACGAAAAAATGAAAATTAGGTGTTACAGACGCCTGAACACGGGGCCGTGTTCAGCGAACACGGGGCCGTGTTCAGCCTACTGTTTGCAGTTTTCAACCCGAATCTCCATGTTTCGCACTAACTTCTGTTGTATTCTTTTCAGATGTCCAAATTCACACGGTTCAATGCCAACGAACTTGACGCCAGGGCTCGCTATGAGGTCCTACAAACAAGGCCCGAGGAGTATCCAAGGCGGGCATGCACCGATCTGCTGACAATGGTAAACCAACTGGACCGCTTCAACAACATAGTGACGGGTCCGCTGCACGTTGCATTGACTGCCCGACTCCGGTCGGTCCATCAGTGCACATTGGAATTCTATAGCACGTTTATCTTCAACTCAAGACGCGAACCGTTTGATCATGAGGCGGTCGAGTTTCGATGTGGGGGTGTAACCTATAGAACATCCATGGCGCAGTTCGGATCAATCATTGGGCTGTACACAGACGAAGAAGCGGGAAACGAGGAGAATACCGGGGGATTGCGAGACCTGGACGCAAGTGAACGTCAAGCAGCATGGGCACAAATCGGTGAAGGGATCTATAACTCCAGCAGCACAAAGAGTACCAAACTGAGGGACCCGCTATACCGTTACATCCACAGGCTCCTCACGTACTCGTTGAACCAACGCCATGACAGTAGTGGCGTTGTTGGGGTTAGAGATTTGGTTGTCCTCCACTGCATCCATAACCGGAAGCCTCTCGATGTTCCTTACCTCCTATTGCGGAACATGCACTTGAACCGCCTTGCCACTGCTCCTACACCAATCTTCTTCGGGGGATGGGTGTACCGTCTTTTCAAGCACTTCGCGAACATCCCGAAGTCCTTCGAAAGAAGCCCATGGTCGGGACGGGTTGATTACCATATCTGCCGGGCCATGAACTTGCTCTATGAAGCGGAGGACGGGACGGTGAGCTTTCAAAGGACGCAAGGCTACGCATGGAACCCGCAAGAGGCTCTAGTTCTTCACGCACCACCTCCACATTACCAATACCCTCCCCAAGGCGATCAGGGTCAATCCTCCTCTCAAGGAGGCGGTTTTCCTAATTTCCAAAGTTTGCATGATCTTTTGCAGGAAAACCTCATGTGCACCCGGAACACCTACAACCTCGCCAACAACACACATCTCCGGGTGGGAGCTATCGAACGAAGCGTCAACGACATACAAGATGACATCGGTAGCATCCGGGAGTACATGGCGAGGCAGGGAGGCGGAGGTGAAGACAGTGATGAAGATATGGAGTAGGAGGCCGGGAGGAGCAAAGGGCTAGCTGGTTATGAGCCCACAGGTTTGATTACCCTTCCTATCGAACAATTTATGGCCTGCGTGCCATTTGTCAAGACAATTTACTTTCCTTAACTCTTTTCTTTTTATTTTTACTTTGTTTTTACTTTGTGTTGGATAATGTTTAACTATGGTAAGATTAGGATGTTTGGTGCTTGGTTGGATGGTATTGAATGCTTGAACAGGTGCAATGCAAGGGTTAGAATGCTAAACATTAGCACTCGCAGCCCTAGGAGGAAGAAACCGGGAGAAAACCTTATTTTTTCGGCTAACAGACTGTCACCACGGGGACGTGTTCACCCAACACGCCCCCGTGTCCATCTCCCAGTTCTGCTGTTTGGCTACTGACCTGCAGATTTTTGTCGGACACGTGGCCGTGTTCACCCAACACGCCCCCGTGTTCACCCTCTGTAAGTTTTTCGTTACTGGCAGTTCGCCACGGGGCCGTGTTCAATGAACACGGGGCCGTGTCCAGAGTGCCAGTAACACAAATCTTTGTTTTTAAACACACTTTTACATATTCTAATCAACCAAAAACTCTATTTTTGGACACATTGAGGACAATGTGTAATTTAAGTGTGGGGGGGGATGCTAAAACCTTGAAATTTTTGCAAAATCCTAAAACAAGCCTTACACAAAACTCTATTGGAACCGCTAAACACCCCCAAAATTTTTTTTTTTTTCAAAAACTTTTTCATTTTTTTTTTACTTGTCTTAGTTTAAGTTGGGAATAACAAGTTATAAAAGGGTTATATTTTTACAAACTTACAACCGATAGCGTCGTGATAAAAAGAACTAACATAAGAAAATTATGAAACGGTATAACAAGTCTAGCTAAAATTCGATTATATATGCTTGGTCACATTAAAAACCCATTCCCACAAAAAGTGAGTTTTGAGCCTATATTGAGCATAAAAATACACATACTTAGATTAAATGCTCATTTTTCGTTTCTTGTGTGAATAGCCGCTCGGTCTTTACAAATCTAGAACTTGCCACGACGATACATTCCCGGTCCTTACCAACTTAAACCCAAGTAAGTAAATGATGGAGGCATTAGGACTAACTATTTTTTTTTTCTTCTTTCAAAACCATTATTTTTCATTTTTTTTTTCACCTACCCAAAATCCCCCTAGAAAACCCCTTTGAGCCTAAACCTTTCATTTCATTACCCCCAAAACAATTTTCTACCCACCAAAAACCTTTTTCATTTTTTCACCTTTATTTTAGTGACAAACTCGGTTTTTCATAAACATACCCTTTACGTGACGAAAAAAAAAAAAAAAAAAATGTTGAAGTCAAAAACAAACATAAGCTACAAAAAGCTTGTTTGGAGAAATACTTCAAAAATAAATATCACCAAAAATAAGGTATTTTACGAAAACCGACACTTGTTACGATTTTTCGCCCTTTTTACTAACCACTAACCAACCACCCACCTTTAAACCCAAGCCTTCACCCCAAAAGACCTCTTGATATTTACAAAGGTAAAAAGTTAAAAAGGAGGAGGATTGATCGCTTGGCAAGCATATGGAAAATGTAAATCCGTGCCGCTCTCGAGCGATTCACTTAAATATACACCTTCGGCCGAGTGATTGAGTGATCTCCCGTGAGGTATGTGAACTTGTATATAAATGGAATTTTAATAAGGCATGCTATGCCAAATTAAGTAGTTTATCTTATGAAAAGTTCAAAATAAACCATGACGAATAAGATTGTAAATAAAATAAAAATAGAACCTATACAAACCTTGGATTCCCGACACTCTAGGACAAGTTGAAAAACTTCTCTTCTACCTATTCCATTTGGGAGTGTAAGCCACATTAAAAGAGTTTTGCTTGAGGACAAGCAAAAGTTCAAGTGTGGGGGTATTTGATGTGTGTAAAATGCAACATATAAAACACATCAATTAAGGCATAAAACTAACCCTTTTTAAGTACTAATGTTGGAAAAAGAGTGTTTTTGTCTTCCTTTTGTATTTTCAGGATGAAATGAGCTCAAAATCGCAAAAGAAGCAAAAAGACTACTAAATCTACCATAAATACAAGAAAAGGAACAAAAGTGAACTGCCCGGACCCTCAACGGCACCTCCCAAGACAAAGAGAAGAGAAACAGAGCCTGAACACGCCCCGTGTCCAGTGAACACGGGGGCGTGCCCAGGAAGCAGCAGAAAAGACAAACCAGTAGAAGCTTCCATTGCTCACCACGGGGCCGTGCCCAGCGGACACGGGGGCGTGTTGAAAGTACAGCAGGCGCATTAATTGTAATTCGCAATTACAATTAATGAAGAGAGAGAATGTCAGACGGGCACGGGGCCGTGTTCAGCGAACACGGGGCCGTGTCCAGCGTTCTGTTCAGCCTATAAATAGAGGAGCTTGGCTTCATTCTCTCTCATCCCTTGGCACACCACCTCTCTCACACTTCATCCACCACCCACCACCACCATAACACCATCATCCACCACCATCATCCATTGTCCATCATAGAGTGTGTGAGTCGTCTCGGGATCCAAGATTGATCGTAAGAGTTCTTGACAATCAAGGCCATGTTTGCCTAAGTCTCTTACATCACTTGGTGAAGACAAGTGTTTAGTATAATACTTTTTATTTTTAATCTTTTGCACTTTTTATTTGGTTTTGTATTAATGACTTTAATAACTAGTTACTTATGTTGAAGGTGATCTTTCCTTATCGTTTGTCCGTGGTGTCTTGGCATTATTTTACTGTCTATATAAAATAAAAGATTTTCACCATTCATATCTCCACGGTCTATATGGAGGTATGTTGGCTACCTGGTCGGGGGTTAAGGGAACGGTTTGGTAAAGGTCTTGCCCTTGTTCAGCGTTTAGAGGTCCTGCTTGGGACCTGGGTCAAATTTAGTAGGATCTCCTTCAATGCCCATAGGTATTGGATGGCGGGGATCCAAACTCTTTGACCCCCTCATAAGCTAACTACTATTAATACTATAACCCGGCTATTTAGGACTGTATCCCTGCTGACTCAGACTACTTAGCCGAGGGTAACGTCACCGCCAAAAGCGGGGCCTACCATAATTTGCATTAATAACTTAATTCATTATCTTTCAATAATCCAACCCTTTAGGATTGTATCCTTGCTGACTCAAACTACTGGGTTGAGGGTAACGTCACCTCCGAAAAAGGGGCCTACTACAATAACTAAGATAATCTCTTAAACAAGTGCAAAAGTGCGAAAATAATCAAAGGTTATACTAATACACTTGTCGGATCCAAGTGATTCATCTTGTCTATCTGTTTTTATTTTATTTTATTTTTCAGCATTTAGTTAGTTTTTATTTTTCTTAGTTTAAAACATTTTTCTAACTTTTTGATTTGATTAGACGTTGAGGATAAACCGGTATTAAAAGCTCTTGTGTCCTTGGACGACCTCGGTATCTTACCAACACTATACTACGTCCACGATGGGTGCACTTGCCCATATGTGTGTTTAGTGTTAGTAAATATCGTGTTTTATAAATTTAAAACTTGGCTAAAAGTGTAAAAAGAGCTTAAAAATATATCTAAAATTATATACACACTGACACGCATCAGCGAGCTAACACTAAAACTGGAAATGACGGGCTGAACATGTCCATACATGTTCTAATATTAATTACCAACTGATTAAGTGTCAAAAACATGGGTTATAACATTTATAAGATCAATTTATAAAGTTTACGAAAAGCTGCCCTTTGACTTTTTAATTAAAGTTAACGTGATTTTCAGGAGGTACCCTTTTGAGGGATTAACACCTACCTAATTACGATCACGTAGCCATGTTCGATTCGAACAATGGCTGGACCATAATGATCTAAACCGAAAGTCAAAGCAAAAATCAATTTTTCTTAACTTTCGGCCATAAAAGCCTATAAAACGAAAATGAACTGAATAGGAACACTAACAAGTGATCCTTGGAACGAACTGAACTTTGTAGGATGCTCCTTTTAGACCATGAACTTCCAGAGATGAGAGGAGAATGATTTTTAAGAAGGTACAAGTGAAATGGTTGCAACTAGTGTGCTATTTATAGTTGAATGAAGTTGATCAGATCATTAAAGGTGTCTAGAGGTATTAGAGGATCATAGCAAGTGTCCTTGGACGTGGCATGAGCTGCTAGAATGCTCATAAATTCGATTAAGTGGCAAACATGCATGTTTGCTTGGGCTGCACACATTTCTATCTGTGGCGACCCTTTACGGACCATAGGGGATAACCCTTTGCGGTCCGTAAGGACCTTATGCGCCCACAGACTTCAACCTGCTTACGGACCGTAAGCCACAAGGCTTTGCGGTCCGTAACCGATCATCAAAACTAAAAAATTCCACATCTTGCGGTCCTTAAGCCAAAAGGCTATACGGTCTGCAAAGGTCACTCAGAGGCTAATAGCGGTTCTTGCGTTCAGCAACACCATTCTGTTGGGATGTATATGCGCAAGAAGTCTCGTGAATTATACCTTGTGTTTTGAGATAGGTAGACAAATCGGTGGACAAATATTCTTTAGCATTATCAGTGCGTAAGGTTTGGATAGATGTTTTGACCTGAGTCTTGACATATGCATGGAATTTACGAAAGATCGAGTTGATTTCACTACGGGATTTCAATAGGTAAACCCGTGTAGCACGAGAATAATCATCAATGAAAGTAACAAAATATTGAAACCCCAATGTAGTCTTAACTGGACATGGACCCCATACATCCTAATGTACAAGTTCAAATATGGAAATGGTTCGGCTTGACCCTTTTGGGGGATAAGGACGTCGAGTATCTTTACCGAGCTGACATAACTTAGAATGGAAGTTATCGGGAATAAAGATGCCAGGTCTCATTTGCCTTAAGACGGTTACTGAGGGATGGTCTAACTAACAATGAGTTTCAAAGATACTAGACTCACATATGTTTGCTTTGGGATGCGACAATGAAGACATTCGATAAAGACCTCCTGATTCGAGGCCGGTACCAATTACTCGATTAGTACCTAGTTCATTAAAGGTACAATGAGTAGGATAAAAGGTAACGAAACAATTATTTCGTTTAGTAATCTGACTGATAGATAAAAGGCTGGCAGGGAAGTTAGGAATAAGAAGAACAGAAGACAGGTTTAGGCTATCTGGGTTTTGAATGGATCTAATGTCGCGTACGGGGCACGAGGAACCATCTTCAAGTTTAATCGATGGGTAAGAGGCATTATGAAAGCTCGTGAGAATTCCTTGATTCGCAGTCATGTGATGAGTAGCTCCAGAATCAATAATCCAGGATAAGTCAAAGCCAGAAAATATACATGGTTGTACCGAGTTGGTTTGAGGACCTGATGACCAAAAAGCAAGAAACCGTTGAAGTAAATCATACTCCTCCTTGGTGCATACAATGGTTTGAGTGAGTTTGTCTCCCATTTGAAAAGATGTTTAACCCAAAAAACACCAAACTGAAACTCGAGGACGTGAATCGAGGCTGAAAACAAAAGATGCTCAGATCGAAAAACTAACCGTACGGTCTTGGTCGGAATGAGATTCTGACAACACTGCAGAAAAAATGGTGACAAAAAATAGCATCACGCGCTCTCACGCGCCGGCGTGTGGGGATTCCGCGGCGAAAGGGTGGCGCTGCGTGGTGGCGTGTCCGACGTTGGATGAGACCGAAACTTGTAGGGTTTGTAGATCAGGACCTCCTGAGTACATGGTGTGGGAGGTGAGATCTATAACAACCCTTGAAAAACGCTCTTAATATACCCCGTATACGCTAAACCGGACCCGTATGACTTTAATTTTTATTAAAAACAAACAGAATAATGTTTTATTACCACTCGCGGGCTGCGATAGGGTCAAGGGGGTGTGTCCGGGGCGCGACATGCTCTTTCTTGACGAACACCCAATGTGCCACGTGGCACCACACCTGTCGAGTCTAGGGTTGTGAGGAGGCAACCCTAGCCGTAGCTAGGGTGCCCTCGGGGGGCGTGAGAGAACCAGGGGAGGCGGGTCACGGGGCACGAGCAGCTCCGGATTCACCTATAAATTGAGCAGACTTCTGCCTTTCAATTTCGTTCATCAATTTCTTTCTCTTTGTCTATATTATAGCCAAAAATAGCTCGATATTATACCCCTAAAACACGAAGCTCTGCCCCGTTGTAAGTATTTTAACCCCAATCACTAATTCGTTACCCTACCCGATTGATCTAGGGCCCCGTAACGCATGTCGAGGCTCTGCCTGACTAAGTTCATTAGGCTTTTGTCTCGTGTTGTATGGCTAATGTGATTTGGGTTATCTTACTAACACATGTGCATTGTATGTTTTTAATAGAAAATAATAAGGAAAATCAACAGGAAGCTGTAGAAATACCTAAATCTACAACGTCAGTCATTCTCTTTTTCTACCAAACTGTGTTACAAAATCACAAATATTTTCAATTATACTTACGGCGATTGAGTCTTTGTATTCTACAATTGCTGAAGGTATGTGGGGTTTTGTATAACCTACTAGTCAAGCGTTACTATTGGACAAAGAGTTAGCCAATAGTAATATGACCACAGTCATGGAACTGCCAACATGAAAAATACTGAATGAGTAATTGGGTAGATATAAACATTGTAATCGCTCTCAATACTGTAAAGTTATAAATTCTTATTTTGATTAAACTGGGATGCACTCTGTCACACCCCAACCGATGGCGGAAACATCGGGATGAGACGAAGTGTGTAAAGATTGCTAGAGACGTCATAACACTATGTGACAATATTTAATTAAATTCAAATTTCATTTCAAAACTAAATGTCATACAAATTCAAAAAGAAATAACAACATTGTTCCAACAAATAACATAACAAATAAAAGATAGATAAATTTAGGTGTGTATCTAGTCCACCCTAAACTTGTTTCATCAATCATCCATACTTCAATAATCAACCTGCAACATGTATTAAAATAGAGTTTCAATGCAAAAGCAAAGAGCGAGTATACAAGTTTGTTTACATAGCATAATAGAATAAAAACTCGTATCCAACATGAACATATTAAAATAGTTTCAACCATGCTAGTTTATGCAGTCCAAGTGATAGCCCAAGTTTCCAATGCGTTAAAGTACCTAACCCAAAGTTTCACGGGAGGTTAATATGTCTCCTCCTAACAATACCCCAAAGACTAACGGGGAGGTGCATTACCCCTATAGCGCTACCATTGTTAAGGCGGAACTACACACAAGGATTAAACGTTCACATAGCACAAAATAGTCTCAAGTATCACAAGTTTCATGTTTCATGTTTAAAAGGATAGAGCATGTTTCAAATAAGTTTCAAGTGTCACGTGCGTTTAATATAGAATACATGTTGCACCCAAAGTGTTTAAAAGTAAAATGGGTTCGAGTATACTCACAAAATTGCATATGCTTTTCGATTATCCAAAGTGACGAAGTTGTTGAGACTAGAAAGTTGCATGTATTCGATTTGGAGTTTAAGAGGTGTTTACATATGATTCTAGGGATTTGGAGTTTAAATAGCATGAAAATAAACATATGAAAATAATCATCAAACACCTATGACACTTGTTCTTGACACTATGAAACTCTAAAAGAGTTTAAAAATGTATTCATGGAACAAGGTTCCATTAGAATTGTGACAAGTTGTCAAGGCCTAAGATGATGCAATCTGCTAGCTTGACGAATGTCCATTAGTTCATCACCAAAAGTTCGATTATTTGGTTGTTACTTAAGTATTACATAGTGTATATTACATCATATATGTCAAGCATGAGGTAGAAGATTAAAGTCTTCATTTAGGCACCTCTAAGTATCATAGAATTCATACATGAGGTAGGAAGAACAAGCTCCCAT
The DNA here is from genome assembly GCF_002127325.2 of Helianthus annuus. NCBI lineage: Eukaryota > Viridiplantae > Streptophyta > Magnoliopsida > Asterales > Asteraceae > Helianthus > Helianthus annuus. The sequence continues at coordinate 43,283,944 of NC_035440.2, forward strand.
TTAGGTACCTCCAATGTTCACCACTACACTTGATGTAAAAACAATCAAGGAGGGTCTTGAACTTTACATAAGAAATAAAATGAACAACTATTCTATGAGAAAACATCAAGAAGTGAGTGGATGTTCATGAAAGATAGCCCAAGCTAGTCTAACCATCACACTTTTACCAAGCTTCAAGCTTGAACACTTCTTGTGGGTAGAACCCTAACTAAAACAGAAAGTTTATGAGGTTTAATCCTCTGATTTTAAGTGTCTTAACCTTGTTTTTAAGCCCAACTAACCATTCATTTGATTATGAGCATTAGGACATAGGTTTGAGATGAGAAAACTCAAGTTTGGTTAAGTTTAACAAAGATTTCATGAAAACAAAAATAATCAGGGGACTTTGGAGCCTTTTTGCCGGAGTTCCAGGGACTTATTTACTGTGAAAAATCCATGGAATCGAAGCTAAGGTCAAACCAAGCACATAGGAAAAAGAATGAGCAAAAACGGACAAGAAACGAGTGAGATATGCTCATTTTTGCGAAGTAGGGTGAATCTGCTCGAACATCAATTTGCAGCTGCGTTTTTGGATGATTTGAGAGTGATTTGGATGAGTTTATAAAGTGATTTGAGCTTGGATTAGCTTGGTATTTATAGGAGAAGGTTTGGGTTAGGTTGTAGTTGTGTAATTAATGTTATAAGTGAGTTTAAAACTCAAAAAGATCACAAAATCGCGCCCAAAACGAGCTGGTAAAGAGGCTGATCCCTTTTTGCGCGCTGGTGGGCTTGTCTGGGCGAGTGTTTAAAGGATTAATGGTGCTGATTGTAAACAATATGAGGGCAGCGGTGGAGTGGTCTGCGCGTGTGTTTGTGAGATAAGCGACCCGGGTTCGATCCTTAGGGTCTGCATTTATTTTTTTTGGATTAAATTCGTTTTGTTTCAATACATGAAACTTTCAGGAAATACCTAAATAGTCCCTGTAGTTTGAAGTTTCGGTTAATTACTCAAATAACCCCTAGGCTTTAATTAAAACTAGTGTTGTGTTATTTTGTTTAGTAAGAAAACTAACTTTATGAAACAAACTAACTAGGTTAGTTTACGAACTTTAATTTCTAACGAGCCTAACTAGATTATTATAAAAATAAACCTTTTAATTTGTGAAATTAATTAATTTAATTAACTAAACAATTTATAAATAACCATATTTATAAGGATAAAATCTTTAAACGTTTATTCGTTTTACAAAGCTTTCGAGTTGCGAGAATTTGGATCCGAATCTCATTATTTTAATAGTTTCAATTAGCTTAACGAGCTTAGAGCGTAACAACGAATCGAAGTCTAGGATAATATATCGTTCAAACGCGAATTTCATCATGCTTCCAGTCTCGGATTTTAATGAAAGGATGGTTACAAGAACACAAGGTTTCCAAAAATATGATTACAAGCAAGGTTTCCCAATATAGAACGTATGAAAACGCAGGGCGTCACAGTCTCCCCTCCTTTAGGAAATTTCGTCCCGAAATTTATTCAAGAGGAAGACTTGAAAGTGTTTTGGGGGAAAAGGTGGAAATGGAGATTTGGAAATTTTGAAATATTTTGAAAGGGTGAAATTTTGAAGAGCGGTGAAATAGGTTTGTAAAGGAATTTGTTTGGTTAAAATGGTTTTGAGGCATAAGCATGGGTGAAGCGTGTATAGGTAAAATGAGTTAAACAAATTTTGAATAACTAAATTTGTAGTTGTTTTACAATTGCATTGTATTTACGAGAGGGATCTTTATATATAAAACGGTTTGTAAACAATTAAAAGTGAGGTAGTTTGCATAGGAAGTTTTAAGGATAGTATAAAATCACGCATTTGTAAAAATTGTTTATTGACGAGGGCGAGGAGGTTTGGTACTTAAAAAAAATGATAGCGGTCTACTAGGTATGTTTACACAAGAATAAAGATAGAAATATGGTTTTAAAGGTAAAGAGATAAGTTAGGATTCGAATGTTTAAACCGATGTGATTATGAACGAGGTTCGTATAAGAGGATAAGGAATAATGGAGAATAATGAGAGTATAAAAGTGAATGATTGATGTTGAATACACGAATGCGAGTATCAGAAATAGCATAAGCGCTGGATAAACGAAAGTAGCATGCTTAAGAATGAAGTCTCGTCATGGATAATCGGATATAATGCGTTCGTGAGTTGCTTAAAGTTGAATTAGGTCCCAAGGTTTGCAAAGCACTGAATTACTCATGGCACGTTCTACGAAAGTTCAGTAATATGGTGGAAACACTTATATATAGGATGTAACAGCAGGGTATACACCATGTTTCGACCATGTTACATCTGTTTCGTTATTCAGTGCAATGTTACATTCCGTGTTTTACCATATGCAGTAGTACACTCTATGGTTCTCATACGCCTATCATTATAATCTCGTGTGCACCCGCGATTACATTGATTGTCGCATGATCTGCATAGCTTGTACTAGTTGCTTATGAATTAAGGTATACATAAATTCTGAAAATAAGATTGTGTGTGTATAGAAATGTAACATATAAGTATGTTTGCGTTCCAAATAGTATAGACCAACGTAAACGAATTCCCTCGGGTTTCGCTCGCGTACTGGTGCGAATGTATAAATTTTATGTATGAATAAAAGCATGAGCATAGTATAAGTTTTAAATATGAAGACGTGTGCGAGCATAACGACAAACGCATGGTTAATAGTATGATCACAAGTATAAATATGACACGTATGGAAAAATGAGCACCAATGTGAGTGCAATTTGTGCACAAACGAATGACGTGAGTATAAACACAATTCGTATAGATGAGAGTATAAATATAAGTACGAGTATAACAGAAATCGTATAAATGAGAGTATAAATGCGAGTACGAGTATAACATAAATCGTATAAATGAGAGTATAAACACGAATACGAGTGTGAAATACGAGTATAAATATGAGTATAAACACAAGATGCATGAGTATGGATGTAAATGTGAAAATTAAGTGTAAAACATGAATGTTTAAGTATGAATAAAATACATGCGTATGAGTATAAGTGTAACAAAGTTGTAAAAGTGCAAATGAAAACAAAACTCGTATAAATATGAATACTAATGTAGTATAGACATGAATGTAAAGACAACGTAAATGTATAATTGTGAGTGTGTGTATAAGTATAGATGTAGGAAATAATGATTTTTATTCACAGTATAAATCGAAATGCACGAGTTTATGCGCGTAAAAGATTAAAAGTTTTGAGTATGAAAGAAAAAGGGAGTATAAATCATCCATTGACTATGTAAATTTTACTTTGTAGACGAATGGGAATGCTACTATGGTTTTAGAAGAATTTATATAGTCAAAATTATTGGTTCCTACGAAGTATCCTTACCCACGTGTTTTGAATTTAATTGACGTATCGAATGAGATTTGAAAAGTTCTAGGGTTTAATAAGTTTGTATCGTTTTAAATAACTTTGTATATAAACAATTTTGAAGTTTATAGGTTCTTGAGAAAAGTTGATCCCTAGAAAAGAAATTTGGTGCATGAACTTAGTGATTATTGAAAGCGTCTTTTAATAAAATGTTTTGTTGATTTTGAAAGAAGTTCTAGTAAATGTTTGAATAAAGTTTTTAATGTTTTATAGACGTGTGCAAGAAAGTTGGTTGATTCCCGATTGAAAATAAAAATCCCTAGTTTAATGTTGTGAGGTGAGCGTGTTTTAATAATTATGTTGAATGCGAAATTTCGTGGGCCATGGATTTTTTTTTTCGGGACTGACTAAGTTGATGAGTAGCATTTCGTGAAATTTCGAATGTTGAAGAACAAGCGTCTATGAAAATTTAAGAATTTCGTGTATGTGAGCTATAGGAAAATAGATGGTAAGGTAAGAAATTCCTTTATATAAGTAATGCATTTTGAAATAATTAGAGGTTTGTAATGATAAACGATTTGGATATAAACATGATCGTATTTACATAAAATAATCTATTAAAAGAAAGCATTGGTAACGATCACCTAGGTAAGGGAATCACCCCTAATCCGTTGGTGAGGTCGTTGTAAGATGAGAAAGGAAGCGGAGTTAATCGTCAAGGTGAGGAAATCACTCCTATCTTGATGATATCTCTTCACTCGTTGCTACAAAAGGGTAAGTAAAATTACGTGAAATCATGCATGCTAATAATGTATGATCGTATGAAAAGTAAGAGTATGATGTTGCGCAAAGATGAATTCTCAAAAAAATTGTTCAAAAGTGACAAAAGATCGAAAATAATAAAGCGTAAGTTCGAATAAAACTTGGATGGTTCCAAACGGAACATTGACTAACCAAAGTGATCGAAAGATCTTTTGGAATTAAGAAGCATGCTTTGGCCTAATAGGTGGACTGCTCTCGCCGATATCTCGGTTAACGGTATTCACCCTTCCAGTTACTACATGTTCCCAATCCATCGAAAATTCGAGACTTGGCGGGATTTTTGAAAATCAAGGAGTGGGACTAGTCGACGAGGTGCGGGTTTCACCCCTAGCTTGACGACTTCGTACCCTAAGTGTGGTTGGTACTCGTTGGGTCAAAATTTAATTTCGACACGTTAACGGGGGTCCACTAGAAATTGAATTTGAAATTTCCATTAAGATGTGGATTTCACTCCTAACTTAATGGTGTAATTTCGTGCAACAAAAATGAAATCAAGCGGGATGAGAGTTGTTTACCAAATTGTGGGTTTCACGCCTATTTTGGTAAACTCGTCTCATTTGTACAATGCGAGTGTTTTCGAGTTTAAGAAAAATCGAGTAAAATGCTTTAGTAAGGGGGAGTATGTTAAAGGAATACGAAAACAAGTGTAAACACATAAGAATGCACATCAAGAACGGTACATAAAGAAAAGGACAATAAAACAAGTACCAACACATAGAGAAATATGCTAAGAATACACATAAAGAATCGAACAACGGAACAAGTATTAACACATAATAAAACAAGTATAGCATGTGAAGTGTTAACACATAAGTGACATATATCTTTGAAAGATGAAAAGAGAATAAATAAAGGCAAATAAGATAGCATGCAAGTAGTTTCAAGCAAAACATGAGAATAAAGCTCTAAAACTATAGACTAGGTTAAAGCATTCCTACTTTTCCTAATTCCCTATAGTTATGGCTCTGATACCGTGTCACACCCCCAAAATCCACCCGTGGAGTACCACCGCTTGGAGGCGTGACATGACCAGGATCAAGCCACCAATCATATTGAACATAACATTTAAATATCAAAAGTAACCAAGACAAACCAACACAATATAATTGGTGTTTAACAAAACGTAATTTGAGTAGCGGAAGCGTAAGTATGTAAATCATAAGTTCAATGTTTAAATGTTAACATGGCATCCACGATCCATGTCCCACAACGACCTGCTCCTCCCTGTGCAAGCTCCATATGTACCTAAGGTCCTGCAAGGCATGCAGCAGAGAGTCAACAACTAGTTGAGCGAGTTCACAGTAAACAGTTCAGTAATAGTAATAGGAAAGTAAGCCTTTTGTTCGTTCGTTAAGTCATGTATCGTATTAGTTCATATTGGTTCGTATCGCGACCCTCTAGGCATGTATGCGAAGATTAGGGAAAGTTCCCAAGTATTCTAGACTATGTATATTTGTATCGCGGCCACCCTGGCATGTGTGCGAAGTTTTAGTATCTAGTTCGCGGCCCTTCCAAGGCATGTGTGCGAAGATCAGTCATAATATCGCGGCCAACCCCTGGCGTGTGTGCGAAGATCAGTTCAATTCGTATACTAGTCTAGTCGTATCTCATCATTACCCTTCCTCACCCTGAGGACCATATAACTAAGTTCCATAAGCTAGGTAAGTACAAGTAAATAATCCAAACCCATTCCCACCCTGGGAACCCCATGCCTTGGCTGTGTGAACTCACCTTGGTTTGCTCGGTATGACCAGTTACTTTTTTTTTAACCGTTGATCAAACACGTCCTAGCACGATTACCACTAACAGTTAGAATCTCACTTATCAATTCACGTATCAAATCACGCACATGACAATTTGCATCAATTATCACGTAGTCACATAATGAACATTCGAGTCACATACATTTCACATAATTCATCACGTCACACACTAACACTTAACAACTCGATACATAAACCCCATATAAGCTGTGCGGCCCAATAGTTAACACGAACCGCTCGACATGATAGCCCAACATACCCTGGCCCGCAACCCCTTTGCGGCCCAGCAGAACAAGCCCAAACATAACTAAATCATGCGGTCCCTAAATGTTGCTTGGGCTACCTATGTCTAAGCCCATCCCCAATATGCATTAAACAGTATGGGTCCATCGTGAATTTAAAGAAGGTGCTGCCCAATTATAATTAATTCAATCAAAGAAATCTAGTAATTCATTAACAAATATTGGCCCGACCAACATATATGCACTCTGTCCTGTTGTTCGGCCCAAGTTGTCATGAGAAACCCACTAAATTCCTATCTAAATTACATCTAATTAATCGGCCCAATTTAAATCAATTATCATCAATATCACGATAGTATTCATCCTCATCCCAATCTAGTTTTCATGCATCGATCAAGGAGCTAGAACTATATGATCTATTCATTCAGTAATTCCCATATAAACCACCCTTAGTTATCGAAATTTCCATTCAGCCATCACACTAACCACAATGTCTAACATGGATCCTAGAACAACATCAGATTGTTAACAACAAATTCAATCACATGCTTAACCAGGTTGTACACTAAGCTTGCGCAGTTGTACTTTCATAGTAAATCCAGTATCATTATTTCAACAATTAAAAGCGATTTATTGTTTACTTCATTTATTTTCTCATTGTTTTGAATGAATAATATATCAATATAAATCAAGCATCGTCCACGTGAGCAGAGAAACATCAAACAACACGTTCCCTGTTTCATTCAAAAATCTATTATATATACTATTCAAATCGTCCACATGAAAAGAGTACTGTCACGCATCGGGTGTTCACCAATTTCATACAAGAGCCTTCTCATACTTGTAGATTCAACAAATACTATTGTTTTCGTAAACATTGTTCAAGGACTATCCTATATCAACATCAAACATTCACATAAGGACGTTGTTCTAACCTGATGTGGATGCCGTAGCGGAGTGTGCGGTAAGAAGAGAAATAAACAGAGTTCCGAGTCGTAGTGTCGCGAGCCACCAAAGGTAGAACGGAGGGCACCGGTGTCGTCGGAGATTTAACTCGCCGGAGAAGAAGGTGATGGTGGCCGGTTCGTCGTAGGAGTTCGAGTGAGAGGGGAAGGGTTGCGACGGTGGGGGTGTCTTCTTGCTGCCGTAGGGTTTTCGGTTCTATGCGTGAGGATGACCCTTTACCCGAATATATATACACGCATTCATGCAACATAAAAAAAAGAACGAACATGGAAGGCGGTGGGGGTTTTATGTGCGTGGGCCGAGATAAGAGATCAAGTAGGCTGGGGAAATTGGATTTCATAAGAGTATCCATCAACAATTTGATTCAAAACTAACAATAGGTATTTTTTTTATTATCAATCATGCATTACTACTATTATTAGTATTATATATATATATATATATTATTTTTACTAAACCAACAAATATATAAATATATTTACGACGAATCAGCAATGTCGTTTATGATATCCATGCTATGTTTTGACCCTCAAGGGTTTCAGGTTGCGCGAGTAGGTTGGGTTGACTAGCGGGACATGGCTATGGTTCAAACGGCTCAAGTCCATTCAACACGACAAGGATAAGATATAACTCAGTAGGAACATAGTTAATTCATCAAATAAAATAAATATCGGATTCGATTTATAACCTTGAAGTTACGGGTTGTCACATACCGATCTGTCACACCCCAACCGATGGCGGAAACATCGGGATGAGACGAAGTGTGTAAAGATTGCTAGAGACGTCATAACACTATGTGACAATATTTAATTAAATTCAAATTTCATTTCAAAACTAAATGTCATACAAATTCAAAAAGAAATAACAACATTGTTCCAACAAATAACATAACAAATAAAAGATAGATAAATTTAGGTGTGTATCTAGTCCACCCTAAACTTGTTTCATCAATCATCCATACTTCAATAATCAACCTGCAACATGTATTAAAATAGAGTTTCAATGCAAAAGCAAAGAGCGAGTATACAAGTTTGTTTACATAGCATAATAGAATAAAAACTCGTATCCAACATGAACATATTAAAATAGTTTCAACCATGCTAGTTTACGAAGTCCAAGTGATAGCCCAAGTTTCCAATGCGTTAAAGTACCTAACCCAAAGTTTCACGGGAGGTTAATATGTCTCCTCCTAACAATACCCCAAAGACTAACGGGGAGGTGCATTACCCCTATAGTGCTACCATTGTTAAGGCGGAACTACACACAAGGATTAAACGTTCACATAGCACAAAATAGTCTCAAGTATCACAAGTTTCATGTTTCATGTTTAAAAGGATAGAGCATGTTTCAAATAAGTTTCAAGTGTCACGTGCGTTTAATATAGAATACATGTTGCACCCAAAGTGTTTAAAAGTAAAATGGGTTCGAGTATACTCACAAAATTGCATATGCTTTTCGATTATCCAAAGTGACGAAGTTGTTGAGACTAGAAAGTTGCATGTATTCGATTTGGAGTTTAAGAGGTGTTTACATATGATTCTAGGGATTTGGAGTTTAAATAGCATGAAAATAAACATATGAAAATAATCATCAAACACCTATGACACTTGTTCTTGACACTATGAAACTCTAAAAGAGTTTAAAAATGTTTTCATGGAACAAGGTTGCATTAGAATCGTGACAAGTTGTCAAGGCCTAAGATGATGCAATCTGCTAGCTTGACGAATGTCCATTAGTTCATCACCAAAAGTTCGATTATTTGGTTGTTACTTAAGTATTACATAGTGTATATTACATCATATATGTCAAGCATGAGGTAGAAGATTAAAGTCTTCATTTAGGCACCTCTAAGTATCATAGAATTCATACATGAGGTAGGAAGAACAAGCTCCCATTTAGGTACCTCCAATGTTCACCACTACACTTGATGTAAAAACAATCAAGGAGGGTCTTGAACTTTACATAAGAAATAAAATGAACAACTATTCTATGAGAAAACATCAAGAAGTGAGTGGATGTTCATGAAAGATAGCCCAAGCTAGTCTAACCATCACACTTTTACCAAGCTTCAAGCTTGAACACTTCTTGTGGGTAGAACCCTAACTAAAACAGAAAGTTTATGAGGTTTAATCCTCTGATTTTAAGTGTCTCAACCTTGTTTTTAAGCCCAACTAACCATTCATTTGATTATGAGCATTAGGACATAGGTTTGAGATAAGAAAACTCAAGTTTGGTTAAGTTTAACAAAGATTTCATGAAAACAAAAACAATCAGGGGACTTTGGAGCCTTTTTGCCGGAGTTCCAGGGACTTATTTACTGTGAAAAATCCATGGAATCGAAGCTAAGGTCAAACCAAGCACATAGGAAAAAGAATGAGCAAAAACGGACAAGAAACGAGTGAGATATGCTCATTTTTGCGAAGTAGGGTGAATCTGCTCGAATATCAATTTGCAGCTGCGTTTTTGGATGATTTGAGAGTGATTTGGATGAGTTTGTAAAGTGATTTGAGCTTGGATTAGCTTGGTATTTATAGGAGAAGGTTTGGGTTAGGTTGTAGTTGTGTAATTAATGTTATAAGTGAGTTTAAAACTCAAAAAGATCACAAAATCGCGCCCAAAACGAGCTGGTAAAGGGGCTGATCCCTTTTTGCGCGCTGGTGGGCTTGTCTGGGCGAGTGTTTAAAGGATTAATGGTGCTGATTGTAAACAATGTGAGGGCAGCGGTGGAGTGGTCTGCGCGTGTGTTTGTGAGATAAGCGACCCGGATTCGATCCTTAGGGTCTGCATTTATTTTTTTGGATTAAATTCGTTTTGTTTCAATACATGAAACTTTCAGGAAATACCTAAATAGTCCTTGTAGTTTAAAGTTTCGGTTAATTACTCAAATAACCCCTAGGCTTTAATTAAAACTAGTGTTGTGTTATTTTGTTTAGTAAGAAAACTAACTTTATGAAACAAACTAACTAGGTTAGTTTACTAACTTTAAAATCTAACGAGTCTACCTAGATTATTATAAAAATAAACCTTTTAATTTGTGAAATTAATTAATTTAATTAACTAAACAATTTATAAATAACCATATTTATAAGGATAAAATCTTTAAACGTTTATTCGTTTTACAAAGCTTTCGAGTTGCGAGAATTTGGATCCGAATCTCATTATTTTAATAGTTTCAATTAGCTTAACGAGCTTAGAGCGTAACAACGAATCGAAGTCTAGGATAATATATCGTTCAAACGCGAATTTCATCATGCTTCCAGTCTCGGATTTTAATGAAAGGATGGTTACAAGAACACAAGGTTTCCAAAAATATGATTACAAGCAAGGTTTCCCAATATAGAACGTATGAAAACGCAGGGCGTTACACACTCGCCAGTATTTCTTGCTGATAAAATCTTTTTAAAATGCGTTTCAGGTAACTTGATTTGAAAGCTATTTGTAGGTCCCTCGGAGGTTGAGGTTAAACCTTATCCTTGTTATGTTTAACACTCTAGCAAGTGCGGAATCCAAGCTAGAATGCAAACCGATAGTTTAGATGAAAGCACAAGTTACAAAGAGAAAGAGTAGACACGCAATATATCAAAGTTTTCTCTTGTATTTCAGTGGACATGGTTACAGCCCTTGACCAAACTGAAATGCTCTCTACAAGACTTGGTTCACTCACAATGCTCTCACAAATGTCTCTGAGTGTCTTACTTTGAACTGAACCATAACATGGTATATATATACCCATAACAGATAACATGCTCGAAGGATCAGAAATTCTGGTCGAAGGATCATCTATCGACCATAATCTCTCCGAAGGATCCATACATACCTCGAAGGATGATGTATCCTTCGAGGTCCATATGTATCCATCGAAGGTTTGTCTTTCGAGGTCATCGAAGGATACAAACCATCCTTCGATGACATCCTTCGAAGCATACAATCTTACAAACATAGTGTTGACTGTTTGGCCAAGTCAAACCAGGAGGATGGTTGACTTGGTCAAACCTACATTCAAACACTTAAAAAAACCAACCAAGACGTATACAAGACTAACAAAAGACATCGTTTATAACATTACAAAATACAGACAAAGTACAGACACAAGTGCACCAACAAACTCCCCCTTGGCTGTAGCTTTGTCTCGATCTTCGTGTCTTTAAGTCTCGGACGTCCTTTCAACTGTCAAATGATGTGATGACCATGCACTTCCCGCATTAACCAGGAGATTGAAGCAGTACAAGGCCATCTTCTGAAACTTCATTGCTTGATCCCGATCCCGAACCAAGTAGTTTATCTCATGATCCTTCAGAACAATAATATCCGACCTGGACATGTTAGTAATCCACATCGGATCTATTATTCGAAAGTTCTCTTGACTATCTCGGAATAAGATCACGGCTTCACCAGTATCCGCATCATAGACCCAGCAACGAAAGTTTCCTAGAAAGTCAGTCTTCATTTTCAGCAAAGGTATCTTCTTCATCACTTTTGGAGGATCATACACCAAACGATAGCGAGCAGTGTTTGTTTCTGGATCAAGTGTAAATCTGATCTGCTCGTATCTAGGAAACTGTGGCTTGTATAGAGGATCCTTCCAGCCCCTTCTTCTTTCCAACCTGATTTTCTTAGCAAACAGATCCACCATCTTTTCTTCGTCTCGATTGATAACATCTAGTTGAGCTAACACTGCAACATCATAGTACGGAAGTGAAAGAATACTGAGAAGAGTTCTGAAATACTGAAGACCATTTTCTCGTTTCACGACCATGCAGTGAAGTTCCTTAACAAACATCCAACTAATAATGCGACCCCGAGCCTGATTCCTTTCCAGACTCATATAATTAACCTGATCCAACGGAGCGAGCGGAGGAGGATTCCTAGCAAGGAAATCCGCTCGCCATTCATTCACTGTCTTCTCACGGTTTTCTTGAGCTGTCGGAGAATCTGAAGAAAGATTGGCAAATTCTGCTGTCTTTTCTGCCACATAATCATCATCAAGAGCATTCACCTCCGCATTGTCTTTCCCAACATAGACAGGACGTTCAGGATCCGAACCGATGAAGATTTCATCAATTGTAGAGAAATCGGTTTGGTCCTGAACCAACGGAGTAGCATCAATCATGCTTACAGCAACCTCATCCAATTCCGTCAGAGCCAGTACCTGTTCATCAGACATTTCGGTAACATGTTCTCCCTCTTCTAACAGTTCACCCGTGGCTGGATGATACCGCTGAGCACCTGAGGATTCAGGGAGATCTGCAAACGTTTCTGGTTCCAGACTAACATGCTCATGCCCTGTAGAAGTTCCCAGTGTTTCTGTCTGCTCAGATGGGCCAGTAGTAGCTGTGGAAGGAGCAGTAGGAGCATCTTGAGATGTACCAGACCCACCTGCAGCCCCGGATGCAGTTGCACCGGAACCTGAGGCAGCTGGTTGATCCGGATTTGCTGCATCATCATCCTTGTCATCCTCACGCCTTGAGGGTACAATGCCTAATGCATTGCATCTTTCATTCCACAGCGTACCTACTTTGTATTCCAACTTCTTGAAGTTTGCTTGAACAGGCTTGAAGCCTTCTATTAATCGATCATCGCGATTTTTATAGCACTCTGACAGCTCTTCATGCTTCCGCCTTAGTGCTTTTGCCTCATTCTCCAACACAGTACTATGCCTTTTCATTATCTCGACCTCCCTATCACGAGCCATGTTGGCTTCTTTCAACTTTTCAATTTCTAGGGCCTGTTCCTTAATCTTGAGATTCTGAGCATTAACAATTGAACACAGCGTGTTGTGTGCCTCCACATCTCGTGTTCGTTGCACACGATACTCTTCAATCGTTCTTGTATGCCGACCAACTATGGAACCCAATTCACTGACTTGTTCAATCAGGAATTGAATCTTTTCAGATTCAGATAAACCAGACAAAGTCTCTGCCAGAGTCGGTCGCGAAGGCTCAGGTCCTGAGGAGCCAGACTGACCAGCCTGACCAGAAGCACCTGTAGGACCAGTAATAACAAGAGTAGGTCGGACATGTGTACCTGAGGCGGGAGTTGCAGGCGGTTGTTGATCAACAGTCACCGTGCGTGTCCCAGAAGACCTCTGAGGAGAAGACATAAGATCCAGCGTCTCTGATGCAGTTAGTTGATCACTAACAGGAGGAAGTTGTTGCTCTGGAGCAGTTGAAAGCTGAATAGAAACTGGAATAGAGGAATCACCAGCAGTTTTCTTTAATGAACGAACACCCTGTCTTTTTGCTTTCCTCTTTCTAACAAAACCCGGAGAAGTAAGGATATAGTCCTCATCCTTGTCAGATTCTCCAGTTCTAACCGTCTTCTCTATTCGCTCAAAACGGGGATTCCCGCGACTATCATAGACCTTTTTCATTCCTGGAGGAGGAGGATTATCGTCCTCAGAAGATGAACCATCGTCACCAGAACCTCCTTCCTCTTCAGAAGACGAACTACTTTCATCAATCAGCTTCCTCGGCTCATCAACCTTTCCTTTCCCTTTGTCAGTCGCAACATTACCTGACTGACTAGCAGGATCACCAGCTTCACCTGCACTACCGCCTGTTTCAACAACCACAGTACCACCATCACCACCTGCACCAATACGAGCATCAGGATCTACAAACTCTCCCTGAACTTCTTCAGCAGCAACATTAACATCAACCTCAACACGTGCTGCAGCACTAGAACTGCCAGCAGACTTCCTTGTTGCTTTGATTCCATGTTTAGCCCCGAGCTGCGTGTCAGCCAAAGCGATCAACCTTGGCTCTTCATTATCAGAATCACTCGCATCTCGACGCCATTTGTTGTTCTGCGGTGCCTCGTAGTTCGGAATATCGAGATGACCAATAAGCTTTCTAATTGGATCCGATTCCGTATAGGCGGACATGGACTTGAATATCAGCAGTGTACGCTCATTCATTGGATTGACAGGTAGAACATCTGCTTCAGCCTTTGGAAGATCAGGAATCTGATCATCAATCATCATCTGCAGAAATCTGGGATATAGCCAGAATTTGGTAGATGTTCGTTGGGTTGCAGACGGGAGGGGCCTTCGAGCATTTTCCTTCAGATTGTCGAAGATATAGCGAGATATGTTGAACGGCTTGTTCAGAATCAAATCCGTAAACAATCCAGTTAAATCAATCGGCGACAGATCATATCCAGAACGCTTGTTGCTCAGGCAATGAATAAGGATATGCAACAAGAACTTGTATCGAAGCGGCATATACTTCTTGTTGATCTGATTTGCAAGAACGTTGTCGCTGTACCGTAGCCTCATCAGTAAGCCCCGCTGACATTGTAACTCAATTGAAGTAGGATCTTCTGGTTGATCTCCAAGGTGTAGACGTGCTCTGATGGTGTTCTCTGTAATTACCACGGGTCTCCCAGCAACTGATCCATTAATCACTTCCTTATTCTCCACTGTTTCAACCACAGCCGAATTCCAGAACTCCTTGATGTGCGACTGATAGGCAGTGTGCTGTGTAGTGATCGCATAGTTGATACGAGCGCGATGAAGGTACTCCATAATTCCTGTGAATTCCGGACTGATCTTGCCTTCCGGTTGTAAATAAGCAGCCATGTTATGTCTAGATTCAGACATAGATTCAACCTCAGATTTCTCCTTCTTCGTTGGCTTTGCCCGTTCCTTTCTCACCTTTGGTGCCATTTCTGTACATCAAAACATTGACACGTAATGAGAAAAAGTCAAACAGTCAACAAGAATTCCACACTTAGAGAAATTTCAATTTCTTGAAAAATTACTAAGTGTTGAACCCTCGAAGGATGCTATTTGGCCATCGAAAGATTGAAGCATGGCTCGAAGGATGACAAACTGTTCGAAGGATGTTGCTTTCCTCGAAGGATAACATTCCTTATCGAAGGATCATCTTTCGAACAATCAAGAATTTGAAAGATGTCTTGCTCATTCGAAAGGTCTGATCAATCGAAGGATGAATCCTTCGAACAACTCAACATCTTTCGAGTCTCAGTTCGAAAGATGTTTTGCAACACATCTTTCGAGGTGAGAGACAACATCCTTCGTGTTGACCTCCGGCAACACTGTTCATCGGTGATTTTCCGGTGGGTAATTTAAGTTTAATTCCGGCAACAGTTTTAAGAGGGTTTTAATTATGTTTTATACCTTGATAAAAACGACATCAAAAACCATTTAAAAACAACAACATTTTATACCAACCCGGACAATAACCACAAACACATTCCACTGATTTAAACCAAAAGCCACACCAAGTTCTGTTTAACCCAACCCAAAAACCCTAGACACCATGATTCAAACACAACTCTGATATGAACATCAAAATCTTATCACTAACATGTTTTCAACATTTCCACATTACATTCAACACCTATCATTCATCATCTTAAAAAAATAAGAACAATAAGAGAACATAACATGATCAGATTAAGATTTCACAATGTTGTTTGTTAATAGTTTCAGGATTATCCTACCGAGTGTTGTATGAAAATCCTGATTCTTTAACTTGATGAAAAATTTTGGCAGAGTTTCGGGGTAATGAGAGGTTTTGTGTGATGAATTTTGAAACTGTTAAGTGCAAATGAAGAAGATGATACCTTTATATAGTCTGACCTCGAAAGTCGAACCGTCTCGAAGGATCCATGACCATTCGAAAGATAGAAAGGTGTCTCGAAAGATCTCCTTTGGGTCGAAGGATCCATATTTGGATCGAAGGATACCAGATATTTGAAAGATCTGGATCGAAGGATACCAGATATTTATGAGGATCCTCGAAGGATATCTTTCGACCTTTTCCATCTTTCAAAGGATCTGATTAGCTCGAAAGATCAATTTGGTCAAATCCTTCGTTGACCAAATCATCTTTCGACTGAGATGATTGACTTTCGTTGACTTTCTTGACCATCTGATCTTTCGAGGGCCATTGCTTCCTCGAAGGATCAGATTTCCACCAACACTTTGGATTTTTGGGAATTTTCAATTCAAACCCTTCAAATTTTGGAGGTTTTCAGAAATGACCATTTTGAAAAGTTTTCCGTTATGAAGTTCTGCAAAGGTTAGTTTTATGAAGTATCTCGGCTTGTCAGGTATCGGATCGAGCACCAACATCAGTTAATCAAAAATAATATTAAATTGAAAATCTTTTTGGATTTTTGATAAAATAAAAGACAACAATTTTAATATCCTTTGAATGTTATCAAACGACATCACCGCTAATGTCGTGCTGATATGCACCAAACGACAAAACTGTTTAAAATAAGACAATAAAACTAAGCAGTAAATAAATATGTACAAACACAACAATATTTTTGCGAGTTTCTGGCGAAGAGAATCATATCAGCTTGCGGTCTTTTGTCAAAACACATTTCCTTTTAAAATTCTTTTACAGAAGTGGATAAGTATTCTACCACAATTACCGATATTGTTGTCCACTTAAACTCAGGGATCAAGTGTAATCATAATACAATGAGATACATTTAAGGTATGATTTATACTTACCGACCGGTGTTCATCCACTCACGACACATTCCCGTATCAAGGTATGCACGAGAGTTCATCTTACTGGGGAGTATACCATTTATCATCCGTTTTTAACGTATATAAAATGTGAACAAGTCACTTATTTGAGTTGAAAACAAGCCCTATGTGATAGAATCACTTATTGATGAGGAACTTGATTTTCGATGCATGAGGGCACAGGAGCAAGTCCGTGAACAGGTCAGTACTTCCGTACAGCAGAGAGACGAACTTGACTCCCGGATAAATGTGATATTTTATCACTTATTTTGTATGGACATGTGATTGTTTATCACTTATTGAGGTCGAATGCAGTATGAATTATGTACATGTATGTATGGTATCATGGAAGAACTTAGACTTTGTCTTTTATAGAAACAACCATGATACCCAGATGATAAACAGCATAAACCCCGAATATCTCAGAACCTCGGCAATCTATCAAACGAAATTTCGGTACCAAGACCATATGCCAATGAGCGGTTCCCACACGGTTTTCAGTTCGTTATGTTTATATCTCCTGCATATTTTAAAATGATCGTGAGTCTACCGGTACATCATTAGTAGAGCTACTTATCATTTTCTTTTTCTTTTGATTTCTAGAAACATGTTTCAACCGACCTCTGATGTAATATCACTTTCTCTTATATTACCAAGAAACTCATTTTTGTTTTTCTATTGTTTTTGTGTTTTTCTGAATTTTCTCCCCCTTAAATGCAGAAAGTAAATAAATTAAAGACATATTTTTGTATTTTTGTGGTTTTTCAATGTTTTTGTATTTTTCTTGAAACTTTCTCCCCCTAAAATTCAAAAATAAAATAAAGTAAAAACATATTTTTGGATTTTTGGTTTTAGAAAAATATTTACAAAAACGATTTCCTGATGTCGGTTACTCTTGCTTCACCTTTATGCCGTTTACCAAAAGTAAATAATCGAATCTTGATTTATCAAATGCTTTGGTAAAAAGGTCGGCACGTTGGTGATCGGTATGAATGTGAACCACATCGATAAGTCTCTTTTCAAAGCAATCACGTATGAAGTGATATTTAATATCGATGTGCTTCGTTTTTTAGTGCTGTACAGGATTTCTAGTGATCTGTAAAGCAGCTTCATTATCAACATAAATAGGAGTAGTTAGGAATTCAAAACCGTAGTCCCGCATATGTTGTTGGATCCAAAGAACCTGGGAGCAGCAACTAGACGCAGCAATGTATTCCGCTTCACATGTAGATGTAGCCACACATGTCTGCTTCTTGCACTGCCAAGTGACTAGGCGATTGCCTAAGAACTGACATCCTGCTGTAGTTGATTTGCCATCTTTCTTGCAGCCGCCGAAATCAGAATCACTGTAAGCCTTGAGATCGAAGTTATCATCCTTAGGGTACCATAACCCGGTGTCAGGGCAACCCTTCAGATAACGAAAAATCCTTTTGACAGCAGCATAGTGAGAGACCTTCGGATTCGCTTGGTACCTAGCAAGAAGACAAGTTGGATACATAATGTCGGGTCTTGATGCGGTGAGATACATTAAGGATCCAATCATAGCACGATAAAGTGAAGAATCCACAGCATCCCCTTTTTCATCCGGAGTAATCCCGTGATTCTGCGGAAGAGGAGTGGAAATTGGCTTCGAATCGGACATCTGGAACCGGCTCAAGATGTCTCCGACGTACTTGGTTTTATGGACAAAAATTCCAGATTCGGACTGATTAACTTGCAAACCCAAGAAGAACGTCATTTCACCCATCGCACTTATCTCGAATCGATCTTGCATCACCTTTTCAAATTCCTTGCATAGTTTATCATCGGTAGAACCAAAGATAATGTCATCGACATACACCTGTACCAACAGAAGATCTTCACCTTTTTCTTTGATGAAGAGGGTACAATCGATCAAACCCCGTCTAAACCCATTGCTCAGCAAGTAGGTAGACAGTGTCTCATACCAGGCCCGAGGCGCTTGATGGAGACCATATAACGCCTTGTTAAGCAGTAAAACTCTGTCAGGATGTAATGGATCTTCAAACCCCGGTGGTTGCTCGACATATACTTCCTCTTCGACTACTCCGTGAAGAAAAGCACTTTTAACATCCATCTGGTACACCTTGAATTTCTTGAAGGATGCGTAGGCTAGAAAGATTCTAATAGCCTCCAGACGTGCAACAGGTGCATACACTTCATTATAGTCAATACCTTCGATCTGACTGAAGCCTTGAACAACTAACCTTGCTTTGTTTCGGACAACAATCCCACGGTCGTCCTTTTTGCACTTAAACACCCAACGAGTTCCGATCTTCTTGTAGTTGTCGGGCCTATCAACCAATTTCCATACGCCCAACTTCTCGAACTGCTGAAGTTCTTCTTGCATGGCTTCCACCCAGGAATCATCTTTCAATGCCTCCTTCCAAGATCTAGGCTCTTCTTGGCTAACATAGCAGGCGAAAGACCAATCATTTTGTTGTCCTGATTCTCGTATCTCAGCATACAAGCCAGCATTTTCGTTATTTCTGATTTGATTCCTTGTCCTTACACCACTGAGAACATCACCAATAATATTCTGCTGAGGATGAATGTTATGAATTCGGGTTTCAGAAACTGGAGGAATTTCAACATTTGACCTCAAGTTATTGATATTTAAATTCCCGATATCATTCTGAAGCTGTTGAGTTGTAGAAGATGATGCATTTTCTTCTTGGATAATTGGCGCAGACACTGGATCCGTTGCTTCTGAAGTACCTTGAACCGGACGCAGTGCTTCACCATCATTTGCATCAACATACTCCTCATCTTCCGATGACAAATTGTAATCGACAGCATCATTAAACACCTCATTTGAAACGAGATTGTTGACAGAAGAAGATGCTTGTGAGTCAACAATGATTGGACGAGCTAACTGAGAGCCAGTCGCATTCTCGCTTTCAGACAACATTTGAGCAATTGCATTGTCATCATCAAATGTCGGCAGATTAAATGAGTCGAAAAGACCATCATAATCGAACATCCATGGATCTCCAGAAGGCTTCGGAGGATTAGAATATCTTTGAACTCTTACTTCACTCCATTCTTCAATCCTTTTGGTAGTCAGGTTCCATACTCGCAGATTAGGAGTAGCATACCCAAGGAAGTAACCTTCGATAGCTTTGGCACCAAACTTCCCGTCAGGCTCAATCATGGTACATGGTGCACCAAAAGGTTCTAGATATTCCAAGTCAGGAGTCTTCTTGTGTAGGAGTTCGAAGCACGTTTTGCCATGTCTTTTCACTGTGAGAACCCTGTTTAACGTGTAGCAAGCCGAGGCAACAGCTTCAGTCCAGAATCGAACTGGAAGCTGAGACTCAACCAACATGGTTCTTGCAGTCTCAATTAAGGTTCTGTTCTTTCTTTCAGTGACTCCGTTTTGTTGTGGCGTGTACCGAGAGCTGTATTCATGAAGGATTCCTTTTGCAATGCAAAATTCATCCATAACCCTGTTTTTGAACTCGGTTCCGTTGTCGCTTCGAATTCGCCTCACCTTTAGATTATAAAGATTTTCCAACAAGGTGATCAAATTCTTTAGAATTTCTGGAGTCTCACTCTTGTGAACCATGAAGTCAACCCATGAAAATCTTGAATAGTCATCAGTAACTACCAAGCAGAAAACCTCCTCGTGCACACTCTTGTGTTTGACTGGGCCGAAAAGGTCCATATGCAGACGTTCGAGTGGCATGTTTACAGTGTTAACCTTTTTCAATGGATGTGATTTCTTGATTTGCTTCCCTTTCTGACACGGCACACAGACATCTTGAAGTTGAAAGTTCTTCACATTGACACCTCTCACCAAATTGTTTTTGACAAGGTGATTCATTTTTCTGAGGTGAATATGACCCATCCGTCTGTGCCAAGAGATCGTCTCCTTTTCAGTGGCTTTTGAAATAAAGCAAGTAACTTATTTGGACTGAGTTATTGCTTGGCTCATATCAAGGACATACAAATCATTAACTCTTGGTGCTGATAAGAGAATCCATTCTGCGGGAATCTTGAATCCTGGCTTCAGCACATAACAACCGGCATCATCAAAATGCACGGTGAACTTCTTGTCGCAGATCTGAGAAACACTCGGGAGATTGTGATCTAACTGTTGCACATAATTGATTTTGTCGAAACTCACAATTCCATTTGAGATCATTCCCTCGCCGGTGATATACCCTCCTTTGTCTCCAGCAAACGCAACATATCCTCCTCTTATACTTCGCACATCGAAAAGAAGACGATAGTCGCCCGTCATGTGCCTGGAAGCCCCACTATCAACAATCCAAAGACTAATAATAGTTCCTCCTGGAGCCGCCTGCACATGCAACTAAAATATCAGTTTGAGAGGGGGACCCAAGCCTTTGTGGACTTGGGTCGTCCTTGATCATCAAGGAAAGTGATTTCAATCACTTGATGATTAGGAAAAAGAACTTCTGGTGCTCCCCCTGATTTAATTACCTGTTTTTGTTTCCAAGCTGTTTGTCCTTTACCAGTATTTGTATTAATTGTTTTTGCATTTACTGGTTTTACCGTTGTAGATTTTGCTTGTACAGGTTTTTCTTCTTTGACCTCTGATTTTAAGGCCTTCTCAATTACCTTTTGGTTCTTTTGTTTTAACTTCTTTTCCCTTTCTTTCATGACACGTGGGTCTTGTTTCGGGGAAACAGGTCGTTTTTGGTAATTGGTTTCTTGGGGAACACTCGTTTTTGCCTTCAACTTTTGCAGATATGGGCAGTATCTTACAATATGCCCAATTGTGCCACATTCAAAGCATGTTCTCCGCTCTACAAACCTCGGAGAAACATGTTGATGACCAGACGAAGAACCAGACAATGAACTTTGTGATCTAGATGTACTAGCACCTAAATCACATCCGTTGGTGTGTTTGGTGTAATTATTTTGATCATTTCATTTTAAAATTCTAACTTGTTTTACAAAATCAACATTAGATTTATCCTGAAATGTTTCAAGTTTGTCTGAACCAGTGGATCCAACAAAGTTCATTTTTGGTTCTTGTTTCTTAACAGAAGCTCTTTTGTTTTGCACCTTTTGTTGTTGAACCTTAGGTTGCTCAACCCTTGATTGTTGAATTTTAGGTTGTGCAGCCTTAGGTTGAGTAGCCTTAGACTGTTCAGCTTTAGATTGTTGAACCTTTGGTTGTTCAGTCTTAGGCTGCTGAACTTTAGGTGCTTGAACATTCTTGTTCTGAGCCTTCTTTCCCTGTACCTTACCCTTTCCGGAGTTGACTTGTTGTTTTCGCTCAATTGGTAGTTTTTAGTTTCCGTATTGTTTTCTAATTTGTTCACACGGAATTGGATCACATTGAGTGACTGTAACTTTGCCACTTTTGTTCCCCAAAAACTTATCAGTGCATCCTTCAAAAATTTGCTCAATTAAATCTTGATTTACATTTTTAATTGGAAAATCTTTGTTAGAGTAGATTTTGCTATCTCCTTTGAGCGTATACAACAAGTTATTCCCTTCAGAGCTAACTACAAGGGATTCCATTGCTTTTGACATTTCAGTCTTACTCGGTTTCACTGGTGGATCACACAGAATGTGATTCTCGATAGGAATATCTGTTGTAACCGAGTCAGACTGTTGTTTCACAATTTCTTCAGATTCATCGTCCGAAGAATCAGCATCCTCAATAATGGGAGGACTTTGTTCCTTAACACACGATGTATCTGTCACATTCTCAGATTCTGATTGACCCGAGGATGATGTACCAGTTGTGAACCCGAGGCCTGCTGCAAAGTCATCTAGACCGAGTGGCACAGTAGGTTCAAAACGGGGCATATCCTCGTCATCAGGCAATTTGGAATAATTGTGATTCATTGGGGGAGGACATGATTTGTAACCAATACATTTTGCATCCCCCTTTTTCTTTTGAACATCAATAATGAGATCCAAAACATAGCGGGAATTGGAATAGCTTTCCAATTTCTGCTTAATTGTCTCACATTCACATCGAGCTGTTGCTAACTCTACCATTTGCTTTTCAATTGTGTCAATTAGGTTATTGTTAGCATGTTGTTTTCTCAAAACAGCCTTTTGTAATTCAGAAACATCATGTTTTAATGACGCAATTGTTGCTTTAAACTCCTTTTCATTTCTGGTTAAAAACAAGTTAGCTTCGGTTGCTTTAGAAAGATCTACAATCAATTCTTGATTGTGTTTGTGTGTGATTTCAAACTGAATTTCCTTTTCTGCATATTCTAAACACTTTGCACATTCAGTAGAAGCAGAATTAGAGTCAGAGTTAGTATCACATACCTGAGAGGTTTGACCTTCTACATGAGCCATAAAGGCTGTATGAAAAGAAAAAGATCCGTCTTCAGAGAAAAATTGAGAAAGCTTCTCGGAAGTTCCAGCAGATTTCTGGCAAAGAATAGATCTCCTCTTGCATAATGCTTCAGCGTCAGCCAAGAGCTCATCAACCTCCAAATCTAAAGCATCACTTGATAAATCACCAGCATCAAGTGATTCCCCATCCATGCTCCCACTATAACCCGAACTATCTTCATCTTCTGAAGATTCACCAGCAGACACGGGTTCTACAACTTTCTCAACCACTTTAGCATAACATGTTGTTCCACCATTTCCTCCTTCACCAAGCTGAAGATTCCAGTTGCAAATCTCATCAGCTTGAACCACTAACCCTCTGTGGGGATTAGTGTTTGTGGATCCAGATGTATTTCCTCCCACGGGAACTATTTGTCTGTCAGAATTGTTGTTCTGTTGTTGTTGAGGCTGTCTTTGATTCCTGAAAGGATTCTGATTGCCTTGCTTAGATGGCTTCTGACATTCCCGCTTGAAATGACCCTTTTCACCACAGTTGAAGCAGGTGACAGCATTCTTATCAAAACCATACTTGGTGTTGTTGTTGCTTTCCAAGTTGGTTCTCCCCGTCCTTTCCATGAACTCTTTTGCTCTTCGAATAGCACTAGCAAGAGCCCATTTGATATCCATCATCTCAAACTCTTCTTTATCAACTTGCTGATAATCTTCATTGGTTAGATTGATATTTCCAATCTGACCTGCAACCAACCCACAGTAAGCACTAACCAAGGTGTTCAACATCTCCATATGCTCCTTGGCTATCTCGACACTGACTTTTGAAAAGTTGGAAGTGTCCAATCTGACAGTGTTCGGATTAGAAGTAGCTTGAAAGCTTGAAGAACTTCCATAAAACCCTTGCTGTTGCGGTTGTTGCTGCTGAGCTCTGCTTGGATCTAAGAAAGGCGGTGGAGTGAATTGCTGAGCTGTCTGTTGCACATACTGTTGTTGAGAAGAAGAAGAAGAATCTGGTCTTGAGAACATTGTATATGCTGAAGGATCAAACTGATTCGTTGTGGAAGATCCGGTGTTAGAGATGAAAGCTGTTTTAAGCTTAGCATGTTGAGAGGCTGGCTTTTCTCCACTAATACCACCTGCAATCCCAAAATACATCTCTGGATTCTGAGGAGTTATTGTTCTTTTTGCCTTGAGCTTTTCTTCTACATCTTTGTTCTCCAATTTCTGAATTAGCTCATAAACGGTGATTGTGTCCAGAACACCATTTTCCTTGAGAATTTCAAGATAACCGCTCCATTTTGCTGGTAAGCTATCAGCAAATCTCTTCACCATTTCTTGTGGAGTGGCGGTGACTCTGAAAGCAAACATTTCACTCAACAGATGATGGAACCTTGTAGACAACTCTGCCAAACCCTCGTTCTCCATACACGTGAAACCTTCAAACTCTTTCTTCAGCAATTCTTGCTTGATCTTCCTAGACTGAGCATTTCCTTCACATCGTAATATGAGCATATCCCACAAGCTTTTAGTAGTCGTGCAGTAAACAAACTGGTGGTATATGTCTCTGTGAAGAGCTTGCGTGAGAATCATGAATGCTTTCTTTTCTAACTCAAATTTCTTCTTATCATCATCAGACATAGTGCTGTAAGTTTCTGGATTCGATCCTGCAACTTCCAACTCGTTTTCAAATGGAGTGAAGAAACACATCCATAGATCTTGACCTTGCCCCTGAACATAAGTTCTCAGCCTTTCTTTCCACCATCCCCAATCATTGATGTGATTTAGCTTTGGCGGTTTTGTGCTTGTACCAGTTTCACTGTCGTTCTGCATCATTGCTTGAATGCTGCTGCTTTGATTTGTGACCAATGCCCATTGATTTGCAGTTATCATTGCAGCTTGAGGTGGGGCAATAGCCTGCATCCATGCAGTTTTGTTGAACTCTGACGCAGATTGCGTGGCTGATGACTGTGTAGCTGATGATTGTGGAGTCAAAGTTGTTGTAGTCCACGCGGATGGATCCCACTGACCATTTGTTCCCATTTTATAAAAATTAATATATTAAGTGAAAATTGAATTAAAAACTTGAAAAACAAGTTTTTCTTTTTGAAAATTCAATGTTCACAAACTATGTTAATATGTGGAAATGAACATACAGCCGAAGGATACTGGATCGAAAGACCTGAAAATCACAACTGTTAATCTTAAACAAATAAGGATCGAAAGATAAACACTTGTTCGAAGGATCAACAGTGTTCGAAAGATCACTGTTGAATTTCGAACAATAACTTCGAAAGATTCTCCAAGACGAAGGATCCTTATCTTTCGAAGAGTAACAGTAGCTCGAACGATGTATCCTTCGAAAAGATTCCTTGGCTCGAAAGATAGATCACAGGCTTCGAAAGATGTTTGAAGGATGGGTATCTGTCGAACCTCCTTGATCGAAAGATAATCTTTCGACTTCGAAGGATATCTTTCGATGAGCTCTGACACACTGACACAGAGTTGACAGGTTGGTGAAAAAGGTGATGGGTTGGTGCACAACTTTCGGCAGAAGGTATGTTCAGACCCAACTTTTCACCAACTCAGATTTGACTTTTGAAATATTGCCCAAAAAGGAAGCTTCTTATCCAGAAACCGGTATCGGAGTTAGCCGGAATCTTGGCCGGAAATAACCAAACCTTTTAGAACAAGATTTTTAAGTTACCCAAACCTTCCCTTAACACACCCGGTTAGTTTAGAACACGTTTTTAAGTCTAAAAAAGCAAGAAACACACTAAAAACGGGTGCTAAACCAAGTGAGTTTTTGTCCAAACACTCCAAAGTCTTGTACAAAACCCGGTTTTTAACAAGGAGAAGAGCCACGGCTCTGATACCACTTGTAGGTCCCTCGGAGGTTGAGGTTAAACCTTATCCTTGTTATGTTTAACACTCTAGCAAGTGCGGAATCCAAGCTAGAATGCAAACCGATAGTTTAGATGAAAGCACAAGTTACAAAGAGAAAGAGTAGACACGCAATATATCAAAGTTTTCTCTTGTATTTCAGTGGACACGGTTACAGCCCTTGACCAAACTGAAATGCTCTCTACAAGACTTGGTTCACTCACAATGCTCTCAGAAATGTCTCTGAGTGTCTTACTTTGAACTGAACCATAACATGGTATATATATACCCATAACAGATAACATGCTCGAAGGATCAGAAATTCTGGTCGAAGGATCATCTATCGACCATAATCTCTCCAAAGGATCCATACATACCTCGAAGGATGATGTATCCTTCGAGGTCCATATGTATCCATCGAAGGTTTGTCTTTCGAGGTCATCGAAGGATACAAACCATCCTTCGATGACATCCTTCGAAGCATACAATCTTACAAACATAGTGTTGACTGTTTGGCCAAGTCAAACCAGGAGGATGGTTAACTTGGTCAAACCTACATTCAAACACTTAAACAAACCAACACAAGACGTAAACAAGACTAACAAAAGACATCGTTTATAACATTACAAAATACAGACAAAGTACAGACACAAGTGCACCAACACTATTAGAAGCCAGCTATGTAGCACTAAATGCTTAAAGAAAGTGGCTATAAAAGTTACCTAAATAAAAGTTTATGTTTTCAGCAACTAGGGTTTATCCCTATAAATGTATTATGAATGAAACATGGGTTTTATCCCATTTGTTTATTATAAAAGTTTGGTGTTTTGAAATTCATTAATTTATTTCCTAACACCGATACCACCAGCTGTTGTTCGCGGCTCCCGCTCCCGGGGTAGGGGTCGGGGGCTGCGACAGAAGGTGTTATCAGAGCCACTGGTATAAACCATTTAGGCGTTCTTTTAATACCTAAATTTTAACCAATTGTGTTAGGAAATAACTTATGTGTTATTCTATGTAAATATATATATTATCATTTTATTGTTATTTGGACAATTTTCTAGTTCACAGTATGAGTGATCAGGGTACTTCTGACGCCTACCGTCAATTACCTCATTCTCCAAAGAATGAAGGAACATCCCAGCCAACCCCAGGATACACCGCTGATTCTGAGGATATCTTTGTTTTCAAAGCCAAATCCGAAGAACCTTTTCCCCCGAAGAAACGAGGGTGGTTTAATAAGGCAACTTATGAAAGGAGGAAAAGAATGAGAAAACTCCAACAACGAAGGATAGCGAATAGAGAGAGAAATACCCAAAACCAGGAAGCTAGACCCTTATGGGAGGAAGAATTGGATAGGCAACTAGCTGATTTTCACATGTTTGGAAATGTAGAGTTTAGAAATGTAGAAGGAGGAATTGATCTCAACCAAGTAGCAGACCCACAACTTCTACCATTGTTCCCTAACCAACCCATGGAACTAGAACAGAACCAGAAAAACCAACTCCAAATCCCAGCCTTTGATCCAAATGAAATACCTAGTATTCCAGCACCAAACCCTTTAGACTATGATTTGTGGTGGGATGACAACCGGTCAATTATGGAAATATTGAATAACACATATCCTTACGGAGAACCCATACCACGTTACTCTGAACCAATACCAGCCCCATTACCGCCAATGAATCAAGAGAATGTGGAAGAACTTCGCCAGTATGGTGAAGAGTTAGTTGAGGAGGGAAATCGGATTTGCCAAATAGGAGAAAAACTCGTCTGGAAATATGACGAGCGTGAAATGCAGTACTAGAAGAACTAACACCTAATATATATATATATATATATATATATATATATATATGGAGAGGATCATGAGAAAACTACATATAAATGAGAAAACTAGAAAACTAACTAAAAACCTAAAAAAAAGCTAAAAAACATACCAATTTGTTTTTTTTTACAATTTTTTATAAAAAATTCGCTAGTTTTTATATATAAAAAAAAATTTCAAAAAAAAAATTGTTGTGCTGCACATGTGCATTATATGTGTACCACACATGTGCACTATATCCGTAATAGTGCACATGTGCAATACAACAAAAAGTTATTTTTTTTTTTGAAATTTTTTTTCCATGCATAAAAACCTACGATTTTTTTATAAAAATTTAAAAAAAAAATTGGTATGTTTTTTAGGCTTTTTTAGTTAATTTTTTGGTTTTCTCATTTAAACTAGTTTTCTCATGATCCATCCCCTATATATACATATATATGTGTGTGTGTATTTTGGTACCTTGAGAAAAAAAACCACTAAAATATATATTATATATATCACCTATATATATATATATATTGATGCATAATTACTAACTTTCAAGTTTCAGTTGTAATTTGTAATAGATGCACATATAGATATATGAAAAAAGAGTTAGTCGCAATGATCGGCGTTTTTGGTTCAATCTGCTTGAGTGTTTGTTTGTATTAAATTTTATTCCGTGATATTAATACCTGATAAATGTTTACAATTCAGATGTCAAACGAAGTAAATCAGGAAAACCATAATAACAGTAATAACGGGAACCATGTGAATAAAAGTGCCATCAAACACATAGTAGCCCAAGGAATCATAGATGTTATGCCATATATTATCAAGACTAATAAAGAGGCAGAAAATAATAATTCTGTAATTGGAAGTAAACGTGCACCCACCGAACCAAGTCACAGTGTGAATGGAAATCACTGACCACTTATCCAAGCATCAATCCCAAAAAGAAGAAGAACCATTTCATATGGTTGTTCTTATAAATAATTCTTGGAAATTCCCAGGCAATGACGGAGCCATTTCAGCCTTGCGCTAGATAGAAAAGACAGAAGCAGTCTTAAGAATAAGTAAATGTGCAGATGAAGATAAGATCATGTTTGCTTCTAATCTTTTTAAGAATGCAGCATTAGAGTGGTGGAATTGTAAGACCCTTAGTCCATTTTATAATATATCACATAAATTCAGATTATAATTATGTAATAACGATTTCAAAAACAATTGAAATTATGAGTTTGTTAAAACATTTTAAACCTTAAAACATTTTAACCTAACATGTATAAATTCGCCGGTAAAAGTAACGACGAAACTTTTCGCGGAAGCTTGAATCTTGATCGTGTTCGGTTCTTTATCGAGCTTGATCGTCCTCCAGTACGTTAAGTTATACCTACATTTCATAAAATATGAAACGAGTTAGTTTTAGGGAGTTTATAACGTGTATAAACAAGTCCTAACGCAAAAACACATAAAAGAACAACATTTTTCCAGCTCTGTGTCTCGGTCGCGGGGCGTGACAGACGAAGGGCTAGCCTCCGCGGGCCGCGAGGGCTCTAGTTTAACCCCTTTCTAAAGAATGTTCACCCATCAGTAGGAGTGTTCATTAAATTGCAGTAGTGTTCACTGAATAATAGGAGTTTTCACTGAATAGTAGGGGTCTTCACTCAATAGTAGGAGTTTTCACTGTATAGTAGGAGTGTTCGCTGTACAGTAGGGGTTTTCCAAATTATTCGACCCGTTCATGTGTTTATCAAACAAAACATGTTTGTTTGATCCCTAACCTCCTGAAATTCATAATTTAAATATTTCCTATCATATTAGGTTCAAATCACGGGTTTCTTATGTCTTTTAAACCCATTTACGCTCATATGTTTCTTTTGACCCGTTAAGGGTATTTAAACACTTTTCCGCATAATTCATACCCATTTGCCTCTAGCATTTTATGTCCACATTATTTATCAATTAATCTTCCACCACAACTATATGTGTGGTGGATTTAATGTGGAGATCTATATATTCCGAGTTTTACCCCTCGGATTATCATTTTACGGCGAAGACTCATATAGGGTCATTTGACCATAAATTTACATCTTCGCTTTTGGGTACTTATTCGAAGTATTTGTTTTATCATAAAACTCATTTCCAAATGACCTTTAAGAGTCGTTTGCTCAGTTTAACTTATAAGGGCGTTTTGGTCCATTTTAGCCTTTCATTTACGATAAAGACTCTTACAAGTATGTTTGACCCAAAATCCCTCTTTTAACACTATGATCTTGTTTGAAAAGTCATTATGCTTCCAAAATACCATGATCATCATTTAGATTATTCGGTTTACCTATTAAGGTAACCAAATGTTCATTTTTAACTCATCTAGCTCTCATAGAACCTTAAGTTCTACTTGATGAGCTGACCTCTTATACATACCTGGCTCGGATCGATATATTGACCCGTTTCGAGACCTTGACTTAATAGTCGCTAAGTAATAACGATGTAAATATCCAATCGATATTTATTCCTACAATCATACAACTTGACAAACCATTAGTCGATATTGTCAAAGGGTGATATTTTCACCTTTTGACCCGTTTGGTCTAAAAGACCGTTTATCTTGGCGAGATGGATTTATTGTCATCTCGTCTACATGACTCGCACCGGTTTACATCATACTGTCAATTTACTTATAAACAACTTTCTTAACTCTTTTGACCCCTTATGACTTACGCCATAAAGTGTATTTCAAAACTAACGGTTCTAGTCATCGAGTGACCGAATTACCGTTTTACCCTTATTATTTGTATTGGTTTACCTTATAAGGTAATCATTCAAAACTCATTATCTTTTAATCATCTCGTGACTAAATAATCGTATTAGCTTATTTTAACCATTAAACATGGTTTATTTTCATTATCTCTTGTTCCGAACCGCACATGTCGTGTCGGAACATCATAACTCAAACTAGACTTTATATTATTAGTAACCTATAAACCAATAGGTATTTCATACAGAGAGTGTAAGCTGTACTTACCTAGCATCCAGCTTATGCTTTTCCTTTATTCCGGATTCGTTTAACCCGCTTCATTCCCAAGCTTCCACCTAGCTTGTTAAGCGCCAAACTATCATTGTAATTTGAAAATGGTTAGATTAGTCATAATCATTCACGACTATTCCATCCTACAATCTTTATGTCGAACTTATCATTCGATCATATCATTGGTCAGTTTGACTTTGTAAAGTCAACTGCCTATTGACATAATTAATTTCACTAAGTAGCTTACTACTCGTTTAATTACTTAGCCAATTACCCGGTAAGCATCATTCATATGTTACCGTTTTAATCACTTATTTCACCAAGTTCTTGTAACTATAAGTTACCGAATTAATAGTTGATGATATTAAACATCATTAACATGAACATGTCATCAATTCTTATCATATCATACTAAACTCTCATCCTAGTAAGTATGATTACATACTCAAACACACAATTTTGTTCAAGTATTTCCTGATTACTATCAGATATGATGATTCTAATCACAATTATATCATCAAATTCATCATATGATTAATACCCACTTATCCTAGTGTGGTATATATCATCAAAACATTCAAATTATAGCATCATATGTATAATATTCACTTAGGGTTTGGTTCCTAGGTAATTATACATCATAATTCAGCCATAGCTTCTATAATTCATCCCTAATTCGCAGATTATGAGATTTATAAAATTTCACAACTTCAAGAATCATCAAAATTTTACATACCTTATGATCCCCTAGCTTGGGTGATCATTAATTCACGTTCAATTGTGAATTTGCAAGTCATTTGGCCCTTCAATTTGATGATTATGTGAGAATTAGGGTTTGAAGCTCCTGGGAGCTTCCTGATGTCGATCCCAGAACACACACGATGTGTATGTGTTTTGTTTCATTCTTTTTATTAAATAACTTTTAAGTTTATCTTCTTTGGCCCCTCTCGTTTGGTTAGTTTATTAAGTAGGCCACAACCCACTTAATTTCTAATAATTTTTCCACTCATTAACTAGGTTAAACATCCCTAGTTAAATTAGTGGGTTCGGGGAATTCTTGACTAAGTTTATTTTAAGTCCCGTTTACTCGGGCTTCTATAAACTTTATTTTTTACTTAAAAGCTTTCGTTTGACTTTTATTTAATATTAGGCTTGTTTATTTAAAAATCCTAATATTCACCGGGTTACTTTTACCCCTAACGGTAATTTACCCGTCTTTTAGTACTAACGTGGTTTAATTACCAAACCCGTTTTCGGGGTGTTACAAGTCTATCCCCCTTAAAGAGGTTTCGTCCTCGAAACCTTTTGTACATAGCTCATTGAGTTTTAAACTCAATGCATTTGACTTGAGTAATCTTTTAATCATTACTCATACTTTAACCAATTGTTAGTATTACCAGAACAGTATGTTTACTATTCATCTATGTATCTCATACGAACTAATGCAACTCGAAATAACGTAATCTCGTTATTTCCACTAGTTTGATTAACTTAGCGAAATCCATCGCTTTCATACTATCGAATTCTTTATGAATCCGTTATTTTGACCCGTTTAAAGGTCTTTAGTGAAATCTTTCACTTTTAACAAACAAACTCTTTTGTTTTCAATTATTCATTCGGGTCAGTTATACGGAATCCACCGCTCACGAGCAAACCGAATTTCTTGATTTTTCAGCTTAATTATTTAAGATAGTTCAATAAATGATATTAACGTACGTATACTTATAGCTTGATCTTTCAGTCGTGCTTTCCCAACCCTTCACTTAGGTTGTTTGCTTGACCAAGTCACCAATTTGGTCACTTGATCATATAAATCTATTGGTTTTGATTATTCCACGCTATTTTTTTATAATAATTAGCATATTTACAATTTATTAATTTAAATTTCAACCTTAACCGGTCTTACTAACTAGACTTATTAGTCCAGTTACTTTATGCCCATCACTCGGGTTTCAATGTGATTCTACGTCACATTACTTTTCTTGACCGTGATCGCGTCACATCATGTTTAGGTTTATTTCAACCTTTCTTTATCGAAAATATTTGCACTTATCAGTGTCAAGTGTCAAGACCTGTATCTTTAATATTTACTATTTAAATTCCTATCAGAATTCATATTTGTAAAAACGTAATTTCTTACTAAAACCGAAGTTTTAGTTTAGCGTTTTCTTTTTAACTTCCGTCATTCTTAAAATGCATGTTTGGTGTCAAAGCACCTTGTTTATGTTTGAAAATCATTTGATTTCAAGTTTAAGATCCGTTAACCTTGTTAACCTTGACTGTAATTCGTGACTACAATCATTTTATTTCGGATCATTCTCCCGACTCTATGACTTCTCACGTCATTTATACGTCAGTTTGTCTTATACTTACCGTTATCCGGCTTGCGCTTACATATGCCATCCCGACATTATATTGTATTTAATGCAACCCTTTAGGTATGCATTAAAACTTCGTTTTGACTTGTTTGGTTGTCTTAGCGAAATCCATCGCTTTATTTAACCAAACCTTTGTTCTTTATGTGACCATGATTGATGGTCTTTTAATTTCTGAATGATGATTTCCATCATCATCCTTTCTTTACTACGACCAAGTCAGTGACTTCGATCATCTTTTTTTTCTCAACCTTACCACATCGGACATAACTGTGCTCATTATAAGAAGCTTATGGTATCATGTGTTCATTACTTACTTGGCCAGAGTAAGCGATCAACACATGGTACGCATGACCTTATTATAATTACCACATCACGTCCCATGTAAGTAATCCCTTGATTTAGTTTATTTGGTAAAACTTTATTTAATTGCCATTTAACAATTACCAGTTTTACCAGTTTTATCCTTGAACATTTACAATGTTCCTATTTTTTTATAACTATATATACAATCACATTCGTCGATGTGATCATTACTTTTCTCAATTTGAATCTTTATTGAGAATACTTACTTGGATGATTACTTTCGTCCAAGTTTATATTTAAACTAAATTCAGTCATTGTCTCATTATTCACAACTGTGAATAATACTTATCTCTACTGAATTTCTCTTGGAAACGTCATCCTGGATAGGTAACCTATCCAGATTTTCCAAGTTTTATATTCTATATGCAACTGTCCATTCACTATGTGTTTGTTGCATATTTCTGTTTATACTATGAGTTTAAGACGTGTACCTTGTAGATACTTGCCCTGATAAACTTTCCTTGTTGTTCGATCTCTTATTCGAGATCGTTTCTCGATTCCAGTCTTTAACGTGTATGACTTACTTGTCATACTTCAAACCATTTCTTTATTGTATCGATAATTCTTTAAACTGTCGTCATCTTCCAATGCGAGGCTCCTTCAACTTAAAACATTTACAAATATTAGTAACTTTGATCTTTATATGCACCCGTATTATAATACAAGGCTTTCTACGACACGTGTTAACACACGTAATTCATTTAACTATATCGGTGTTTTATCGCTTTCTTTGGGGTAACCTGTTTTACACAATAACCCCTATATGTTGTTTTTAACGCTTTACATGGTAGACCGTTAATGTATTGAATAACTTACCGGATTTTTGCGACCAAGTCTGGAACCGAACACTTTACTCCTTAACCTGGAGCTCTGATTACCAACTTGTAAGACCCTTAGTCCATTTTATAATATATCACATAAATTCATATTATAATTATGTAATACCGATTTCGAAAACAATTGAAATTATGAGTTTGTTAAAACATTTTAAACCTTAAAACATTTTAACCTAACATGTATAAATTCGCCGGTAAAAGTAACGATGAAACTTTTCGCGAAAGCTTGAATCTTGATCGTGTTCGGTTCTTTATCGAGCTTGATCGTCCTTCGGTACGTTAAGTTATACCTACATTTCATAAAATATGAAACGAGTTAGTTTTAGGGAGTTTATAACGTGTATAAACAAGTCCTAACGCAAAAACACATAAAAGAACAACATTTTTCCAGCTCTGTGTCTTGGTCGCGGGGCGCGACAGACGAAGGGCTAGCCTCCGCGGGCCGCGAGGGCTCTAGTTTAACTCCTTTCTAAAGAATGTTCACCCATCAGTAGGAGTGTTCATTAAATTGTAGTAGTGTTCACTGAATAATAGGAGTTTTCACTAAATAGTAGGGGTCTTCACTGAATAGTAGGAGTTTTCACTATACAGTAGGAGTGTTCGCTGTACAGTAGGGGTTTTCCAAATTATTCGACCCGTTCATGTGTTTTGTGACAACTCGAAACTTAGAACCTTTCGTTGTATCTTGATGTAACATGCTTGAACACTATGTGACTAGTTAACTTGTCAATTTAGTAAATGTTATAAGTGAACCTTCTATGTGATTATGTGTGTGCTTGTATGTATATTATGTATATATGTGTAAGAGCCGAGAACCAAGAACCCGACTCGAGACCATGCGGTCTCGAGTGAACAAGTGTAACAATGGTTTTAAATCTTATGCTTCCGCTTGCAACTTAAACTATGTTTTGTTTGAACACCAATTGTATTGGTTGGATTTTATAACTACTTATATGCCTGTTCAATATGATTGGTGGCCGGATCCTGGTCAGTCACTCCTCCATGCGGTAGTACTCCGCAGGTGGATTTTGGGGGTGTGACAGATTGGTATCAGAGCCATTGGTTATAGTGAACTTGGTTTTAATAAAGGAGAAACGTTTTTGTTAAAACCAGACTATAACCTGTGCAGTGCTCAACGGTCCACAACGACGCTTCACTCCACATGCAAGGGTCGACGTTCTAGGTGATATGATCTATATATTGCCTACTTGTTAGTTACATAGTACAATGCTTATGGTACGCTTGGTTAGTATAACAACTATTGCTTGAACACATGCGTGCTTACTCCCTTCTGCCATCACACTTTCGCGAACCTCTCTCACTCATGTTTCCCTCTTGTATGAAGATCATGAGTGGACGCGTTAACATGACTCAAGCCTAGTTGACAGCTCTAATTAACGAACGAGTTGTCGCGGCACTTGCAGCTGCATACGCAGGAGGTCAGCATGCTCAGCCACCGGTGTGCACCTTTAAGACCTTTATGGACTGCCGACCCAATACTTTTAGCGGAACTGAAGGAGCAGTAGGTCTCCTCCACTGGTTTGAGAAACTAGAATCTGTGTTCGAAATGTGTGAATGCCCTGAAGCGCGCAGGGTGAAGTATGCTACCGGTACTCTCGAGGGTTTAGCCCTCACGTGGTGGAACGCTCAGGTTCAAATGCTAGGGTTGGTTGCTGCCAACGCCACCCCATGGGAAACTTTCAAGGAAATGATCAGGGAGGAATACTGCAGTCGTGATGACATTCATAAGCTGGAAGACGAGTTCTACAACCTCAAGATGACGGGGTCAGAAATTGAGGCGTATACTAAGAGATCGCATGAGCTTGCCTTATTGTGTCCTACTATGGTGGACCCTCCATTTAAGCGAATTGAACTCTATCTCAAGGGCTTGGTGCCAGAAATCCAAAGTCATGTGACTTCAGCAAACCTGGCCACTATCCAGCAGGTTGTTCAGTTGGCTCACCGTCTCACTGATCAGGCGGTGGAGCAGAACAAGTTACCAAAGCGCATAGGTGCTGCAACTACTTCTGGTACCTCTAGTGACAACAAACGGAAATGGGATGGAGCTTCAAGCAAGGGTTCAACTTCTGTGCAATCTCAGTCTCAGCAGAGAAAGACTGATGACTACAAGAGCCCCAGTCAGCAATCGTCTGGTGGTCAAAGTCATGGTGGGTACAAAGGGAATCACCCCAAATGCAATCGCTGCAACCTACACCACAGTGGGCCATGCACCAGGGGCAACTGTCATCGGTGCAACAAGCCTGGTCACGCTGCAAAGGATTGCAGGAGTTTATACCCCGCCAATCAGAATCGTCAGCAAGCTCAACAGAATCAGCGGCAGCAGCAGGGTAACAACAAAGGGTGCTTTCAGTGTGGAGCTGAAGGCCACTTCAAGAAAGATTGTCCCCAACTGAACCAGAACCAGAACAACAACAACAACAATCAGGGGAACGGTAACAATGGGAACCACAACAACAACAATGGTGCCAGGGGGCGAGTGTTCGTGATTGGCCAAGGTGAAGCAAGGAATGACCCCAACGTGGTGACGGGTAAGTTCCTCCTCGACGACTTTTATGTTACAGTTTTATTTGATTCAGGTGCCGATACTAGCTATGTGTCACTAGAAGTTAGTCAAATGCTTAAGCGTATTCCAACACCCTTGAGCAACAAGCACACTGTAGAGCTGGCAAATGGTAAGAGTTTGGAGGCCTCACACGTAGTCAAAGGTTGCAAACTTATTCTTGCTAACCAGACCTTCTCTATTGACCTTATCCCTATCGTCTTGGGTAGTTTCGACGTTGTCATTGGGATGGATTGGTTATCCCAACACCGAGCAGAGATTCTTTGCAACGAGAAGATCGTTCGTATTCCTGGTTCCGGTAGTGAACCTCTCATAATTCGTGGCGACAAGAGGAGTGTTGTTGAAAACGTCATCTCTTTCCTTAAGGCCCAGAAATGCTTGCGAAAGGGCCACACTGCCGTTTTGGCTCTCGTTACTGACACCTCGGAAAAAGAGAAGAAGCTAGAAGATTTTCCAGTTGTACGTGACTATCCTGAGGTGTTCTCTGAGGAATTACCTGGTCTTCCACCCCATCGCCAAGTCGAGTTTCAGATTGAACTAGCTCCCGGAGTTGCGCCTATAGCTCGTGCACCTTATCGTTTAGCTCCATCGGAGTTAGAGGAACTCTCTACGCAACTACAAGAACTCTTGGATAAGGGTTTTATTCGTCCTAGCTCATCACCCTGGGGAGCTCCCGTGCTATTTGTGAAGAAGAAAGACGGTACCTTTAGAATGTGTATCGACTATCGTGAACTCAACAAAGTAACTGTGAAGAATCGTTATCCTTTACCACGTATTGACGACTTGTTCGACCAGTTGCAGGGGTCGAGCTACTATTCAAAGATCGATTTGAGATCGGGATATCACCAGCTGAGAGTTCGAGAAGAGGATGTCTCTAAGACAGCCTTTAGAACTCGTTATGGGCACTATGAGTTTTTGGTCATGCCGTTTGGGCTGACAAACGCGCCCGCGGTTTTCATGGACTTGATGAACCGAGTGTGCAAGCCATACCTGGACAAATTCGTTATAGTCTTCATCGACGACATCCTGATCTATTCTAAGAGTCAGGAGGAACACGAGCAGCATCTACGACTTATTCTGGAACTCCTTCGAACCGAACAGCTTTACGCAAAGTTCTCGAAATGCGACTTCTGGCTTCGTGAGGTCCATTTCCTAGGCCACGTGGTAAACAAGGATGGGATTCACGTTGATCCATCCAAGGTAGACTCTATTAAGAACTGGCCTGCACCTCGCACACCAAAGGAAATTCGCCAATTCTTGGGATTGGCAGGTTACTACAGGAGGTTCATTAAGGATTTTTCTAAGATCGCACAGCCTCTCACCTCGCTAACGTAGAAAGGCGTTGTTTATCGCTGGGGAAATGCACAGGAGTTAGCCTTTCAGCACCTAAAGGATAGACTTTGTAGTGCACCTATCCTTTCACTGCCAGAGGGCACAGACGATTTTGTGGTTTACTGTGATGCATCAATTCAAGGTCTTGGCTGTGTATTGATGCAACGAGATAAAGTCATAGCCTACGCCTCACGACAACTCAAAGTTCACGAGAAGAACTACACTACACACGATTTAGAGCTGGGAGCTGTAATTTTCGCACTTAAGTTATGGCGACATTACCTGTACGGTACCAAGTGCGCCATCTACACCGACCACAGGAGCCTAGAGCACATATTCAAACAGAAAGAACTGAATATGCGACAACGACGGTGGGTCGAGCTACTGAATGACTACGAGTGCTCCATCAGGTATCACCCGGGCAAGGCCAATGTCGTGGCAGACGCCCTTAGTCGAAAGGACACCGCACCTAAGCGCGTGAGAGCTTTACAACTCACGATCCATTCTAGTGCCCAGATAGAAGCACTGAAACCAGAAAACGTCAGGGCTGAAGCCCTACGCGGGTCAAGACAACGCTTAGAACAGAAGGAAGACGGTGCTTACTACGTAACAGGACGCATTTGGGTTCCACTCTATGGCAACCTACGAGAACTTGTGATGGATGAGGCACACAAGTCCCGCTACTCGGTACACCCTGGTTCGGACAAGATGTACCACGATATTAAAACTACGTATTGGTGGCCTAGCATGAAGGCCCACATAGCAACTTACGTCAGCAAGTGTTTGACTTGTGCGCGAGTCAAGACAGAATATCAGAAGCCCTCAGGCCTACTCCAGCAACCAGAGATACCACAATGGAAATGGGAGCAAATTTCCATGGATTTTGTTACTGGCCTACCTAGATCCCAGCGCGGAAACGATACTATTTGGGTGATCGTGGATCGACTCACAAAATCCGCACACTTCTTGGCGATTAAGGAAACGGATAAATTCTCCACTCTAGCGGAAATATACCTCAAGGAAGTTGTTTCGAGGCACGGGGTGCCCACCACTATCATCTCCGATCGAGATGCACATTTTACTTCAGAGCTGTGGCAAGCAATGCACAAGTCCTTTGGCTCACGTTTACATATGAGCACAGCGTATCACCCTCAGACGGACGGGCAGTCCGAGCGCACTATTCAGACCTTAGAAGACATGCTTCGTGCATGCGTAATCGACTTTGGCAACAGCTGGGAAAAGCATCTACCACTTGTGGAATTCTCGTACAATAACAGCTACCACACCAGCATTAAAGCTGCTCCGTTTGAGGCATTGTACGGGCGTAAATGCCGGTCACCTCTTTGTTGGGCAGAGGTGGGGGATAGTCAAATCACTGGTCCGGAACATGTGGTGGACACTACTGAACGGATTGCTCAAATACGACAACGCATGGCGGCCGCTCGTGACCGTCAGAAAGCCTACGCCGATAAGGGCAGGAAACCACTTGAGCTCCAGGTTGGGGAGCGGGTACTACTCAAAGTTTCACCCTGGAAGGGTGTGGTTCGTTTTGGTAAACGAGGCAAACTTAACCCACGATACGTTGGACCATTTGAAATCATTGAGAAGATAGGCAGGGTGGCCTACAGACTAAACTTACCAGCAGAACTCGGTGCAGTTCACAACGTTTTTCACGTGTCGAATCTGAAGAAGTGTCTGTCAGATGAGACCCACATAGTTCCTCTGAAGGAACTCACTATCGACGAGCAGTTACGATTCGTCGAGGAACCAGTTGAAATCACGGACCAGGATGTTAAGGTCCTCAAGAGCACTAGAATACCTCTCATTCGAGTTCGTTGGAACTCACGTCGCGGCCCAGAGTTCACCTGGGAGCGCGAAGACCGGATGAAACAAAAGTATCCCCAACTGTTCGTAAACAGTACAACCACTACTAAGGCTGAAGCCACGGAATTTCGGGACGAAATTCCAGATCAACGGGGGGTGGATGTGACACCCCAGGAAAACCGGGAAAACCACACAACTTAACTAGCTTCCTCAGTGAGTGCCTATCAAATTTCGGGACGAAATTTCTTTCAACTTGGGGATGATGTGACAACTCGAAACTTAGAACCTTTCGTTGTATCTTGATGTAACATGCTTGAACACTATGTGACTAGTTAACTTGTCAATTTAGTAAATGTTATAAGTGAACCTTCTATGTGATTAAGTGTGTGCTTGTATGTATATTATGTATATATGTGTAAGTGAGCCGAGAACCAAGAACCCGACTCGAGACCATGCGGTCTCGAGTGAACAAGTGTAACAATGGGCCGGTTGGGCCATTTAATCACACCCGAAACCCATTAGGGTGCACCATGTAGAACTAGTATATATATTACACTCATAACCATGTTCACCATTTCTTTGGACAACACACACACTCTCCCTTTCTCTCACAAAAACGCTAAGTCTCAACATCCTTCTCCTCTCACTCTCTCGGATTCAAACCGGCAACACTAGGACCTTCGGTTCAAGCTTGGAATCGGTATTCGGAGTTCACCCTTCCTATCCTCTAGCCGGTTAGTGTCTCATTTAGTGGTATAATGACAAATACATGAGAAATGATTGTTTATCTATGATATAGATGTTTGCTTGATAGGAAGTAGTTATTTGTTGTCAAGTGATGATATTATGTGATGATGAAATGTTAGAAATCGGCTTATTATGGATTTAAATCCGAATGGCTTGGTCATGTTTAGGAGGTTTGTGTTCATGAAATCGGATTAGCATATGTTGATGATAAATCTTATTTAGGCATGTTGTTACATTGTTTGAATGTGATAGATGTAGGAACCGATGATGTTATCAACTTGAGTTCATGCTAGTATAAACTTTATTGATGAAGCATGTTGTAAAACAAAAACCCTAAAATGAAGAACTAGTTGAATGAATGAAGAACAACATGAACATGATTTGAATATATGAAGAACTTGTTGAGCATGATATGAATGTGTTATGAATATTTGAAATCTGATTGTTTGATCCATTTTGGTTAATTGTTAGACAACAAAACATGTTTAGTGGATAGTACATAATGTTGCATGAAATCAAATTTCCATTGGATAGTACAACTGTGCAGAATCAGCAGTTGCTGGGGGGTCGAGACCCCTGATTCCGACTCGAGACCATAAACATGATAACTCGAGAACATAGATTGCGACACAGGTTGCGAGTCGAGAACCCCTAGTCTCGACTCGAGACCACACATGACCATCACACAAACAGCATGACCCGAGACCCTACTTGCGAGTCCGATTACGACTCGAGACCAATACATGCATGACCCGAAACCACCTCGGTTGCGACTCGAGACCTTGTAAGCTACACTCGAGACCGCACAGTCTCGA
The DNA here is from genome assembly GCF_002127325.2 of Helianthus annuus. Classification (NCBI taxonomy): domain Eukaryota; kingdom Viridiplantae; phylum Streptophyta; class Magnoliopsida; order Asterales; family Asteraceae; genus Helianthus; species Helianthus annuus. The sequence goes on from NC_035440.2 coordinate 43,325,504, forward strand.
CTAGAGACCGCACAGTCTCGACTCGAGACCATATGCATGTACACACTATTTGGACTTCCACACTGCTACGGGTTTGGGTATTTGGGCCAGACTTATGGGCTTCTTGTGTTGCTGTTGAATGCGTATTCTGGGCTTGCGTGCTATTACGAGACCAACTGTTTGGGTCACACTTAGACTTTGGTTATTACATGAATGTTACTGTGGAACTCGTTGCGAACTGTTGTTGAACTGCCATGCTAGATATGTATGCCATGATTGTTACTTGTGTACAATACGTGTAGAACATACGTGCACTACTTGGATACAAACCTGACTCGAATGGTATCTATGTTAGGACGTAGTTGACCACTTACAACTTGATTGACTTTTCTGTGTATCTGCCGAGCAAACCAAGGTGAGTTCACACCCTCTACAAAGCATGGGATTCCCTGGGTTGGGAATGGGGTTAAGGAACGTAGATTCCTCGTCCTCCTTGGGTAGGACAGCAATGGTTCAGGAATGTAATTCCTCGTCCTCACAGACAGATAACTCGTACTAGACCAAAACTCTATCACGAAGTCCCTCCTTTTATATCGACTTAATCGCCGGGCCAATGGCGAGCGGGTCATTAGTTAGATAGCGCTATTTAGGTCTGACAAACCTCACACCGTGCCGCAGAGGACGGGCGTGAACTAATGGATCTGGGGCACGTCAATGATGATAGACATTGACAGTTTCAGGGCACATAAACATGACTACAGTCAGCAGTCGATATGGTAACGAGTCTAGTGTATACATGGGGTAGCCCCCACGGCCGAAATGCCAGATAACTAACACGGGGTAGCACCCACGGCTAGAATGCCAGAGTAACCGGGATAACCAAGTCACGCTTTTAACTATGGGGTAACCCCCACGGCAGGATGCCAGATAAAGGAAACTGTTTTCGAAACAACTTAAAACGAACACCCAACCGTGAACTCACTCAACTTGTTGTTGACTCGTTACTACATGCTTTGCAGGACCATAGGTACTTAGCTGGAGCTTGCACGGGGGAGAGTCGTTGTGGGACATGGATAGTTGCGTGCCATGTTAAACTTGGAAACAATTGAACTTATGTTTTGGTTTTAAATCTTATGCTTCCGCTTGCAACTTAAACTATGTTTTGTTTGAACACCAATTGTATTGGTTGGATTTTATAACTACTTATATGCCTGTTCAATATGATTGGTGGCTGGATCCTGGTCAGTCACTCCTCCATGCGGTAGTACTCCGCAGGTGGATTTTGGGGGTGTGACATGTTTATCAAACAAAACATGTTTGTTTGATCCCTAACCTCCTGAAATTCATAATTTAAATATTTCCTATCATATTAGGTTCAAATCACGGGTTTCTTATGTCTTTTAAACCCATTTACGCTCATATGTTTCTTTTGACCCGTTAAGGGTATTTAAGCACTTTTCCGCATAATCCATACCCATTTGCCTCTAGCATTTTATGTCCACATTATTTATCAATTAATCTTCCACTACAACTATATGTGTGGTGGATTTAATGTGGAGATCTATATATTCCGAGTTTTACCCCTCGGATTATTATTTTACGGCAAAGACTCATATAGGGTCATTTGACCATAAATTTACATCTTTCGCTTTTGGGTACTTATTCGAAGTATTTGTTTTATCATAAAACTCATTTCCAAATGACCTTTAAGGGTCGTTCGCTCAGTTTAACTTATAAGGGCGTTTTGGTCCATTTTAGCCTTTCATTTACGATAAAGACTCTTACAAGTATGTTTGACCCAAAATCCCTCTTTTAACACTATGATCTTGTTTGAAAAGTCATTATGCTTCCAAAATACCATGATCATCCTTTAGATCATTCGGTTTACCTATTAAGGTAACCAAATGTCCATTTTTAACTCATCTAGCTCTCATAGAACCTTAAGTTCTACTTGATGAGCTGACCTCTTATACATACCTGGCTCGGATCGATATATTGACCCGTTTCGAGACCTTGACTTACTAGTCGCTAAGTAATAACGATGTAAATATCCAATCGATATTTATTCCTACAATCATACAACTTGACAAACCATTAGTCGATATTGTCAAAGGGTGATATTTTCACCTTTTGACCCGTTTGGTCTAAAAGACCGTTTATCTTGGCGAGATGGATTTATTGTCACCTCGTCTACATGACTCGCACCGGTTTACATCATACTGTCAATTTACTTATAAACAACTTTCTTAACTCTTTTGACCCCTTATGACTTATGCCATAAAGTGTATTTCAAAACTAACGGTTCTAGTCATCGAGTGACCGAATTACCGTTTTACCCTTATTATTTGTATTGGTTTACCTTATAAGGTAATCATTCAAAACTTGTTATCTTTTAATCATCTCGTGACTAAATAATCGTATTAGCTTATTTTAACCATTAAACATGGTTTATTTTCATTATCTCTTGTTCCGAACCGCACATGTCGTGTCGGAACATCATAACCCAAACTAGACTTTATATTATTAGTAACCTATAAACCAATAGGTATTTCATACAGAGAGTGTAAGTTGTACTTACCTAGCATCCAGCTTATGCTTTTCCTTTATTCCGGATTCGTTTGACCAGCTTCATTCCCAAGCTTCCACCTAGCTTGTTAAGCGCCAAACTATCATTGTAATTTGAAAATGGTTAGATTAGTCATAATCATTCACGACTATTCCATCCTACAATCTTTATGTCGAACTTATCATTCGATCATATCATTGGTCAGTTTGACTTTGTAAAGTCAACTGCCTATTGACATAATTAATTTCACTAAGTAGCTTACTACTCGTTTAATTACTTAGCCAATTACCCGGTAATCATCATTCATATGTTACCGTTTTAATCACTTATTTCACCAAGTTCTTGTAACTATAAGTTACCGAATTAATACTTGATGATATTAAACATCATTAACATGAACATATCATCAATTCTTATCATATCATACTAAACTCTCATCCTAGTAAGTATGATTACATACTCAAACACAAAATTTTGTTCAAGTATTTCCTAATTACTATCAGATATGATGATTCTAATCACAATTATATCATCAAATTCATCATATGATTAATACCCACTTATCCTAGTGTGGTATATATCATCAAAACATTCAAATTATAGCATCATATGTATAATTTTCACTTAGGGTTTGGTTCCTAGGTAATTATACATCATAATTCAGCCATAGCTTCTATAATTCATCCCTAATTCGCAGATTATGAGATTTATAAAATTTCACAACTTCAAGAATCATCAAAATTTTACATACCTTATGATCCCCTAGCTTGGGTGATCATTAATTCACGTTCAATTGTGAATTTGCAAGTCATTTGGCCCTTCAATTTGATGATTATGTGAGAATTAGGGTTTGAAGCTCCTGGGAGCTTCCTGATGTCGATCCCAGAACACACACGATGTGTATGTGTTTTGTTTCATTCTTTTTATTAAATAACTTTCAAGTTTATCTTCTTTGGCCCCTCTCGTTTGGTTAGTTTATTAAGTAGGCCACAATCCACTTAATTTCTAATAATTTTTCCACTCATTAACTAGGTTAAACATCCCTAGTTAAATTAGTGGGTTCGGGGAATTCTTGACTAAGTTTATTTTAAGTCCCGTTTACTCGGGCTTCTATAAACTTTATTTTTTTCTTAAAAGCTTTCATTTGACTTTTATTTAATATTAGGCTTGTTTATTTAAAAATCCTAATATTCACCGGGTTACTTTTACCCCTAACGGTAATTTACCCGTCTTTTAGTACTAACGTGGTTTAATTACCAAACCCGTTTTCGGGGTGTTACAGGAATACCATTCTCCAGTCCAGAGGAAGTGATAGGGCTTATAAAATGGAATGGACCAACTTTAAAGAGATAGTTGAATGGAAGTTCTGTCCTCCTCATGAAAAGGAATAAATTGCTAATAAATTCCTAAATCATAGAATGATTGGGATAGATTGCAGGGAATACACTACCATATTCTTTGAATATACTAGGATAGTACCAACCTTAGCCTCATCGGAACCAGTATTAATCTCCCGTTACATCTGGGGATTAATCTGTGAAATCAGACATGTAGTCAAGGCAACCAGACCACAAACCATAGAAGAAGCAGTAGAACTGGCCAACACTCTGACCAATGAATTGATACGTACTCAAGAGGAAAACCAGAAAAAGAACCTAGCTCAAAAGATTTCCCAAGAATTACGTTGTGGTAATTCCTACCGTGGAAAATGACCAGGTTCTTCCTCTTCACCCAACTGCAAGTATTGCAAAAGGAAACACTCAGGAAGATGCTCGATATACTGCAACTTCTGCAAAATAGCAGGACATAAGGAAGAAGACTGTAGGAAGAAAGCTAGCAATAGAATATGCTACAATTGTGGAGAAGCTGGTCATATTAAACCGAACTGTCCGAAACTAGCTCTAGCGACAAACAACAAGGCTAAGACAATAGAAGGATCCAAGAAGAATGCCAGAGCATTCATTCTGACAGCGGAAGAAGCCAAGATGATTCCTGATGTGATTGCCGGTACGTTTTTAGTTAATGATGTTTATGCTAAGTATTATTTGACTCTGGTGCAAACCAAAGTTTTATCAATACTTCTTTCTGCAAACTTCTCAGTCAACCATTAACTAAACTTCAACAAGACTGTCTGGTGGAGACGGAAAATGGAGGTTCTATCAAGATAAGCGAAATCTTGTAGGGAGCAAGGATAACAATTCTAAACTGTAACTTTACTGCTAATCTTTTTCCAATGAATCTAGCCGGATTCGATGTCGTGTTAGGAATGGATTGGTTGGTAGGCAATCATGCCAGTATTTTATGTGATCAAAATTCCGTGCAAGTAAGTACACCAAATAGTGAAAAGATCACAATTAAAGGAGACACGCCAACCAGGTCAACAAAATTCATCTATGTGATGAAAGCTACAAGTTATGCAAGGAAAGGAGGAATGGTGTATATGATTTCAGTAATCATTAACACTAAAGGAAATGAATTAAAAGATATTCCTGTACCAGAAGAATTACATGGATTACCGCCAGATCGAGCGGTTGAATTTAGAATTAACCTATTACCAGAAACGACACCGATTACCAAAGCGCCTTATAGACCAGCATCAACGGAGATGCAGGAACTGAAGAAACAGCTTGGCGAATTACTAGAGAAAGGTTTCATACAGCCTAGTTCATCGCCATGGGGAGCACCGGTGTTATATGTCAAGATGAAGGATGGATCGATGCGTATGTGCATTGATTACCGAGAACTAAATAAGGTTACGATTAAAAATCGGTACCCACTACCAAGAATCGATGACCTATTCGATCAACTTCAAGGAGCCCGATTCTTTTCCAAGATCAATTTACGCTCAGGATATCATCAATTGAAAGTACTGGAAGAGGACATTCCAAAAACTGCTTTCAGAATAAGTACGATCATTATAAATTTACAGTCATGCCTTTTGGTTTAACCAATGCCCCAGCCGCATTTATGGACATGATGAACATGATATGTAAACGATACCTGGATAAATTCATAATTGTATTTATAGATGATATTTTAATTTACTCTAAGAGTAAGGAAGATCATGCAGAGCATTTGCATATACTTCTGACATTGTTGAGAAAAGAAAAGCTTTATGCTAAATTCTCGAAATGCAAATTTTGGTTACAAGAAGTGCAATTCCTTGGACATCTTGTTAATCATGAAGGAATTCATGTGGATCCCACAAAGATCGAAGCGATTACCAAATGGAAAGTCCCTAAGTCACCAACAGAAGTAAGAAGTTTTCTTGGACTGGCGGGATATTATGGATGTTTTACTCAAGATTTCTCTAGAATAGCCATTCCATTACCCAAACTGACTTGCAAATCAGTTAAGTTTGAATGGGGACCAAGACAGGAGGAAGCATTTAGGATTTTAAAGCAAAGGTTAACCAACGCACCCATACTCGCGTTACCTGAAGGAACTGAAGACTTTGTAGTCTATTGTGACACGTCTAAGTTAGGATACGGATGTGTGCTGATGCAACGTCAAAAGGTTATAGCTTATGCCTCTAGACAGCTTAAGAAGCATGAAGAAAATTATACAACCCACGATCTAGAGTTAGGAGCAATAATTTTTTCCCTTAAGATTTGGAGACACTATCTTTATGGTAGTAAGTTTGTTGTATTTACAAATCATAAGAGTTTAAGATATGTTTTTGGGCAAAAAGAATTAAACATGAGACAGAGACGTTGGATGGAAATTCTTAGTGATTATGATTATGATATCCAGTATCATGCAGGAAAAGCTAACGTAGTAGCTGATGCTTTAAGTCGAAAGTACCATTGATGTGCACAAAATGCAACATATAAATTACATCAATTGTGGCTTAAAACTAACCCTTTTGGTACTAATGTTGGAAAAAGTGTGCTTTTGTCTTCCTTTTGTATTTTCAGGATTAAATTAGCTCAAAATAACAAAAGAAGCAAAAAGACAGCCAAATCTAACATAAATACAAGAAAAGGAACAAAAGTGATATGCCCGACCCCCCGACAGCATCTTCCCAAGAAAAACAAAGAAGACTGAACACGCCCCGTGCTCAGCGAGCACAGGGTCGTGCCCAAGAAGCAGCAGAAAAGACAAACTCATAGAAGCTTCTACTACCCACCACGGGGCCGTGCCCAGCGGACACAGGGGCGTGGTCAACTTCCTGCAGGCGCATTTATTGTAATTGCGAATTACAATTAATGAAGAGAGAGAGTGTCAGATGGACACGGGGCCGTGTCCGAGCTTCTGTTCAGCCTATAAATAGGAGTGTTTGGAGCTCTTGCAACTCATCCCTTGGCACACCACCTCTCTCACACTTCACCCACCACCCACCACCATCACAATACCATCATCCACCACCATCATCCATTGTCCATCATAGAGTGTGTGAGTCGTCTCGGGATCCAAGATTGATCGTAAGAGTTCTTGACAATCAAAGGCCATGTTTGCCTAAGTCTCTTACATCACTTGGTGAAGACAAGTGTTTAGTGTAATACTTTTTATTTTTAATCTTTTGCACTTTTTAATTGGTTTTGTATTAATGACTTTAATTACTAGTTTCTTATGTTGAAGGTGATTCGTCCTTATCGTTTGTCCGTGGTGTCTTGGCATTATTTTACTGTCTATATAAAATAAATGATTTTCACCATTCATATCTCCACGGTCTATATGGAGGTATGTTGGCTACCTGGTCGGGGGTTAAGGGAACGGTTTGGTAAGAGTCTTGCCATTGTTCAGTGTATAGATCCTGCAAAGGACCTGGGTCAAATTTAGTAGAACCTCCTTCAATACCCAAAGGTATTGGATGGCGGGGGTCCAAACTCTTTGACCCCCTCATAAGTTAAACTACTATTAAAACTTTAACCCGGCTACTTAGGACTGTATCCCTGCTGACTCAGACTACTTAGCCGAGGGTAACGTCGCCTTCAAAAGAGGGGCCTACCACATTATGCATTAATAACTTAATTAATTATCTTTCAATAATCCGACCCTTTAGGATTATATCCTTGCTGACTCAAACTACTGGGTTGAGGGTAACGTTGCCTTCAAAAGAGGGGCCTACTACAATAACTAAGATAATCTCTTAAACAAGTGCAAAAGTGCGAAAATAATCAAAGGTTACACTACACACGAGTCGGATCCAAGTGATTCATCTTGTCTATCTGTTTTTACTTTTATTTTATTTTTCAGCATTTTAGTTAGTTTTATTTTCTTAGTTTAAAACATTTTTCTAATATTTTGATTTGATTAGACGTTGAGGATAAACCGGTACTAAAAGCTCTTGTGTCCTTGGACGACCTCGGTATCTTACCAACACTATACTACGTCCACGATGGTGCACTTGCCCATATGTGTGTTTAGTGTTAGTAAATATCGTGTTTTATAAATTTAAAACTTGGCTAAAAAGTGTAAAAAGGGCTTAAAATATATACCTAAAACATATATACACTAACACGCATCAAGTTTTTGGCGCCGTTGCCGGGGACACAAGGATTTTAAGAAAGCTTAAAATCGACGACCTAATCAGTTTTTCAAAACTTTTTCAAAACGCGCGCACATTTTTCTGCATTTTAGTTTAGTTGCATTTACAGTAGCTTGAACACGGGACCGTGTTCACTGAACACGGGGTCGTGCTGGATATTTTTCATTAAACGCCCAGATACAGAGTCTGAACACGGGGTCGTGCTCACTGAACACGCCCCCGTGCTCAACGAGACTAGTAACTTTTATTAAAACGCCCAGATACAGACCCTGAACACGGGGCCGTGTCCACTGAACACGTGGTCGTGTCCAGCCTCTGTTTCCGTCTTTATTCTTGTTTTCTGGTCCCGAGACTCAGTTGTGGTCTGTTGAGTGATCCCTATGGATCAATACTCAGGAGGCTACAACTACACCTATGAGGAGGATGATTATATGAGAGACTATTGCACTAATTGTGGAAACCCGCGCTCGGTACAATACTGTAACTTATTTCAACCATCCAATTCATACAACTATTATGAGGAGCGCAGGTACGAGCCATCGACTTCATACACATCCTATGAAGACCAAAGGTATGAACCTTCTCCCTCATACTCATATTTTGATGAACCAAGGTATGAACCCTCATACTCATACTTTGAGGAGTCAAGATATGAACCACCACCTTCATACACTTATTATGAGGAACCATGGCGTGAACAACCCACCTCATATGAGTACTATGAAGAACAAAATTACGACCCTTATCCATCATATACTTACAATGAAGAACAATGGTATGAACCATCTACTTCATATGAGTACTATGAGGAACCAAGGATCGAACAACCGGATTCAAGCTTTGAGGATCCTGATCCTTTCTCTATCACCGAAGTGACCGATAGGATATTAGAACACATTAAAACTATCGAACGTTGCATAAAAGAATCTCGCGCAAGGGAAGAGGAGTCCCGCGCAAGAGAAGAATTAAATAAAAAAACGATAGTTGAAGAGTTAAAAATGGAAGAACAAATAAGTGAAAAACCAACACATGAGTTAAACAACGAAAAAGGTGAGACCGATAGCGTTAAAATCCAAGAAGAGTCTAATTTTGAAGAAATTAATCTCTTGTCACCTTCTTTTGAAAATCATTGTTTAGTACCCACTCATGCTAAGTTTTTAAAAGAGTTAAACACTAACACTAAAATTGAAGAAATGGTAAGTATTAAGTTAACTAATGATCAAACTTCGCTAATAAAAGAAGACCCTTTTGAAATAAACATTACACCGGCTCCATGTTTTTTTTCAAAATTCATTTATTAGTAACGTCACCATTGATAAAGATCTTTGTGTTAACATAATGCCCAATTACATTTTCGAAAAATTAAGTATTAGTGATTTTGCTCCACTTCAAATACCCATTTTTCTATTTAATCGGAGAGTAATGAAATCAATCGGTGTAGTTGAGGACGTCTTGGTTCAAACAAACAATTGGCAATCCCAACCGACTTTGTCATCCTTGATGACACTCCTTTAGTGTTGGGACGACCTTTTGTAAAAACTCATGAAGCTTTGAAAAACCGGAGGTTCAACAATCTACCTCTTCAATTAGGGGCATTCAAAAGGAGCATAGATATTGAGCGATCAATGAAATATCCAATCGGCAATGACGACCCCCTAATTGAAGATGATCCAGAACCACCTGATAAGGTGGGTCTAGCCAAGGACCCTTATAAATGTGGCGCACCATGGAGGCATTCCGCAGAACTATCCTTAGTTTTAGTTTAGATTAACTTTTATATTTTCTAGTTTAGTTTTACTTTTCAGGAATAAAACACACTCGAAATGGTGGAGGTTACTAAGGGAAGCTTGAACCCACACCCCATGCACAAAAACAGAGCCTCCCGACAATTTTTCTTCATTACAGCAAGTTCAGCACGGGGCCGTGCTCACCCAACACGCCCCGTACCCAAGGTTCTGCAGCATATGCCCAGTTCAGGTAACTGGACACGGGGCCGTGCTCACTGAACACGCCCCCGTGCCCAGCCTTCTGTTTACTTTTGGTACTGGCAGTCTGGACACGGGGCCGTGCTCAGCCAACACCACCCCGTGTTCAGCTACCCAGTAACATAAAATCTTGTTTTTAACCCACTTTTACACATTTTAATCAACCGAAAAACTTATTTTTGGAGCACATTGAGGACAATGTGTAATTTAAGTGTGGGGGGGGATGCTAAAACCTTGAATTTTGCAAGTCCTAATAACAAGCCTTACACAAAACTCTATTGGAACCGCTAATCACCCCAAATTTTTTCAAAAATTTTCATTTTTTTTACTTGTCTAAGGTTAAGCTGGGAATTCAAATTCTAACAAGGTTATATTTTTACAAGTTTACAACCGATAGCATCGTGATAAAAAGAACCAACATAAGAAAATTATATATACTTGATTATATATACTTGATCACATAAAAAACCCTTTCCTACAAGTCGGATCCAAGTGATTCATCTTGTCTATCTGTTTTTACTTTTATTTTATTTTTTCAGCATTTTAGTTAGTTTTATTTTCTTAGTTTAAAACCTTTTTCTAATATTTTGATTTGATTAGACGTTGAGGATAAACTGGTACTAAAAGCTCTTGTGTCCTTGGACGACCTCGGTATCTTACCAACACTATACTACGTCCACGATGGGTGCACTTGCCCATATGTGTGTTTAGTGTTAGTAAATATCGTGTTTTATAAATTTAAAACTTGGCTAAAAAGTGTAAAAAGGGCTTAAAATATATACCTAAAACATATATACACTAACACGCATCAATCATGAAAAGCCAAAACGAGTACGTTCTCTCAGACTAAATCTGCAGATAGATTTAAATGAGCAAATTAGAAAGATACCGGAGACAACAATCAAGGACGAGGCTGAAGGTTTAAAAGGAATGATCTAGGAATTAGAAAAAGGAACAAATGGAATTTGTAGATTCCATAAGAAAAGAATCTGGATACCCATTCAAGGGAACCTACGAAACCAAATTCTGGAAGAAGCCTATAAGTCTAAGTATACAATATATCCTGGTAGTAATAAGATGTATCAAGATTTAAGAAAGAAATTCTGGTGGATAGGAATGAAAAACGATATAGCCAACTATGTTGCTAAATGTTTAACCTGTTCATATGTTATAGCTGAACATCAGAAATCTTCATAATTATTGCAGCAATTAGAAATGCCAATTTGGAAATGGGAATTGATAACAATGGACTTTGTTATCAAATTACCCAAGACACGAAAAGGTAATGATACAATCTGGGTTATTGTAGACAGATTGACCAAATCTGCTCAATTCTTACCAATGAAGGAAACTTTCAGTATGGAACAGTTAGCCAAATTATATGTAAATGAAATAGTTTCATTACATGGAATTCCTTTATCTATTGTGTCTGATAGAGACAGCCGTTTTACTTCTCATTTTTTTGGACAAGTTTCCAAAAAGCAATGGCAACCAGGTTGAATCTAAGCACAGCTTATCATCCTTAAACAGATGGACAAAGTGAAAGGACAATTTAGACAATGGAAGATATGCTTAGAGCCTATGTAATTGATTTTGGAGGAAATTGGGATGATCACTTACCTCTCATAGAATTTTTGTTGGTGCATTTATGTCTATTGCCTCCGTCAATTCTGTTCGTAGCAAAAATAGAAGAATACATGAGCTTATAATGTTAGATTTAGTAGAATGGCAAGGTGGCATTTATGTAATTAATGAGAAATCTCATTAAACCCCTTGGCCTATAAATAGGAAGCTTAAGTGTTTAGTTTAGAACTTTTGCCACTTTTGCTCATTTGCTACTTTGGAGAGCTTTGGAGCTAGAGAGAGAAAGTGCAAGAGGTGATTCACGTGATTGTACAATTTCATATCTTTGAATAGAATCACAGATTTAGTACGTTCTCGTGTGTTCGGTCACGCACGTTCACAGATTCCGCACGTCGAACGTGTCATACGCAATCGTTTCGGAGTCGAAAACCGGTCCTAACAAGTGGTATCAGAGCAGGAGCTCGATTGCACGGATCAAACGCACGGAATCGCACAGGATTTCATCGAATTCAGATCAAAATTTCACTCAGATTTGCACAAATTCTTCATCTTTTCATCTTTTCACGTTTTTATCTGAAAATCGCAAAATTAAACGGGTTTTAACGGTTAAAAATTGCTAATTTTTGGATATGTTGTGCGAAACTATCTGATCTACAAGCCTACAAATTTTCAGATCTTAACTCTAAGTAATTTGGGAGAAATCTTGAATTTTTGGTTCGAAAAAGTTGGGATATGTTTGCTGTTGATGTTGAAGTTCATATGGATGCCAACCGATCGGCTAGCCCAACCGATCGGACAGCCCAACCGATCGACTAGCCCAACCGATCGGCTAGCATCCCAACCGATCGGTCGGCAATCCAAGTCATTAAGACAACATTGTCAGCTTTAACATGTGATTCATTTTATACTATCTTGTCAACTCATGTGATTTACAAATTCTCGGTTCAATCACGTAAGCTTTAGTGGTATGGTCATGTGCTTTGACTGAATGTATATTAGTGGTCCAATCAGATTTTACATATAAATAAAGCTTGTCGGCCATTTATATTTGCATGAGAATAAAGTGATTTGTGTGCATAAGAAGCTATTGAGTGTTGTCAGCCATTAATTGCATAAGCATATGATTTGATTGTTTGTGTTGATGCAACAAATACGGGACCAAGGATGGTAGCTGGACTGGTCAGGCAAAAGGGCTGAAAGGTTTGATTTTGCCTAACGCAGGTCGCGGGGTCCCTCCACGTTTGCAAAACGTGGAAGGAGGTTCACTAGTATGTTTGAGTTATTTGCTTTGAAGTTCTTTCTCCAAGGTTGACTCGGATCCAGAAAAGAAAGCAAATAGAATGAATGAGATGAATATGATGGAGAGTTATTTGGAAGTGACAAGAACTCCTCAAATGACAAGAGATTAAGGAATCTCTGTGCTTTTCGGAATGTCTTTGAAGTGTTATTGAGCTGTCTTCTTATAGTAGAAGACACTTCTCGAAATGGCATGGACTATACTAGTGAGACCTGTTTGCTTATGGAGGGTTTCCCCTTTTGGGGTTGAAGGCTTTGGACCCCTGGTTAATAGGGTGTGCCTGTGCAGACCTGCTCTGACTTTGCGAGTTGGTGAGCGTGAGTTGGTGGGACATGACTAGTTACTGTTCCTCGATTCCCTCATTATACAGCTTTTCATCCGATGAACCTTTCAACCTTTTAAGCTCTTTGCATATTAATAGTTTTATTTGTCCTTGGGCTACCCCCGTCGTCAGCCCCCCAAGTCAGAGGTTTTTGGGGCATTATGCTCAAAGACTTCTGACTTTTATGCATGTCTTTTAAAGGCTTCAAGGGTTCGTTGTTTGGAGGCTTGAAGGGTTTGAGGCGGTTACTTTTTTTGAATTTTGAAATTTAATCGATTTGACAGTTGATTTGACATGTGTCAGGCGGCGGATTGGCAGAGATTTTTATTTTTATCTTTAATACCCTTACTTTACTCTTATAATCATTTTTACATTTACAAAACTTCATCATTTTCCCTTCAATCATTCACAGTTTTTCCTTCCTCAGGTTAGTTTTCTTCTCCATTTTCACTTTTACTTTTTTCGATCATGGGTGCCCTTAAGGATTTAGCGAGGTCATTTTCTCGGTTGACACAAGAGGAGGTAGACCTGTTTTGCCTTGAGTATGGTATTGATAAAAAGTTTAATCCCACCGCCCCTTCTTGTGATGTTTCTATTGACAAACCGATTCCAGGTTCGATTGCTTTGTATTGTCGCCATTTTCAATGGTCCAATCTTCGTTACCCTTTCTCGCTTTTTGTTCTAAACTTGCTTGAGTATTACCGAGTATCTTTTGGGCAAGTTCATCCAAAAGGAATGGCTAGGGTTTTGCACTTTGAAGTGCTCTGTCGTGCTCTTGGCTATGATCCATCTCTGTTGCTTTTCCGGAGGTTTTTTCGTTTAGCCAAAAATGGCGATTGGTTTACTTTTGAAGCGACAAAGGTTGATACTTGCCTTGTTTCGTCAATGGTTACAACCCTTGGGTCCTGGAAGGATCAATTTTTCTGGGTTTCTGATTCTATCATCCCTTTTAAAATGATATGGAGGCGTCCGGATGCTGTTCTCAATGATCCGGAACCTTCTGAGTCTGATTTGAACGATGCCTTTCTTTCAGCCATTCGGGGATGCCCTTCGAGGGTTCGTCCCTTTCCCGAACATTTGTTAGTGCTTTTAGGGGTTAGTAATATTTGGGCTAAAGCCGATCGGGATCCGGTGTTAATGAGAAATGGCGTTGGTATGCATTTTCCCCTTTTATGCCTTTTTACTTTACTTTGTTTGTGACTTATTTTTCTTTGTTTGTTTTTTGGCAGTTATGTCTGCTTTGGACTTCATCAAGAGTGACGATACGTCCGATGTTATTTTTGAAGATGCTCCAACTGTTCCGGGTGAGAATGTTGTGGTGAGAACCTCTGAGCAAAGGTTTGAGTGCACGGGTTATGCTAATGTTGCCAATGTTAAGGGTTTTACCAAGTCTACTGCCCCTAAGTCTTCAAGTCGCCGATCTTCTCGTCGTTTGCTGAAAGCTGGGCCTCAATCCACTTCCACTGAGCCAGTGGATTTGACTGATGATATTGAGGTTTCAGAGGATCAGGTTGAAGCGGGTGTTGAACAAGATAAGGAGTTGGTTGTTCATGGCAAGAAGGTTCGAGGTAAGAAGGTTACTCCTGTTCAAGAATCATCAAGCAGGGACGTTGGAGGGTTGGACCCTGAAGGTGTTTATGTGCCTGCTTGGCAAGTGAAGAATGATGATACCTTCAAGGATGCTGCCGTTTGTGAGGATGCTCTTAGTCATCTTGCTCCTCCCTCTGTTCGTGAAACCATTGCTGAGATGGACGATGACTTTATGTTATCTCGCATGGTTTTAACTACTTGCAACCTTGCTGCCATGCTTCCCCAAGGGATTACACGCTTTCGCCAAAGGATGCGGGAGTATGAGGATTTTTCTAAGAAGAAGGACAAAATGAAATCCTCCCTAGCATCGATGAAGAAGGAAGTGGCTGGGTTTGCAGAGAAGGAGGCAGCGTGGAAGAAGGAGGTTGATGATCTGAAGAGGATGCATACCATTGAGATGGGTGACCTGAGGAAAAGTTTTGAAGCAAATTTGTTGAAATTGAAGGCTGATCGAGAGGCCTTATCTGTCCAGCAGCAGGCTTTTCGTGAAGAAAAGGAGGGGTTGAAGGCTTCCGTTGGTCAGGTGACTGCGGATAATCAGTGGTTGATCGAGCATGGGTTTCAGCAGGTTGTGACTTATCTTTTGCACTCTAAGGAATTTAACTCTGCCCTTGGTGATGTTTACACAAAGCTGCTGAACCTGGGGAAGCATCAAGGCCTTACTGCTGGCTATAAACTTCATGAATCTGGGCAACCTTTGGAGAAGTCACCCATGTTTCGCCCTGAGGCTTCTGATGTCTTCAAGGCTTCTGTTGAGCAGATGGAGAGGCTGACCTACCCCTTCATTCATGAGGTATCCTCTTGTTTTGGTAAGCCTTTGTCTGTTTTACAGGGGTTGAAGCCTGAGGGGTTAAATGAGAAGGTTTGTGCTGAGGTTTTGGGTTCCTTGTCAAAGAAGAGGTCCTACTCTGGGGATAGTGATGATACCCTTTCGAGCCTGCCTGAAACCTCGAAGGATGCCGGTTTGGAAACCTCTGCTGTTGGTGGTGAAGAAGGTCCCAAGGTGAAGAAGACCAAGAAAGCCAAAAAGTCTAAGGGTGAAAGTTCTAAACCCTCTGATAACTGACATTTATTCGTAGCTTTCTTAGCAAACATTTTATGTTTTGTAATGTTTTAAACAATGTTTAGGTTTTGGGGACCCTTAAGGTTCCTATGGTTGGTTGGTTGGGCCTATATGGCCGTTGAACATTAGTTTTATTTGCAAGTCACTGGGGCTTGCTTTAACTGTCTTATGAAGGTCTTTTATGGCCTTTCTAACTTATGACATGATGGTTCTCGTTGATGTTTTTGTTGGTTCCATTTGCTTGGTTTTGTTTTGTGGGGTTTCAACCCTTCAAGCTTTTTGTACAGTTGCTGATGGGTTGAAGCCTTTAACCTTTCAAGCTCGGTACCTGTTGGTTGATCTTTGGGTAGCTTCTGAATTGGTTTGTATGTTTGGTTGATAGGCTTGTTTGTTTTTATTCTCTTGCCTTGTCTTTGTTTACTTTGTCTTTATGTTTTTTACACTTTAAAGGGTTCAGTGCTGCAGTCACTTTGCCTTAGTGTTTATCATCAAGACGTAGTATCTATCCTTTTCTTTATTTTGTTGTAATTTGTTTGATTTCGTAAGTCTGTTTATTGAGTACATTTTTTAGACTTAAGGAACGATTGGTGTAGGCTGTTCAAACCTGTCTATGAGACACTATTGTTTTTCTTTGATAAGTCTCATGGAGTTGTATTGATTTAGGAACTCACCCCTTATATAGGTCCATTCAACCCTTGAACCTATTGAGCGATATGGCCTGGGAGCTCATCCCCTTACATGGCCCTTGCCATGGAGTTTTTTGCTAGGTTCTCAACCTGATATTAGGATAGAAAGACAAGTTTGATAAAGTAACTTCATTCATTCAAGCAACATTTGCTTTTACAAAAGGTTTTTGTTTTGCTACAAACCAAACTTTCTAAACATAGAATTTTCTTAAAGTTTTTCCGTTCCAGTGCCTTGGGAGCCTTTTGCCTTCTAGATCTCCCAGCTTGTAGGATCCTCCTTTGTGTGCTTCGAGGATGGTGTATGGACCTTCCCATTTTGGTCCTAGTTTTCCCTGATTTTCTTTTTTGCTTGCTTCGTTGTTTCTGAGGACAAGATCCCCTGGCTTGAATCGTTCGTTCTTGACCTTCTTGTTGTAATAGCTTTCCATCCTTTGCTTGTATTTGGCTTCTTGTATTGCTGCTTGATCCCGGGCCTCTTCTAAGAGTTGTAAGTTCAACATGGTCTCTTGTGTGTTTACCTCGGGATCCATGTTGACAATTCGTTGGGTTACAACTCCTATTTCAGCGGGGATTACGGCTTCGGATCCGAATACCAAGCTATAAGGTGTTTTTCTGTGACTTGCTTTTTCTGTTGTTCTGATTGCCCATAAAACGCTAGGCAATTCTTCCAGCCAATTACTTTCGTATCTCCCCAGTCTTGTTTTGATGCCTTCCACTATGCTTCTGTTGGTCCTTTCAACCTGACCGTTTGACTGCGGGTAAGCCACTGAGCTGAAGATTTGGTTGATCCTGTACTCCTTGCACCAAAGGCTGAAGGGTTTCTCAGCGAATTGTTTCCCATTATCGGTGACGATTACCCCTGGCAGCCCATAGCGGCATATGATATTCTCCCATACAAAGTCTATGATTTGTTTTCCTGTGATCTTGGCAAGGGGTTTGACCTCTGGCCATTTGCTGAAGTAATCAATTGCTACCAACAGGAATTTTACTCCCCCTTTGCTTGGAGGGAATGGTCCAACAATGTCCATTCCCCATTTATGGAATGGCCACGCTGAAGTTATGGGGACCAAGTCATGTTTTGGACTTTTTGGTATTGGGGAGTGGATTTGGCAGGCATCGCATTTCTTCAATTGCTCGACGGTATCCCGATGCATTGAAGGCCAGAAATATCCCAAGTTCATGAGTTTTGCAACCACCGACCTAGCTCCGAAATGAGCTCCACATATTCCTTCATGCACTTCTTTAACCAAATACTTGCTTTGTTCAGGGCCCACACACCTTAGCAATGGTGCAAGGTATCCTTTTTTATAGAGGATTTCTCCTTGCAACACATATTGTCTTGCTTTGATCTTTACCCTTTCAGCTTCTATTTGATCACTTGGTAGTTCGTTGTTTTGAAGGAATTTCTTTATGGGAGTCATCCAATTTGGATCTTCCTCGGTGACCACATCTTGTACTTCCAATTCGTCAATTGAACGAGCCTTCAACACTTCAACCAACACCTTTTTTGTGAGGTGGGCGAATGTGAGGGACGCTAACTTGCTTAAGGCGTCAGCCTTTTTGTTTTGGGATCTTGGAATCTGTTTGATGTTGCATGCCTGGAAGGTGTTCATTAATTCCTTCGATTTTTCTTTGTACCTTCTCATGTTGGGCTCCTTGGCGACATAGCTGTCATTGACTTGGCTTGATACTAGTAGCGAATCAGTGAACACTTCAAGCTTTTTGACTTTCATTTCTTTGGCTAGCCGGAGGCCAGCGATCAGTGCTTCGTATTCAGCCTCGTTATTAGTGGTCTGAAAGTTGAAACGAAGAGCATATGTGAATTCTAGCCCCTCAGGGTTGATTAGGATTACACCAGCTCCTGACCCCTCAACGCTTGAAGCCCCGTCGGTGAACAGTTTCCAGGCTTCAGGGTTGGAGGGTTCAGTGGTTGTGGTGTTTACTTCTTCAGTCTTTTGGCTTGGGACTTCTACTAGGAAGTCAGCCAAAACCTGAGCTTTGATTGCTTTTCGTGGGACGTAGGTGATGTTATGTTCACCTAGTTCCACTGCCCATTTTGCCAATCTACCTGAGTTTTCAGGCTTTTCAAGCACGTTCTTGACAGGTTGGTCAGTGACCACTTGTATAGGATGTGCTTGAAAGTATCTTCTAAGCCTTCTGGCTGTTTGGACCAAGGCTAGGGCTAGTTTTTCAAGGGGAGGATATTTGGTTTCAGCTAGTTTTAAAGTTTTGCTGAAAAAATAGACGGGTACCTGAGCCTTGTCCCTTTCAATGGTGAGGACTGCACTGATGGCTTCGTCGGCGACTGAGAGGTACACCGATATGAGCTCCCCGGTTTCTGGTGCTGCAATATCTGGCAGTGAAGCAAGGTGCTGCTTCATTTGATTGAAAGCTTCCTCAGCCTCCTCGGTCCATCTGAAATCTTTCTTATCTGAACAATTCTTGAGCGTTTTGTAGAATGGTAGAGACCTTTCGGCCAGTTTTGAGGTAAAACGCTTCAAGGCTGCAAGCTTCCCATTCAAGCTTTCAACCTCCTTCTTGGTTCTTGGTGGTTTAGCTTCGAGAACAGCTTTTACTTTGTTGGGGTTGGCCTTGATGCTTTGTTTTCCAACAATATGACCCAGGAATTTTCCTTCATCAAATCCGAACGAACATTTTTCCGGGTTAAGCTTCATGTTGATCTTTCTAAGATTCTTGAAGGTTTCTTGGATGTCATCAAGCATCTGGTATTCCGTTTTGCTTTTGATCACCAGGTCATCGACATACGCTTCCATGTTTCTTCCAATTTGGCTTTCGAAGGCTTTATCGACGAGTCGTTGGTAAGTGGCTCCTGCGTTCTTGAGGCCAAAAGGCATTTTTTGGTAACTGAAAATGCCCTTGTCTGTGTGGAAAGCCGTTTTTTCTTCATCCTCTTCTTTCATGAGGATCTGGTGATAGCCTTTGTATGCATCAAGGAAGCATTTGAACGGGTATCCCGTGAGGGAATCAACCTTAAGGTCAATTTCTGGGAGCGGGTAGCAATCTTTAGGACAAGCTTTGTTAAGATCCTTGAAATCTATTGATGTGTGTAAAATGCAACATATAAATTACATCAAATGAGGCATAAAACTAACCCTTTTTAAGTACTAATGTTGGAAAAAGTGTGCTTTTGTCTTCTTTTTGTATTTTCAGGGTTAAAAGAGCTTAAATGAACAAAAGAAGCAAAAATGCAGCCAAATCCAACATAAATACAAAGAAAAGGAAGAAACGTGGCATGCCCGACTCCTAGACAGCATCTCCCAAAGCAAAAACAAGAAGAAAGCTGAGCATGGGGCTATGCCCAGCTGAGCATGGGGTTGTGCCCAGCTGAACACGGGGCAGTGTCCAGCGGACACGGGGCGTGTCCAGCTCAACACGGGGCCGTGCTCAGCGAGCACGGGGCAGTGTCCAGAATGGTCAGCCCTGGCACAAAAGACAAAGTGGTAGAAGCTTCTATTGCTCACCACGGGGCCGTGTCCAGCGGACACGGGGGCGTGGTCAGAGTGCTGCAGGTGCATTTATTGTAATTCTGAATTACAATTAATGAAGAGAGAGAGTGTCAGGCGGGCACGGGGGCGTGTCCAGCGGACACGGGGCCGTGCCCAGGCTTCTGTTTAGCCTATAAATAGGAGTGCTTGGCTTCATTTCAACTCATCCCTTGGCACACCACCTCTCTCACACTTCATCCACCACCCATCACCACCATAACACCATCATCCACCACCATCATCCATTGTCCATCATAGAGTGTGTGAGTCGTCTCGGGATCCAAGATTGATCGTAAGAGTTCTTGACAATCAAGGCCATGTTTGCCTAAGTCTCTTACATCACTTGGTGAAGACAAGTGTTTAGTATAATACTTTTTATTTTTAATCTTTTGCACTTTTTATTTGGTTTTGTATTAATGACTTTAATAACTAGTTACTTATGTTGAAGGTGATCTTTCCTTATCGTTTGTCCGTGGTGTCTTGGCATTATTTTACTGTCTATATAAAATAAAAGATTTTCACCATTCATATCTCCACGGTCTATATGGAGGTATGTTGGCTACCTGGTCGGGGGTTAAGGGAACGGTTTGGTAAAGGTCTTGCCCTTGTTCAGCGTTTAGAGGTCCTGCTTGGGACCTGGGTCAAATTTAGTAGGATCTCCTTCAATGCCCATAGGTATTGGATGGCGGGGATCCAAACTCTTTGACCCCCTCATAAGCTAACTACTATTAATACTATAACCCGGCTATTTAGGACTGTATCCCTGCTGACTCAGACTACTTAGCCGAGGGTAACGTCACCGCCGAAAGCGGGGCCTACCATAATTTGCATTAATAACTTAATTCATTATCTTTCAATAATCCGACCCTTTAGGATTGTATCCTTGCTGACTCAAACTACTGGGTTGAGGGTAACGTCACCTTCGAAAAAGGGGCCTACTACAATAACTAAGATAATCTCTTAAACAAGTGCAAAAGTGCGAAAATAATCAAAGGTTATACTAATACACGTGTCGGATCCAAGTGATTCATCTTGTCTATCTGTTTTTTATTTATTTTATTTTTCAGCATTTAGTTAGTTTTTATTTTTCTTAGTTTAAAACATTTTTCTAACTTTTTGATTTGATTAGACGTTGAGGATAAACCGGTATTAAAAGCTCTTGTGTCCTTGGACGACCTCGGTATCTTACCAACACTATACTACGTCCACGATGGGTGCACTTGCCCATATGTGTGCTTAGTGTTAGTAAATATCGTGTTTTATAAATTTAAAACTTGGCTAAAAGTGTAAAAAGGGCTTAAATATATATCTAAAAACATATATACACTAACACGCATCAAGTTTTTGGCGCCGTTGCCGGGGACACAAGGATTTTAAGAAAGCTTAAAATCGACGGCCTAATCAGTTTTTCAAAACCTTTTCAAAACGCGCGCATTTTTTTTTTTCTGCATTTTAGTTTAGTTTTGCATTTACAGTAGCTTGAACACGGGGCCGTGCTCGCTGAACACGCCCCCGTGCTGCATATTTTTAGAGTAAATACCCAGATACAGAGTCTGACCACGGGGCCGTGTTCACTCAACACGCCCCCGTGCTCAACGTGACCAGTTAATTTAATTAAAACGCCCAGATACAGTCCCTGAACACGGGGCCGTGTTCACTCAACACGGGGCCGTGTCCAGCTTCTGTTTCCGTCTTATTTTTGTTTTCTGGTCCCGAGACTCAGTTGTAGTCTGTTGAGTGATTCCTATGGATCAATACTCAAGAGATTACAACTACACCTATGATGAGGATGATTATAGAGGTAATTATTGCACTAATTGTCGTAATGCACGCTCGGTTCAATATAATAACTCATATCAACCATCCAATTCATACAACCATTATGAGGAGCCCAGGTACGAGCCACCAACTTCATACACATCCTATGAAGACCAAAGGTATGAACCTCCTTCCTCATACTCATATTTTGATGAACCAAGGTATGAGCCTTCATACTCATACTTTGAAGATTCAACATATGAGCCACCACCTTCATACACTTATTATGAGGACCTATGGCGTGAACAACCCACCTCATATGAGTACTATGAAGAACAAAGTTTCGACCCTTATCCATCATATACTTACAATGAAGAACAATGGTGTGAACCATCTACTTCATATGAGTACTATGAGGAACCAAGGATCGAACAACCGGATTCAAGCTTAGAGGATCCAAATTCTTTCAATCTCACCGAAGTAACTAATAGGATATTAGAACACATTAAAACTATCGAACGTTGCATGAAAGAATCTCGCGCGAGGGAAGAGGAATCCCGTGCAAGAGAAGAGCTAAAAAATGATAATAACGTAGAGATAGTTGAAAGTGTGAAAATGGAAGAACAAGAAAGTGAAAAACAGACACATGAGTTAAACAACGAAAATGGTGAGTCCGATAACGTTAAATTACAAGAAGAGTCTAATTTTAAAGAAATTAATCTCTTGTCACCTTCTTTCGAAAATCATTGTTTAGTATCAACTCATGCTAAGTTTTTAAAAGAGCTAAACACTAATACAAAAATAGAAGAAATGGTAAGTGTTAAGTTAACTAATGATCAAACCTCGCTAATAAAGGAAGATCCTTTTGAAATTAACATTAAACCGGTTCCATGTTTCTTTCAAAATTCATTTATTAGTAATATCACCATTGATAAAGATCTTTGTGTTAACATAATGCCTAACTACATTTTTGAAAAGCTAAGTATTAGTGATTTTGCTCCACTTCAAATACCCATTTTTCTATCCAATCGGAGAATAATAAAATCAATCGGTGTAGTTGAGGATATCTTGGTTCAAACAAATCAAATGGTAATCCCAACCGACTTTGTCATCCTTGATGACGCTCCTCTAGTGTTGGGACGACCTTTTGTAAAAACTCACGAAGCTTTGAAAAACCGGAAGTACAACAATCTACCTCTTCAATTAGGGGCATTCAAAAGGAGCATAGATCTTGAGCGCTCAATGAAATATCCTTTTGGCAATGACGACCCCCTAATTGAAGATGAGCCAGAGCCACCTGATAAGGTGGGTCTAGCCAAGGACCTTTATAAACGTGGCGCACCACGGAGGCATTCCGCGGAACTATCCGTAGTTTAGTTTAGATTAACTTTTATGCTTTCTATGTTAGTTTTAATTTGCAGGAATAAAACACACTCGGGATGGTGAAGGACACTAAGGGAAGCTTGAACCAACACCCCAAGCACAAAAACAGAGCCTCTTGACAATTTTTCTTCATTACAGCAAGTTCAGCACGGGGCCGTGCCCACCCAACACGCCCCCGTGCCCAAAAATTTGCAGAAATGCCCAGTTCAGGTACCTGGACACGGGGCCGTGCTCATTGAACACGCCCCCGTGCCCAGCCTTCTGTTTACTTTTGGTACTGGCAGTCTGGACACAGGGCCGTGCTCAGCCAACACCACCCCGTGTTCAGCTACCCAGTACCATAAAATCTTGTTTTTAACCCACTTTTACACATTCTAATCAACCGAAAATCTTATTTTTGGGACACATTGAGGACAATGTGTAATTTAAGTGTGGGGGGATGCTAAAACCTTGAATTTTGCAAGTCCTAATTACAAGCCTTACACAAAACTCTATTGGAACCGCTAAACACCCCAAATTTTTTCAAAAACTTTTCGTTTTTTTTTACTTGTCTTGGTTTAATTTGGGAATAACAAGTTCTAAAAAGGTTATATTTTTATAAATTTACAACCGATAGCGTCGTGATAAAAAGAACCAAATAAGAAGATTATGAAACAGCATGACAATCTTAGTTAAAATTTGATTATATATACTTGATCACATAAAAACCCATTCCCACAAAAGTGAGTTTTGAGCCTTTATTGAGCATACAAATACACATCTTTAGATTAAATGCTCATTTTTCGTTTCTTGTGTGAATAGCCGCTTGGTTTCTTACAACTCTAGAACTTGCCACGACGATACATTCCCGGTCCTTACCAACTTAAACCTGAGTAAGTAAATGATGGAGGCATTAGGACTAACCCTTTTTCTTTCAACACCATTATTTTTCTTTTTTTTTACCACCTACCCAAAATCCCCCTAGTTAACCCCTTTGAGCCTAAACCTTTTCGTTTCTTTCCCCAAAACAAACACCCTTTACCCACCAAAACCTTTTTCATTTTAAACCCTTTATTTTAGTAACAAAGCTCGGTTTTCTTGTGACACAAAAAAAAAAGAAAGAAAGAAAAAAAAAGAGAGAGAAATGAAGTTAGCAATAAACAAACAAGCTCATCAAAAGAATCCTTGTTTGAAAAATGCTTGATCAAAAAAAAAAAAAAAAAAAAAAAAAGTGTGTTTTACGAAAACCGACGCTTTTTACGCTTTTCGCCCTTTTACTAACCACTAACCCAACCACCCACCTTTAGCCCAAGCCTAACCCTTCACCCAAAAAGTCCTCTTGATATTTACAAAGGTATAAAGTTAAAAAGGAGGAGGATTGATTGCTTGGCAAGCTTATGGTAGGAATAAGTTCCATGCAGCTCTCGAGTGATTCACTAAAAATACACCTTCGGCCGAGTGTTGAGTGATCCCCCGTGAGGTATGTGAACTTGTATATAAATGAAATTTTAAAGAGGCATGTTATGCCCAAATAAGTAATTTATCTTATGAAACGTTCTAAATAAATCATAACGAATAAGATTGTAAATAGTATAAAAATAAAACCCAATAAAGATCTTGGATTCCCGACACTCAAGACAAGCCCAAAACCTTCTCTTCTACCCATTCCATTTGGGAGTGTAAGCCACATATTAAAGAGTTTTGCTTGAGGACAAGCAAAGATTCAAGTGTGGGGGTATTTGATGTGTGTAAAATGCAACATATAAATTACATCAAATGAGGCATAAAACTAACCCTTTTTAAGTACTAATGTTGGAAAAAGTGTGCTTTTGTCTTCTTTTTGTATTTTCAGGGTTAAAAGAGCTTAAATGAACAAAAGAAGCAAAAATGCAGCCAAATCCAACATAAATACAAAGAAAAGGAAGAAACGTGGCATGCCCGACTCCTAGACAGCATCTCCCAAAGCAAAAACAAGAAGAAAGCTGAGCATGGGGCTGTGCCCAGCTGAGCATGGGGTTGTGCCCAGCTGAACACGGGGCAGTGTCCAGCGGACACGGGGCGTGTCCAGCTCAACACGGGGCCGTGCTCAGCGAGCACGGGGCAGTGTCCAGAATGGTCAGCCCTGGCACAAAAGACAAAGTGGTAGAAGCTTCTATTGCTCACCACGGGGCCGTGTCCAGCGGACACGGGGGCGTGGTCAGAGTGCTGCAGGTGCATTTATTGTAATTCTGAATTACAATTAATGAAGAGAGAGAGTGTCAGGCGGGCACGGGGGCGTGTCCAGCGGACACGGGGCCGTGCCCAGGCTTCTGTTTAGCCTATAAATAGGAGTGCTTGGCTTCATTTCAACTCATCCCTTGGCACACCACCTCTCTCACACTTCATCCACCACCCATCACCACCATAACACCATCATCCACCACCATCATCCATTGTCCATCATAGAGTGTGTGAGTCGTCTCGGGATCCAAGATTGATCGTAAGAGTTCTTGACAATCAAGGCCATGTTTGCCTAAGTCTCTTACATCACTTGGTGAAGACAAGTGTTTAGTATAATACTTTTTATTTTTAATCTTTTGCACTTTTTATTTGGTTTTGTATTAATGACTTTAATAACTAGTTACTTATGTTGAAGGTGATCTTTCCTTATCGTTTGTCCGTGGTGTCTTGGCATTATTTTACTGTCTATATAAAATAAAAGATTTTCACCATTCATATCTCCACGGTCTATATGGAGGTATGTTGGCTACCTGGTCGGGGGTTAAGGGAACGGTTTGGTAAAGGTCTTGCCCTTGTTCAGCGTTTAGAGGTCCTGCTTGGGACCTGGGTCAAATTTAGTAGGATCTCCTTCAATGCCCATAGGTATTGGATGGCGGGGATCCAAACTCTTTGACCCCCTCATAAGCTAACTACTATTAATACTATAACCCGGCTATTTAGGACTGTATCCCTGCTGACTCAGACTACTTAGCCGAGGGTAACGTCACCGCCGAAAGCGGGGCCTACCATAATTTGCATTAATAACTTAATTCATTATCTTTCAATAATCCGACCCTTTAGGATTGTATCCTTGCTGACTCAAACTACTGGGTTGAGGGTAACGTCACCTTCGAAAAAGGGGCCTACTACAATAACTAAGATAATCTCTTAAACAAGTGCAAAAGTGCGAAAATAATCAAAGGTTATACTAATACACGTGTCGGATCCAAGTGATTCATCTTGTCTATCTGTTTTTTATTTATTTTATTTTTCAGCATTTAGTTAGTTTTTATTTTTCTTAGTTTAAAACATTTTTCTAACTTTTTGATTTGATTAGACGTTGAGGATAAACCGGTATTAAAAGCTCTTGTGTCCTTGGACGACCTCGGTATCTTACCAACACTATACTACGTCCACGATGGGTGCACTTGCCCATATGTGTGCTTAGTGTTAGTAAATATCGTGTTTTATAAATTTAAAACTTGGCTAAAAGTGTAAAAAGGGCTTAAATATATATCTAAAAACATATATACACTAACACGCATCACTATACACATTCTCCAAGAGTTGTCGGGTTTCCGGACCATGACAGGATTGGCAATCCATGATTGATACTTAACCTCTCGGAGAATGCCAGCTGATACAAGCTTTTCAACCTCTTGGCAAGCTGCCAGGCTTCTTTCAGGTGCCAAACTTCTTTTCTTTTGAACCACTGGCTTGACATTCGGTGGTATTCTTAGCTCATGTTCAGCAATGCTTCGAGGGATCCCGGTCATGTCTTCGGGAGACCAGGCGAACACATCGCTGTGATGTTTTAGCAGCTTTTCAAGGTATGAAAGAGTATCTCGAGAGAGGTTGGGGTTGACCCTTATCCGCTGTTCGGGGTACTTAGGGTTGATGACTAACCCCTGCTTGTCTTTCTCGTCATTGGAACTTTCTCCTTCGATCAGGTAAGCTTCCTGAGAGGGTTGAAGGGTTGCAATCCCTCTCTCGGTTGGAAACTTGACAGTGCCATGGCCAACAGATACAGCCATGTAAAATGCACATTGTCCGGGCCTCCCTATGATTACGTCGTAGTTGGAAGGGATGTTGATAACCACGAAGGTCAATGATCGGGTTCTTTCCTTTGATCCCTCCTTAAGACAGACATCAAGGGTTATTTGCCCCAAAGGCTTCAGGGTTATGTCAGCGATACCCTTTATGGAGGTCCCGGAGGGTTGAAGCCTTGAACGCTCCTCGTTGCTTAGTTGATTGAAAAACTTCTCGAACATGATTTCAGTGGCTGCTCCCGTGTCTATGTATGCTTTGCATGTTTGTAAGGTTCCCACGATGGCTTCAACCACAAGGGGACCAGGGAGCGGGTCCTTCCTTGTTGGGGGGAAGCAGACACACTGAAGCTCCCAGTCCTCCAACCGTCGCTTCTTGTAAGGGATCTCTTCGTCAGAACATACCATGTTTACTTCCTTCCCTTTGTTTTCAGCCATCTTATCTCGAACTCCCTTGACCAAATGGGCAAGTTCCCCTGACTTGACAGCTTCTTCAATTCTCTTTTTCAGCTGGAAGTAATCGTTGGTGTGATGTCCCTTTTCTTCATGGAATTCACAGAACTGAGTGGAGTTCTCGTTTTTCCGACTTTTGGGAAGAGGTCTGGGAGGTCTGAAGTTTTGCTTGACCTCTTCCGTTGCCAGGATTTCTTGAGGGGTTTTGGTGAGAGGAGTGAAACTCATACTCTTATCTCTGCTTGGAGGGTTTCGCCCTTCAACCCTTCGAGGGTCTGAACCCTTTGAGCGTCTGTCGTAAGAGTTGAAGTTTCCTCTCTTTCTGGCTGGGCTGCTGCTTCGCCAACCAGAACCCCTTTTTCTTTGTTCTTTGATATCAACAGCTTCCTCTCCTCGGATGTGAGCCTCGGCTCTTTCAAGGGCTTCTTCCAAGGTTTTGGGTAGAGATTTGTTGAAATCTCGTGTGAGATACTTAGAGGTTATGGCGTTCATAAAACCGGCAACCCTCATTTTCTCATCAGCCCCCACGTAGGTTAGCCCTTCTTTCTTGTACCGTTCAATGAATGCTCGTAGGCTTTCATCATCTCGTTGTTTTATCTGGAAGATCACTGTCGCGTCTTTAACGTATCTTCTTTGTTGGGAGAAGTTTGCTAGGAAGCCTCTGCTGAGATCGTCGAAGCTTCGAATACTTTGAGCTGGTAGGTCGTTGAACCAGATTCTAGCGGACCCAACAAGAGTCTGCATGAACATCAGGCAGCATTCAGCGTTCGTCCATTTTTCTATTCGAGCAGCTCCAGTGAAGATCTGAAGATGATCTTCGGGATCTTCAGTCCCATCATACGTTCTGATGTGAGCTGGCATCTTGATTTTAGACTGAAAATCATAATCAGCTATCTGTCTAGAAAAGCATGAAAGGTTACTTGGCTTGTAAGGTTTAGCCAGGTCTTCTTCATTCCTTGTACCTACGTTGTTGTTGTTGCCAGGGTTTCCCTGGGTGGCAAGCACCTGATTGATGAAGTGTTGCCAGGGGAAGTTGGCCATCATCTGAGACATCATGTTGGGTATGAAATTGAAACCTTGAAGGCTTCCCGGCCCAACTGAGCAACTTACCCCAAGGGGGGTGCTGGCCACAGCACTTCGTGCTAAAGGGAGCACGGATAGGGCTTGCTCCCACGTGGTAGTTAGAGAAGTGGGACAACTGGTCATCGGGGATTGTAGGAGTTGGTCGAGTGTTAACTCGTGTCCCAGAGGAGTACCACTAACAGTTGGTTGGGAAGAGAGAATAGGATGAACAGTGGGGTTTGTCACAGTGGACAGATAAGGGTGAAGGTTTGAAGGGTTGCTAGGACCGGTTTCACTTCTTGTAACGAAGGGTGGTAGAGGTGGTCCAGGAGATAACGTTGGCTCAGGTTCGTCGTAATCTAGACGAATCCTTACCCCCTTTTCCCTTTCTCTGTTCACATGTTGGTTAAGAAGTGATCTCAGCTCAAGGAAGTTATGAGCGACCCCCTCGGGGGTAAGTTCAACGCGTGTCGGAGTGTCAGACACACCAACGTTGGGAGACGGAGCTCCAGATCTGGATGGGGTTGGTGTGTTAAAGGTGAGGAACTCGGGTGTACTCCCCGGAGTTGAAAAAGGCGTTGTTATTGTTGTGTGAGCTTGACCACTTCCTGGGGTAGAGGTGTTAGGGATCTGGTTTACCTCTCCCGGAGATCCACTTTCTGACATACTGGTTTGGAATGGAAGGAGCTACACGTACCAGGTCTCTTTTGAGGAGAAACAGCGGCGTAGCCCCACGGTGGGCGCCAACTTGTTGATGCAACAAATACGGGACCAAGGATGGTAGCTGGACTGGTCAGGCAAAAGGGCTGAAAGGTTTGATTTTGCCTAACGCAGGTCGCGGGGTCCCTCCACGTTTGCAAAACGTGGAAGGAGGTTCACTAGTATGTTTGAGTTATTTGCTTTGAAGTTCTTTCTCCAAGGTTGACTCGGATCCAGAAAAGAAAGCAAATAGAATGAATGAGATGAATATGATGGAGAGTTATTTGGAAGTGACAAGAACTCCTCAAATGACAAGAGATTAAGGAATCTCTGTGCTTTTCGGAATGTCTTTGAAGTGTTATTGAGTTGTCTTCTTATAGTAGAAGACACTTCTCGAAATGGCATGGACTATACTAGTGAGACCTATTTGCTTATGGAGGGTTTCCCCTTTTGGGGTTGAAGGCTTTGGACCCCTGGTTAATAGGGTGTGCCTGTGCAGACCTGCTCTGACTTTGCGAGTTGGTGAGCGTGAGTTGGTGGGACATGACTAGTTACTGTTCCTCGATTCCCTCATTATACAGCTTTTCATCCGATGAACCTTTCAACCTTTTAAGCTCTTTGCATATTAATAGTTTTATTTGTCCTTGGGCTACCCCCGTCGTCAGTTTGCATGTGAATATATCATATCTGTCGGCTGTGATTACATATTTCCATATATTGCATATGATATTATATTGATAATCATAGTTTATCATTGAAGTCAAAGAAGTCAACATGTTGTTCGATCGAACAACCCACTCTATTCAAAGCATCACCAACTGATCGGTCAGCATCATCACTTGATCGAACAAGCTGTTCGATCGATCAAGCTGTTCGTTTCATTACAATCACTCCTTAAAACAGTTGACTTTGTTGACTTGCCAACCGATCGGCCAGACCAACCGATCGGCCAGCATCAACCGATCGGCCAACCCCATCCAGTATCTTGTCAACCTTGTCTGCATCTCATAATTAGTCAACATTAATCAGCTTTGTCAGTCAAATTCTTATGTGTCACTAAAGGCAATCGGTGAACATGTGACTTGAAGTCTTGCAGCCCAATCATCATCGGCCATTGATTGTATTGATTCAGTTTTACAAGTAAAGTTTGCCTGCCACCTTCATATAATTTTACGAGAACATTTAAGAAGGTGACAGCATATTTCTTGAAGGTCCAATAATCAATTTTTAAGTCTGACATTGTTACACTTACATGTGAATTGTTAGTTAATGAAATCAGATAGCATGTGATCTATGATATATTGTCAGCTCATTAATTGAATTGAGTCAGTGTGCATGTGATAATAAATGAAGGTTATCAGGTTACATGTGATTTGTTTTTGAAAAGCCATAGTTCACAGTCTATACAACAAGCGGCCCAATCATTTTTTTACATATACATCTTGGCCCAATCACAGTTTATTTCAAATACAGATTGTCGGCCATAATAGATTGTTGCGTGTGAGAATTTATTAAAAGTCAAAGTGACAACGCCAACCGATCGATCAAGAATTTTGTCGTTTTGTGACATCAAATGGACAGCACCAACGTGCCAGCCGATCGGTCAAGCGTTTGTCTTTTAGTGTCATTGGTTAAAGTGCAAGCCGATCGAACAACATAATTTTTGTCGCGAAGCGCCAACCGATCGAACAGCACCCTGTCCGATCGAACAGCATTGATTATTTTCACTGTTGACTTTTGTTAACTCACTCGATCGAACAGCTTTCCCACCCGACCGGACAGCATTCCCACTCGTTCGGACAGTGTTATCACCAGATTGTTATACTGTTGACTTTTGTTGACTCACTCGATCGGATACTCGTTCGATCAAGGTGTTTGATAATTTTTAAATTGATTGTGTTTGTACGTGATTCAGGTGATTCAAAGTGATTCGAAGTGATTCGAAGTGATAAACAAAACAATGGTTGCTGAAATCAAACAAAGTCGTGAAGAAAGACATGTGCGTCTTAGATTGGATGATGTATATGATGCTTACAAAGAAGCAACACTAGCAGGAAGGTGGAGCAAAGAAAAGGAATGTTATGTTGATCCTCAAGGAAACCCGACAGTTGATCCTAAGAAGGTTGACCTTGAAGCATTAGTTGCTGCTATACCTACTGTAAGTGTTTGGTGCAAAGGCCTTAGGGAGATTCCAAGGTACAAGGAGAAGGTTGAAGAAGGCATTAGGAAGGTGATTTATGCCAGTTTGGAGAAGAAGAAGACGGTTGAGGAGATTGTGAATGAAAGTGAGAAGCTGGTGAATGAGGTGAAGAAATCTGGAGAGAAAATTGAGGAAGCTGTTGAAGAGAAGCAGCAGGTGTTTGAAGAAGTTCAGAGTTCAGAAGCAAAGGAAACCACAATGCCAATCACTGAGGTAACAACTCAAAATGATTCTTCTGATCAAAAAGCTGAACAACAGTGCAAAAAATGCATGGAAACGTGCAGTGCTTGTACTGAAAAGGATGAAAAGCTTAAAATCAGAGACATTGAATTCACCAAAATAGAAAAGATTTTCAAAAATAAAAGTCATGAAATGATTGAAAGTGAAAAATTTTGAAACAAGAAAATGAAAAGATGAAACAAAAATGTGATGAACTTGAAAAAGAAAACAAAATATTGAAAGAAAAGTGTTCAGCTGTTTGCAACGAATGTGTTCCAAAAGATAAAACAATTCAAGAGTTGCAAAAGGAATATGATGGAATGAAATTGTCATATCATACTGTAAAAGAAGCGTGTGAAACTTTGAAAAATAAAGTCAAAAGTTTAGATGATAGATTGTGTGCTTGTCAAAGAAACACTGAATTTCTTGAAGCTAGATTTGAAGATAAACAAAGAGTTTTAAACCAATATATTGATGATGTTGCTAAGCTTAAACAAGAATTGGCAGATAAAGAAAAGTTGGTCAATAAATTGCAAAGTTACCATTCATCGTCATATATTCTGGAACGTATTTTCAACATCACACCCGATGGGAAAGAGTCAGAAAAGAACAAAAAGGGAATTGGGTCTGAATACCATCAGGTTCCACCACCGTTGGAGAATAATTATACATTCTATGATGGCGAAAAGGTGGAAAAAGCAATAAACATGGTTGACCAGTTACCCAACAACATCGATGTGACTTACACCAAATCTGATGACATCAGTGATTCAGAGGTGGTCGGTAAGGTTGTTGAAAGTGTTCTAGCAGAGGAGTCTACCAAAACAGATAAGTCTGAATCACAAGATGAAAATGAGGGAAGTTTTCATGATAGTTATCTTAAACACTCAAAATCTGAAAAAGTTGTGAATGATGATTCAAAAGGATTGGTCTATACCATGATTGGATCAGACAAACTATTTTCGGATAATGAATTCCCAATTCAAAATGTGATATCAGATAAAATCAACAAAGTTTTCAAAATGGTAGAGATTCAAAAGTCTGAAATTCCAAAATTTGCTGGAAAAGGTCAGAAAACTTTTTATAACAAACCTGGTTACAAGAAGAAAAACATAAAGGCTGGGTTGGGTTATAAGAAGAAACAAAGTTGGAAAAGAAATGAAACGCCGAATAATCAGGCAAAGATGAATTTTGTTCAAGGAACAAGTTCCGAAGAAGAGAAAGAACTTCAATTTAGACGACAGTCTAATGAAGAGTTCTATGCTCAAAAGAAAAAGCAACAACCACAGGTTAAAGATGTGTCCAAGAGAACATGTTTCAAATGTGATCAAATTGGACATCTTGCACGCAAGTGTCCAAATCTGAAACATGTTGGTGTTGAAACGAAAAAG
This sequence comes from Helianthus annuus, assembly GCF_002127325.2. Lineage (NCBI taxonomy): Eukaryota > Viridiplantae > Streptophyta > Magnoliopsida > Asterales > Asteraceae > Helianthus > Helianthus annuus. The sequence continues at coordinate 43,358,742 of NC_035440.2, forward strand.
GAGTCTGATGTTGTAAATCAGAAGTCAACCAAGTTTGATTCAAAGCAAACTTGGAAGCCTATAATGTCAAAGGCTGACTCACAACAAACATGGAAACCTGTGACACCCAGACTTAGAACAACACAAAGTTGGAAAACAACTGTTGATGCAACAAAACCAAACCAGTTTTGGAAACCAAAAGTTGTTGTTCAAAATCAAAATGATCAAAATGAAACACATTTTTACAAAAGAAGTGCTTCGAAAGGACAAACTTGGGTTGAAAAGAAACAAACAGTTTCTGTGAGTGATAATCGGAATGAAAATTCATTTGTGAAAAATGATAAAGATTTTCCGAAGTTGAATGAAATTTATTGTGTTGAAATGCCTAAGGTCAAACAGACCTGGGCTAACTTGTTCAAGTAATTGAGTAAGTGAGAATGTGCAGGTGCTCAAGAAAACAGATGTTTATCAAATTGGGAATGAGAGCAGCCTGGCACGAGGAGAGGAGGTTGCTGGTCCCTACGTCTGAAAACAGGGAGTTTGTTCGTTTTTGTATATAAATAAACCATATTTCAAAAATCCCTAAAAATTGAAAAATTAAAAACCAAAAATATGTTTTGATTTTGTCAAAAATTTGAAAAATCAAAAATATGTTTGTTTTTAAATTTGTCAAAAATTCAAAATTCAAAAATATGTTGATTGAATATGCCGAAACCCTCACGGCTGAACAAACATGATTAATTTCACAAGATTGAAAAATGGTTTTCAAACTATAAAAATCAATGTCTTGTAAATCATGGGGGTACATTATGTTTTCTGCAAATCAGTGCACGAAAAGCAGAAAATGGATAGCGAGGCGAAGCTATCAGTATCGGTGTGTCAAATTTTCTTTAAATGTTTTGAATTTTAGGGGGAGTAAACATTTCAGAAAATACAAAAACATTAGAAAATTTGAAAAAGCAAAAAACATGATAAAATTCAAAAAGAATTTTGTGTAAAAAGAGGAAATGATAGTACATCAGTAGACAGTCATAGTACGCTAAAGAAATGGAATGTTTAAATGTGATAAACGGTATCACTGATGATATGCCAGTAGATTTTTACACGCTTAGTAGATTGTTTTCGAGATATAAACCTAAATATCAAATACTTACTTATTTTGTGGGGAACATCTTTCGGATATATAGGTAACCCCTGAAATCTTGTTTGAAAGACCCATCTTTCTGAGATACTAGGTCTTTATACTTAGTGATATCTGGGGTATTATCCCGGGACTTCTGATTTTGCGGAAGCAATGGCCTAGTCCCCGTATAATACTTTTCGCTTGCTTGAAATATAGCATCACCCTCAGTATAAAAAATGATGAAACATTGAAAAATGCTAATCATGTGCTGTTGAAGAAAAGATTCTCTAAAGGGAACACACCGAAAGACGAGCCATTATCTCTTTGCTGAACGGAAGTTTTGACCTGAGCTCTCATGGCCTCGCATTTAACCCTTTACAGGTATTATCTAGGTATACTCACCTGTAAGACTGAATATTGGGATCTGGATACGGGAGTATATTCTGAGGTGGGACACGCGAATAAGTTAAGTCCTTAAAACACTAAATTCGTATCTCGAATCAATTGAGGTTTGTGTAAAAATTTAAGTGGATCAGTATACTGACAATCTAAGTGAATCGTTTAGAACTTAAAGTGTTTAAAGCTCAACGGTATTAGTGATTTGTCATAAACTGATATGATCCTCTGACGCGAACTCAAACAAAAATATTGTCTGTAAATATGTTTGTAAATATTTCTTTACTGCTTTATTATTTTAGAAAACTACAAAAAGATTTTGATATCTGCTTTATTTTCAACAATCGATGTCTAAGAGCTGAGTTGCAAAATCTAAGTACGCTGATCGTGTTTTTGAAAAATAAAACAAGTTCATTAACTTGAAACTTGTAGTTTCAAAATCAAAAATCAAAAACAGTTTGTGATATCTCCAAGGTCATTAATTTGGACTTGGATAATTAACCGTGAAGAATTTGGATTCTTAGATTGTTAAAATCTGTAAAAGAGCCAGTTTCAGTTCCGGTTCACTAAGACCGTCAAATCAATAAAGATTATTGATAGGGGGAGTGAATCAAGTATTTCTAGATGTATTCATATTATTATATCTTAAAGCCAGTTTAGAAAGTTTAAAAGAGCCAGGTCACAATTCCTGGACAATTGGATGATCAAAATGTTTTACTTATAAATGTCTAAGAATTGCAGATGTTGTACCAGACTACGATCCCGACAGCCGAGTCTAAGGGGGAGTCTGAAGACGAGCTCAGCGCAAGAGGAAGCGTGGATTCAGGAAGCCAGGAAACTATCCCAGAAGAGCTTATATCCGGAAAGCCAGGTGTCGATCCCAAAGCACGGAAGCTTGACGAAAGGGGGAGCCTGAAGAGTCTACCGAAAGGGGGAGAAGCTGAAGCTGAAGACAGATCCACCGGGATTCTGTTCAAGAAAGAAGGAGTCTGTGTTGCTGAAGATGTTAAAGCTTCAAGAAGACTCAGAGAGAGAGAAGGACAAGTCGCTACGAGTTCGACTACGGATTGACTGCGGCAATATCCAAGGGGGAGTCTGTTGGTGCATTTATGTCTATCGCCTCCGTCAATTCCGTTTGTAGCAAAAATAGAAAAATACTTGAGCTTATAATGTTAGATTTAGTAGAATGGCAAGGTGGCATTTATGTAATTAATGAGAAATCTCATTAAGCCCCTTGGCCTATAAATAGGAAGCTTAAGTGTTTAGTTTAGAACTTTTGCCACTTTTGCTCATTTGCTACTTTGGAGAGCTTTGGAGCTAGAGAGAGAAAGTGCAAGAGGTGATTCACGTGATTGTACGATTTCATATCTTTGAACAGAATCACAGATTTAGTACGTTCTCGTGTGTTCGGTCACGCACGTTCACGGATTCCGCACGTCGAACGTGTCATACGCAATCGTTTCGGAGTCGAAAACCGGTCCTAACAAGTTTCCTACAATAACAACTATCATACCAGCATCAATGTTGCACCGTTTGAAGCCCTCTATGGACGAAAATGCCGAACTCCAGTCTATTGGGCAGAGATTGGAGAAAAGCAACTATCAGGACCCGAGATTGTACAAGAAACAACTGATAAAATTATTTAAGTCAAGGAAAGATTAAAAGCAGCACAAGATCGTCAAAAGAGTTATGCATATATGTCACACCCCCAATTTCCACGTGTCACCGGTGGGCCCGGTGTGGGGTACAGTGACGTAGTTGGCATCGTCATAGACAATCAACACAATATAATAATGCACAGCGGAAGCAGAATAGAAACATTTCAACTTTTAAACAAAGTGTAATAATAAATATCACAGTAGTTGAAATGGATCCACAGGCGGATCAAATAAAAATAGAAATAAATAGTTCAACAGATAAATGTCGTCCGAGTTTGCGAGACTATTGTGGACGCTCTCTAGGAAACAGCCAGCCTATTTCCGTATAGTACCTGCACTTAATCTTTTGGGAAAAATACGTCAGTTTACACTGGTAAATACAAATCGACTGACTCATTTTGAAAATGATTGAAAATTTATTTAAATGCACAAGGCATAAATATTTTTATTAACTTGGGATAATTATATAATATAAACTTGTGAACGAATTACATGCACTTATATCTCTGGTGGCCCGGGATCTACTGTCCGGGCTAGAGATTTAATTGACACACCACATCAAAGAGTTATACACGACGGGTGTACGCCTACACCCCGTGCTCTGGTCGTGGCCATCTCGTAAGAAAATGCCAAGGATATCCGGGACACGGTCAACAACCCCCCAAAGCCTTTTAAGTAAGACAAAACTGTTTAAACGAAGTCGCACAAGCTATTCAAGACTGAACACCTATAAGGAGCAGGACTTGTGCGCCCGATCAAGCGGTATTTTAAATACCGTACCCCAAGCCCGTATAGGGAAAATAAGTCAAAATGTATTTACCTGAGCAAGTATAAGTCACAAACGATAAGTGTTGGTAGCTTTTACCGGGCTTCCTAATCTGGAACAAGGTTTATAATTAACCTATTAGATTCCTAACGGCCTTCTATTTAAGCTTAAGCTTTGACCGGTTAGTTTTAGGAATGATGCGGTTTACGCACGATTAAGCGAAAGACCGGATAGAATGTGATTTAGACCCGCCAAGTTTGAATACTTGTATAATATGGGTATACTAAATACATTCTGGATTTTGAAATAAAAATGATATCGTTTGGCCCGTTTCGGTCAATTTACGCAAACTAGTTACGTAAACCGAACCGAACGCGAAAAGGGCGATACGGTAGTCAAATGATTCAAATGCAAGTTCCCTGAGATAATATGCTTAAAATATGATATTATATCAGTAAGTTATGTTCTATATTGCCCGGAATACTTTTAAACTCAATTTATGCCTTAGAAGGGCATTTTGGTCATTTAAAAGATAATAAAAGGATAAAATTAGAAATCTGAGTTTCGGGTCTGGTTCATACAGTAAATATACTTGGTATAACATATTATATCAGTAGGGTATGACCCATATACCAAATTTATCAATTCAAACCAAACTATGCACCGTAGGGGCAATTTAGTAATTTCACAAGGGCTAAAAATGCCAAAACTGGAAACCTGAGTTCAAAATATTATACTTACTGTTATTATATGAAAATATGTAATTTACATCAGTAGGTATAAGTCTTATATGTTTAAAACAAGTATCACGCTTACTATGCGCTTAAAACGCTAAATATGCGATTTAAGGGCGTTTTCGGGTTTTCAAATAAAATCTGAGATTTTTATATTTCCAGAATACTTATAATAATTTATTCATCATATAAAATCAGTAGAAAAAGGTTTCGGGTCAAAAGGAGGTGTAAAACCCATTTTATGGCTAAAACGGTCAAAACCGACATAAGCCGAAATGACTAGGAGAACTAGGATCCGTTCAGCCAAAAATTAATTAAAAATCATCAAAATTCCCAGAATATTATATTACTTCTGTTGGTAAAAAGTTTTGTACCAAAACGTGGCCAGAAACGGGTTCTATGCGAAAAGGACCGTTTATGTAAATTTATAATATAGTTTTACGCTAATGGCCATAACTCACAAACTGGACCACCAACTGATCCGAAACTTTCGGTGCAAGTTTATATAATAAAAATAAAGATTTCTATCCTTTCACTTTTCCAAAAATCCCGTTTTAAATCAAAAAGGGCAAAATAGTCAACTTTATGCATAAACCGGAAACATGCATTCGAATAGGCTAAACATAGACTCAATCAAAGAAAATTCCAGAAAGTTTAACTAAAATAAAAATAGTCAAAAATACTTTCCAATACAGATCTCGAACATGCATGTATGAATCCGAATCGATAGTCTACGAAATAATCGTTTTACAAGACTTTCGGTTCCGATTCGTGGCTATACTATAGATTGTCGAGTTGATGATGATTAAAACACATTTATATATATATTACAAGTTATTTTCAATGATCAATCAGGTTGCATGTCATCTATATCATTATTCATGTCATTTTTCACAAAAATCACTTCTGTTGACTTTTTAGAAATAGGTTTGACTCGACATTAAGCATGCATGTAGTGGGAATCAGTTAGCAACCTTTAGAGGGTTTGTTTCCCACATAAATACCAATCTATAACAAGTTTCAATTCGAGAAATTACTGAAAGAAATCCGTTTAATCAGAAAGTCAAAGGTTATGAACACCCAGTTTGACTTTTAGCAATAATCACTATAAAAACGGATTAAAGAACGAATTGAAGGCTTACAATGGTCCTAAAGATGTTTAGTGGACACTAGAAGTCGGCCTTGATGATCAGATTTCCTCCAGAAAGCTTGCCTTGAGAGTTCTTGAGAGCTCTTGAGAGAATGTGTTCTTGATCAATTGCAAATGTCCAAGAAATGTGATCAAAACTTGATTTAAATCAGAATTTTCGAGGTTACTGTAGTGGTAGGCATGCATGGCATGTTATTGGGCTAAATGGAGGCAAGTTACAACTGTATCCAACTCAAATTCGGACTCAAATAGACCCAAAATCGAATTTCTGTCGCTGGCAGTCCCACGCGGCCCGCCTGGGCATGTCCAGGCGGGTCGCCTGACCCTCCTGATCAGCCAACAAGTTTCAATCTTTGGCAGAAATGGTCCCTGAGCTTGTACGTGATGTTTCGGCTATTTTTCTCGACCCGTAAACCCCCAAACTTGGTTTTTAAGAACCTTAGGACTTTTACCAACATGGTAATGCCCTCGGATAACTTTGCGCTCAACCGAAAAGCCCTGAAATTCGACGTTGACGCTTTTAGTCCCTTAAGTACGGTTTTGGCCATAACTTTCTCATACGTTAACGAAACTTCATGAAATTTTAACCACATATTCTAGTGAGTATATTTTAGCTATACAAAGCTTCGGGTCTGCCAAAAGTTCACTCAGAGGTATAAATTAAACATGTTGACACTTTTGGCCCCTATAGTTTACAATACTTCACTTTTGGGCAATTTCCGCGTCGTATGATCCATGAACCATCCGTTAAAGGTTATAAACATTATGTGGGGTTATCATAGAGCCTATTTATCCATTGTTGACACTTTGGACCCTTACGTTCCATAGTTTTCACTGTTTGTCACTTTTAGTCCCTCTAAAGTATGTTTTCACATAGCGGAACCTTATGACACGTGTCAAGACATTATTGGACGAAATTTTTCGAGGTGTTACATCCTCACCCCCTTAAAAGAAATCTCGACCCCGAGATTTATTCAAACAAATGGGGATATTTTTCTTTCATCGTGGATTCCACTTCCCACGTGTATTCGGGACCTCTACGGGCATCCCACTTGACCTTAACAATAGGCACGTGCTTCCTTCGAAGCTTTTTTACCTGTCGATCCTCAATCGACAAAGGTTTTTCCACAAATTTTAGACTTTCGTCTATGTGTATATCTGTATGCGGTATAACCAGTGAATCGTCAGCGAAACACTTCTTCAAATTACAGATGTGAAACACATTATGAATGGCACTAAGCTCTTCAGGCAAGTTTAACTTGTAAGCGACTGCCCCGACACGTTCGATTATCTCGAAAGGTCCTATATATCTCGGGCTTAGCTTGCCTTTCTTTCCAAATCGCATTACACCTTTCCAAGGTGATACCTTAAGCAACACTTTTTCACCCACATCAAAGTGAAAATCTTTGCGCTTAGGATCCGCATAACTTTTCTGCCTATCCCTGGCAGCTTTCAAACGATCACGGATCTGAACGATCTTGTCTGTCGTCTCAAAGACGATATCTGGTCCAGACAACTGGACATCTCCAACTTCTGCCCAACAAATGGGCGATCTACACTTTCTACCGTATAGGGCCTCAAAAGGCGCAGCCTTTATGCTGGAATGGTAGCTATTGTTGTAGGAGAATTCAATCAGTGGTAAGTTCTTATCCCAACTACCACCCAAATCGATCGCACATGCGCGAAGCATGTCTTCCAGAGTTTGAATAGTACGCTCACTCTGACCATCAGTCTGAGGATGATAAGCCGTACTAAAATTCAAACGAGTGCCCAACGATTGTTGGAAACTTTTCCAAAAATGTGACGTATATCTAGTATCTCTATCAGAGATAATAGATATAGGTATACCATGTAGCGCTACTATCCTATCGACGTATAATTGAGCTAACATATCTGAGCTATACGTCTCTTTGATGGGTAGAAAATGAGCTGACTTAGTCAGTCTGTCTACAATGACCCATATAGTATCATTTCCCTTTTTCGTCTTTGGCAACTTGGTGATAAAATCCATTGTCACCATTTCCCATTTCCATTTGGGAATTTCAGGCTGCTGAAGCAAACCTGACGGCTTCTGATGCTCAGCCTTGACTTGCGCACAAGTCAGACATTTGGCCACATACTCGGCCACGGACTTTTTCAAACCAATCCACCAGTAGTTTGATTTCAAATCCTGGTACATCTTATCAGCCCCAGGATGAACGGAATATTTAGAGCTGTGGGCTTCCTGGAGGATAACATCCCGAAGTCCTCCATAAACTGGAACCCATATTCGTCCGTTTAGGCGTAGCATTCCATCTTTGTCGTGGGATAACTGCTCCTCAGTTACTCCCAACTTTTCTGCAGGATAGTTAGCTTCCAGCACAGCTTCCTTCTGTGCAGCTAACACCCTTTCTTTCAAGTTATTCCTTATCTCAATGCGCTTGGCATTGATCCTGATTGGTTTAACCCTTTCCTTTCTGCTTAAGGCGTCGGCAACCACATTTGCCTTGCCTGGATGGTATCTTATCTCGCAGTCATAATCATTGAGAGTTTCCATCCATCGCCTTTGACGCATGTTCAATTCCTTCTGATTAAACAGATGCTGAAGACTCTTGTGATCCGAATAAATGATACACTTGGTTCCATACAAGTAATGTCTCCATAGCTTCAAAGCAAATACAACTGCACCCAATTCCAAATCGTGGGTGGTGTAGTTCTTCTCGTGCACCTTTAGCTGGCGAGAAGCATAGGCAATGACTTTGCCTTTCTGCATGAGTACACAACCCATGCCAGTATGTGATGCATCACAATACACCACAAATTCATCTATACCATCGGGCAATGTTAATACTGGCGCATTGCTCAGCTTCTGCTTCAGAATGTCAAAGGATTCCTGCTGCTTAGGGCCCCAATCAAACTTAATCTTCTTACGGGTCAACGAAGTTAGGGGCGCAGCAATCCTTGAGAAGTTCTCGATGAATCTCCTATAATATCCTGCCAATCCGAGGAAACTGCGAATCTCAGTAGGAGTCTTCGGCTCCTGCCAGTTCATGACTGCTTCTACTTTAGCGGGATCTACTTGGATACCACGCTCACTTACAACATGTCCAAGGAATTGGACTTCTCGAAGCCAGAATTCACACTTCGAAAATTTGGCATAAAGCTTCTCTTGATACAGAAGTTTGAGAATACAACGAAGGTGTTTCTCATGGTCAGCTTGGCTCTTCGAGTAGATAAGAATGTCATCAATAAAGACGATAACGAACTTATCTAAATAAGGTTTGCAGACGCGATTCATGAGATCCATGAACGCGGCTGGTGCGTTAGTGAGCCCAAACGGCATCACTAGGAACTCGTAATGTCCATAACGAGTCCTAAACGCTGTTTTGTGTACGTCTTCCTCCTTGACCTTCAACTGATGATAACCTGACCTGAGGTCAATCTTGGAGAAGTAACTTGCTCCTTGCAACTGATCGAACAGATCGTCGATCCTGGGTAACGGATACCGATTCTTGATAGTGACCTTATTAAGCTCACGGTAATCGATGCACAGACGCATCGAACCATCCTTTTTCTTAACGAACAAGATTGGCGCTCCCCAAGGAGATGAGCTAGGTCTAATAAAACCTATAGCTAATAGATCATCCAACTGCGTCCTCAACTCCTTCATCTCTGTTGGTGCCAATCTGTATGGTGCTCTTGCTACAGGTGCAGTGCCTGGAATGATATCTATCCGAAACTCTACTTGCCTATCCGGTGGCAAACCGGGTAGTTCTTCAGGAAACACTTTAGGATATTCCGAGATAACAGGGATATCCTCAATCTTCGGCTTCGGCTCATCTATGGTAACTTGTGCCATATAAATGACACATCCCTTTTGCATGCATCTGGATGCCTTGAGCATGGACACTTGCTCGGGCAATCCATGCTGGGTATCTCCTTGAATAGTAAGTGACTCACCAGACGGAGTCTTCACTATCACCTGCTTTCTATTGCACAGAATCTGGGCTTGGTTACTCGACAACCAATCCATGCCTATCACTATGTCGAATCCAGCTAGCTTAAAGGGAAGCAAGGATAGCGGGAAAGAATGATTCCTAATGGATATAACACATCCATCTAGAACAGTTGAGGCGGTTTCTATGGTTCCATCGGCTAATTCCACCTCATATTTCACACTTAAGGTTTTAACAGGAAGGTTTAACAGTTTACAAAACTTATTATCTACAAACGACTTATCGGCTCCCGAATCAAACAAGACTCTAGCAAAAATATCATTTACAAGAAACGTACCGGTAATGACGTTATCATCAAGGACTGCTTCCTTTGCGTCCATCATGAAAACTCTCGCATTAGTCTTTTTCCTTCCTCGGCCTTCTTTGCAAACCTTGGGCAGTTGGGCCGAATGTGCCCTTTCTCGTTGCAACCAAAACATGTTGCATCCTTCATCTTCTTGCAATCCACAGCTTTATGATCTGTGGACTTGCAGATCCCACAACGTTTCTCGAAAGACTGGGATTTCGTTTCCAACCGACACCTCCCAAAGTGGTGCCTCCTGCAGATCTTGCATCTGGGTTTCTCACCCGACTGATGATCATTTTTCCTAGACCCCGACCCTTTCCTGTGGTCGTTGTTCCCTCTATGTCGCTTTTCGGATCTTCGTGAGGTGTCATCCTCACGTTTCCGTTTGTTCTCCTCAGAGCTCTTCATGGCTCTCAATCTAACCACGTCTTGAGTGAGGGAGAGGGATAGATCCGCTACGGATCGAAATGTTGTAGGTCTTGAAGCTTTAACACTCGCCTTTATCTCCGGTGCCAGACCCCCAATAAATCGAGCAATTCTACGCGGCTCCGGGGTCACCAAGTAAGGCACTAAACGAGACAACGTGTTGAACGTAGTAAGATACGCTTGACAATCGAGGTTCTTCATAACTAAGGATACAAAATCCGATTCAATTCGCTCGACCTCGTGCTGCGGACAGAAGTTCTCTTTGATCAGGGCCACAAACTGTTCCCATGACAAACCGTACAGTGTGGCTTTACCGGCAGCTTGTAGGAGTGATTTCCACCATGCTAACGCATCTCCTTTGAATGACTGGGACACGTACTTCACGACGTCCCTATCAGCACACCCGCTGATATCAACTACAGTGTCCATCTCGTCAATCCACGTCATGCAGTCGACGGCTCCTTTTTCCCCAGTGAAATCCCTGGGCTTGCAAGACACAAAATACTTGTACGTACAGGACCTGCCGTACGTGTCACGTTTCAGCTCAATCTCCTGCTTTGGGATGCTGCTGTGGTTGGAGGAGTGATTATCATCCTCAACTTTCTTTGGCTCACTCTTTTTAGATGGCGGCTTACTATGAGCCCCAGAATGAGTCTTAGCCTTGACATGCGTCACTGAGCGGGTTCTACTCTGAGTGCCGCTAGATTCTTTGAACTGCCTATCCATAGCCTTGGCGACAGCATTATCTATCAGTGCTTGCAATTCTGCACCGGTAACATGAATCTTTGCATTATCTGAGCGTTCCCCAGAATGACTGTTGGTTTCTTCCGATTTGGCCATCGTAGCTTTAAGCTACAATAAAGGACAAGGTCTTATTTAGAACCTAACAGTATTATCGTCCTAGACGATTTATTAACCATGGTATCAAAAACCTTAGCAGTTAATTTAATAAATTTCATTCAGGCTCTTATTAGCAATCAAGGAATGAAATTATATATATTGGCACCATAGGCCTAGTCACATGGACAATTACTAAATTATAAATTTAGATTTTTATAGGACTATAAATTGTATAATTAAACAAATAATCCTTTACTAGACAGAGAGTCATAAACCACAACTGTCATTATATAACATAGTTATAACCCGTAGGTATCAAGTCATTAATAGACTTGTGTACAGATAAAATCTGTAGATATTTTCTTTACTAGGCAGGGAGTCATAGACCACAACTGCCACTATATGACATAGTCATAACCCGTAGGTATCAAGTCATTAATAGACTTGTATACAGATAAAATCTGTAGATAATTTATTAAAAAGGGTGGCTTGTGTGATTCTACAGATCACGCTTAGCCAGAATGTTAACATGTTCTCAGATGTTAACAGGGAGTTGAATCCTTTCAACCAGGTTTTACCATCATGGCCAGGCCTGTTAATAAGGCATTCAGGCTAGGTTATACCTTACTAAGATTCTTATAAAATGGCAAATCAAATAAAAATTGATATTTTCCATTATTTTAATATTATTCATGCATATAAATAAAATGATAAATTCAAATTAACCATTTCAAATTTCAAATAAAGTACCAGTACATATTTGCCCTAAACGGGACTTTGAAATAACATGGATAACATGAATAACAGGAATAACAGGCCCGCGCAGGGGCTAAACAAGTACAACAATAACAAAAATAAAATAAAACAAACCCACGCAGGGGTTAACAGGATAACATACCCACACAGGGGTAGAGAAAAATAGATATACCCACGCAGGGGTAGAGTACTGGAATAAATGTCCACGCAGGGACATGAGTACATGAAATGAAAATCGAAGGATTCAACGATCCTTCTTGCTCTTACCCTTGAGCAAATCGAATACCTTCTGGAACATGCCACGGTTGTGACGGCGATCATTTTGCATCTCCCGTCGCATGCTATCAATCCCATGCAGGATCTCCTGAACCTGCGGCGGCGACATCATAGGCGCCGGTGGTGGTGGCTGGTAGTGCTGCGGCTGCGGCGGCTGGTAAGGCTGCGGCTGCGGTGGCTGTTGGTAACCCGAAGGGTAACCAAAAGTAGACTGCCCAGCAGTCCAAGTGTCTCCCAATGGACCGCTAGGAGGGAGTGAGCTGTAGTTCACAGCTTGCCAATAAGGGTCTCCCGTGTAATCATAACCCTGAGGGAATACATGCTCGAACGGGTTGAACTGAGCGGCACTAGCATAAGCCGGAATCGGCTCTCCAAAATTCTGCGGCGGCAGAGGCGGGATCGGAACAGAAGTAACCTCCGATACGGGATGCTGAGACTCCCCTGTCTCAGACTCCCCGGGAAGAGACGTGTAGCGGCTGCTACTAACACGTGGAGGGGTGCCTATGCGAATCCCTCCGCGCGTAGACATGCGCGCATTCCTCCTAGGCCTCTGGGGCGGAGGAGGTAAAACTGGCGGCGGCGGTGGTGACGGAGTGATCACGTCGCGCCACAGGGCCTCAGATAGGTCCTGCGGTAATGGCGGCTGCTGCTGAAGCTGCTGCGAGTGGTGCTGCGAGTGCACCGGCGAACCATGGAGCGATTGAAGCATCGGAGTACCATGGAGTGATTGAAGCATAGGAGAGTTGTGGCTAGGGGTGAAGTACCAATCATGCTGCTTGAATCTCTCCTGAAAGCTGTCCCCACCATTATAGGGTGATCCCCTAAATGGGCGACCCATCCGATATCTCAATCGGATGGTTAGGCGTACCTGATGGTGGTAGCGACGGGTCCGTATCCTCGTCTACGTCCATCTCGTGCTCTCCCGGAAAATGGTCATCCGGCCCGAGTGGGTTGTGGCCCACTGGCTCCTCCACATAAGCATTAGGGTTATATAAACCCTGGTAGGCTGGCGCTGGATACTGCTGCGGTGACTGGTGCAATGGTATGTACGATCCATGCGAACCATGGGGCCCGTTCTCCGAGTGGGGCCCAAACGAGTGGGGTAATGACGGAGAAGTGCTGGCGGAAACCGAATGCCTAGCAGGCTCGGCAAAAGACCTCCAAAGGTCGTTGGCGACTGTGTTGTGTGTGGCGGATGGTGCTCGCCTATGTGAGGGCCCTGCCTCATGATCATGGTGAGTGGCAAATCCTCCACGACCTCTCATCCTTGGCGGCATACTGATCCTGTCAAAAATCAAACAAGTTGCACAACAATATATATAAGGCAATGCAATAATAATAGAATGAAATTAAACGAAATGTTGAACATTTCCTAAGTTCTTTGTCTAGACTCGAAAATCGAGGAATGTGCAATTGTGTAACTGAGATTAAACACATTAGGATAGTGTTTAATTCACTCAGCGTTGGCTCTGATACCAACCTGTCACACCCCCATTTCCACGTGTCACCGGTGGGCCCGGTGTGGGGTACAGTGACGTAGTTGGCATCGTCATAGACAATCAACACAATATAATAATGCACAGCGGAAGCAGAATAGAAACATTTCAACTTTTAAACAAAGTGTAATAATAAATATCACAGTAGTTGAAATGGATCCACAGGCGGATCAAATAAAAAAGAAATAAATAGTTCAACAGATAATGTCGTCCGAGTTTGCGAGACTATTGTGGACGCTCTCTAGGAAACAGCCAGCCTATTTCCGTATAGTACCTGCACTTAATCTTTTGGGAAAAATACGTCAGTTTACACTGGTAAATACAATTCAACCGACTCATTTTGAAAATGATTTAAAATTTATTTAAATGCACAAGGCATAAATATTTTATTAACTTGGGATAATCATTTAATATGAACTTGTGAACGAATTACATGCACTTATATCTCTGGTGGCCCGGGATCTACTGTCCGGGCTAGAGATTTAATTGACACACCACATCAAAGAGTTATACACGACGGGTGTACGCCTACACCCCGTGCTCTGGTCGTGGCCATCTCGTAAGAAAATGCCAAGGATATCCGGGACACGGTCAACAACCCCCCAAAGCCTTTTAAGTAAGACAAAACTGTTTAAACGAAGTCGCACAAGCTATTCAAGACTGAACACCTATAAGGAGCAGGACTTGTGCGCCCGATCAAGCGGTATTTTAAATACCGTACCCCAAGCCCGTATAGGGAAAATAAGTCAAAATGTATTTACCTGAGCAAGTATAAGTCACAAACGATAAGTGGTGGTAGCTTTTACCGGGCTTCCTAATCTGGAACAAAGGTTTATAATTAACCTATTAGATTCCTAACGGCCTTTTATTTAAGCTTAAGCTTTGACCGGTTAGTTTTAGGAATGATGCGGTTTACGCACGATTAAACGAAAGACCGGATAGAATGTGATTTAGACCCGACAAGTTTGAATACTTGTATAATATGGGTATATTAAATACATTCTGGATTTTGAAATAAAAATGATATCGTTTGACCCGTTTCGGTCAATTTACGCAAACTAGTTATGTAAACCGAACCGAACGCGAAAAGGGCGATACGGGTAGCCAAATGATTCAAATGCAAGTTCCCTGAGATAATATGCTTAAAATATGATATTATATCAGTAAGTTATGTTCTATATTGCCCGGGATAATTTTAAACTCAATTTATGCCTTAGAAGGGCATTTTGGTCATTAAAAAGATAATAAAAGGGTAAAATTAGAAATCTGAGTTTCGGGTCTGGTTCATACAGTAAATATACTTAATATAACATATTATATCAGTAGGGTATGACCCATATACCAAATATATCATTTAAAACCAAACTATGCACCGTAGGGGTAACTTAGTAATTTCACAAGGGCTAAAAATGCCAAAACTGGAAACCTGAGTTCAAAATATTATACTTACTGTTATTATATGAAAATATGTAATATACATCAGTAGGTATAAGTCTTATAGGTTTAAAACAAGTATAACGCTTACTATGCTCTTAAAACGCTAAATATGCGATTCAAGGGCGTTTTCGGGTTTTCAAATAAATTCTGAGATTTTTATATTTCCAGAATACTTAAAATAATTTATTCATCATATAAAATCAGTAGAAAAAGGTTTCGGGTCAAAAGGAGGTGTAAAACTCATTTTATGGCTAAAACGGTCAAAACCGACATAAGCCGAAATGACTAGGAGAACTAGGATCCGTTCAGCCAAAAATTAATTAAAAATCATCAAAATTCCCAGAATATTATATATAATCAGTTGGTAAAAAGTTTTGTACCAAAACGTGGCCAGAAACGGGTTCTACGCAAAAAGGACCGTTTATGTAAATTTATAATATAGTTTTACGCTAATGGCCATAACTCACAATCTGGACCACCAACTGATCCGAAACTTTCGGTGCAAGTTTATATAATAAAAATAAAGATCTCTACTCTTTTACTTTTCCAAAAATCCCATTTTAAATCAAAAAGGGCAAAATAGTCAACTTTATGCATAAACCGGAAACATGCATTCGAATAGGCTAAGCATAGACTCAATCAAAGAAAATTCCAGAAAGTTCAACTAAAATAAAATTAGTCAAAAATACTTTCCAATACAGATCTCGAACATGCATGTACGAATCCGAATCGATAGTCTACGAAATAATCGTTTTACAAGACTTTCGGTTCCGATTCGTGGCTATACTATAGATTGTCGAGTTGATGATGATTAAAACACATTTATATATATATTACAAGTTATTTTCAATGATCAATCAGGTTGCATGTCATCTATATCATTAGTCATGTCATTTTTCACAAAAATCACTTCTGTTGACTTTTTAGAAATAGGTTTGACTCGACATTAAGCATGCATGTAGTGGGAATCAGTTAGTAACCTTTAGAGGGTTTGTTTCCCACATAAATACCAATCTATAACAAGTTTCAATTCGAGAAATTACTGAAAGAAATCCGTTTAATCAGAAAGTCAAAGGTTATGAACACCCAGTTTGACTTTTAGCAATAATCACTATAAAAACGGATTAAAGAACGAATTGAAGGCTTACAATGGTCCTAAAGATGTTTAGTGGACACTAGAAGTCGGCCTTGTTGCTCAGATTTCCTCCAGAAAGCTTGCCTTGAGAGTTCTTGAGAGCTCTTGAGAGAATGTGTTCTTGATCAATTGCAAATGTCCAAGAAATGTGATCAAAACTTGATTTAAATCAGAATTTTCGAGGTTACTGTAGTGGTAGGCATGCATGGCATGTTATTGGGCTAAATGGAGGCAAGTTACGACTGTATCCAACTCAAATTCGGACTCAAATAGACCCAAAATCGAATTTCTGTCGCTGGCAGTCCCACGCGGCCCGCCTGGGCATGTCCAGGCGGGTCGCCTGACCCTCCTGATCAGCCAACAACTTTCATATATTGACAGAAATGGTCCCTGAGCTTGCACGTGATGTTTCGGCTATTTTTCTCGACCCGTAAACCCCCAAACTTGGTTTTTAAGAACCTTAGGACTTTTACCAACATGGTAATGCTCTCGGATAACTTTGCGCTCAACCGAAAAGCCTTGAAATTCGACGTTGACGCTTTTAGTCCCTTAAGTACGGTTTTGGTCATAACTTTCTCATACGTTGACGAAACTTCATGAAATTTTTACCACATATTCCAGTGAGTATATTTTAGCTATACAAAGCTTCGGGTCTGCCAAAAGTTCACTCAGAGGTATAAATTAAACATGTTGACACTTTTGGCCCCTATAGTTTACAATACTTCACTTTTGTGCAATTTCCGCGTCGTATGATCCATGAACCATCCGTTAAAGGTTATAAACATTATGTGGGGTTATCATAGAGCCTATTTATCCATTGTTGACACTTTGGACCCTTACGTTCCATAGTTTTCACTGTTTGTCACTTTTAGTCCCTCTAAAGTATGTTTTCACATAACGGAACCTTATGACACGTGTCAAGACATTATTGGACGAAATTTTTCGAGGTGTTACAGTTAGAACTTCGAGAAGCTGTCTCTTTTCCTCTTTTTCTAAGGATGCTGAAATGATGATTTGCAAGTGACACTCCTCGTCTAGAAATGCGTATTCGAGATGCGGTGGGAGTTCTTTTAACTCCAAAGACGGTGGATCTTCAACCGAAGGTTTTGACTTTTCTTCAACTTCACGGTCAATTTCCACAAATTGATCTGGACTTTGGGAACCATCATCACTGATTTGGAAAATGGGCTGCTCAGCTTCGTAGTCCTCCTGCGAAATGCCCTCTTGATTCTCACACAACAGATGTGTCTGTATCAATTTCTTTAATCGTGCCTTGAAAATAAGAGCTTACACAAGTATCGACAATGTCGACATAGTAAAGCATGTCGTCGTGACTTTGCGGATGTTGCATTGATCTTTTAATATCAAAAGTCAAGTGCTCGTCATTTACTCTGAGCGTGATTTGGCCAGCTGCCACATCAACAATCGTCCTCGCAGTATTGAGGAACGGTCGTCTAAGTATTAATGGCACTTTTGAATCTTCGTCCATTTCTAAAATAACAAAATCCACGGGAAAAACAAATTTATCGATTTTAACAAGCATGTTTTCAACGAATCCACGCGGATATTTGATTGAACGATCTGCAAGTCGAATGCTCATTCTAGTGGGTGAAGGCTCATCCAGATCTAATTTAGCAAAGACCTTATATGGCAGGTTTATGCTAGCTCCTAAATCGGCTAATGCGTGACTGACAGACATGCTGCGACAGACATGCTGCCAATGAGACAGGGAAGAGTAAAACTGCCCGGATCTCCTATCTTTTCAGGTAGACGGCTTTGGAGAAGGGCTGAACAGTTTTCATTCATCAACACACAAGACAAGCTTTTGAGTTTCTGCTTGTTTGTGAGGATGTCTTTTAAGAACCTTGCGTATTTAGGCATTTGAGCCAAAGCCTCAACAAATGGTATGTTTATGTGTAATTGTTTAAACATTTCTAAAAACTTACCATGTTGTTCATCGTTCTTCTGCTTCTTCAATCTGCTCGGATATGGAATAGGAGGAATGAAATCTTTAATTGGCTCCTGGAACTGTGCTGTACTTGCTGGGACTCGCCTAGCGTGCACCTCGTCTGAAGCGTCAGTTTGGACCGTATCAGTGATCGGTGGTGAGTCCGATTTGTCAGGTCCTGTGACTCTACCACTCCTCGTCATTACTGCATTAACGTGCCCTCTTGGGTTTGGTTCTGTGTTACGTGGAAGACCACCTTGGGGTCTTTCAGACAACATTTTGGCCAATTGGTCGACTTGATTCTCAATGGTTTGTATTGAAGCCTTCTAGCTCCGCATTTCC
Organism: Helianthus annuus; assembly: GCF_002127325.2. Taxonomy (NCBI): domain Eukaryota; kingdom Viridiplantae; phylum Streptophyta; class Magnoliopsida; order Asterales; family Asteraceae; genus Helianthus; species Helianthus annuus. Next base: position 43,377,485 of record NC_035440.2, read on the forward strand.
CCTTCCTGTGCCATGAAACGCTCCTCATGCTGCTGGTATCGCTTTTCAGATATTTGGTTTGCATTGTTGGAGTTGTTTAACAGCTGTGCCATTATCTCTTCTAGTTTCGAGTTGGTTTGAGAGGTTTGTGGCTGGGAATTGCTTCCTGAGCCTAAATTATTGTAACGTGGTTGGAAGGTTTGCCCTGCTGGCTGAAAAGATTGTCCTTGGGGCTGAAAGGATTGCCCCTGGGTTTGTTGTGGCGCAGGAGCGCGTTAAGCATATCCGAGTGGGTTTTGGTTACTGTAATTAGCTTTCCACCCGAAGTTTGGGTGATTCCTCCAACCCGGATTGTACTTGTTGCTGTAGGGGTTATTCTGGAGCCTAATTTGATTGCCCAAATAGTCCACCTCTTCGTGGCCTGTAAACATAACACCCTGCTCACATGTACCTGGCTCGTGTGACACTCTACACAACTCACATGATGATTGTACTTGCGAAACGTTCTGAGCTTGATCAAATCTTGCTGCCAAAGCTCCAATCTATGCTGCAAGAGTCGTATATGTATCCACTTGATGAACTCCAAGAATAGATGATGCTTTGTTTCGCACTCCACCGTGATAAGAACTCGACTTCAAGGTAGCTTTTTCTATGATTGCGTAGGCTTTGTTGGGTGTTTTTGTTCCAAGATCGCCTCCTGCATATACATCTAAACGTTCTTGTGAGTCGTAGTTAAGTCCTTGGTAAAAGTTCAGCACAAGTTGCCTTTTGGACAACCCATGATGTGGAACATCGATCAAAAGACCTTTGAACCTCTCCCAAGCTGCGTGTAGAGATTCTCCTTCGTCCTGTTTAAATGTCATAATATGATTCTTAAGCTTAGCTGTCTTTTCCGGCGGGAAATATTTTTGCATATAAAGATCGGCCATCTCGTTCCAAGTCGTGATGGACCCTGCTGGAAGTGACAAAAGCCAAGATCGGGCTTTGTCTCACAAAGAAAATGGAAAGAGTCGAAAATGAATTGCGTCTTCAGAAATGTCTCTAATTTTGAAGGTCGAGCACACTTCGAGAAATGATGCGATGTGCCGACCTGGATCTTTGTGATCCTTCCCATCAAACTGCACAAAATTTTGTAACATGTTAACAATACTAGATTTAATTTCAAAACTCGGTGCTGCTATCGTAGGTTGGGCAATGCTCGGTAGCAAGCCCTCTCCTCCTGGACGGCTGGTCTCATTCAAAGGCTGGGCATCCTCTGCCATAATGTTTCCTGTGTCGTCCTCTGAACTCTCACTGTTAGAAAGTATCACTGGTTTGTCAATTGCGGCCGCAATCGTTTGTGCAACAACAAACGATCTTTCGCGAGGCCGCCTACTTCTTCTTAGGTTATTTTCTGGTTCGTTGGCTAGCTCAGCGTTAGCGGGTGCAAGGGGCGTGGACATTAGCCTGCACGTAAAAAGGAAGGCATTATACAGATAAAAGAACATAATAATAATATATGAAATAATTAATAATAATAATAATAATAATAATAATAATAATAAAATATACATAGTTATACAGGTAATGAACCAATTTTATTTAAATATTTACTGGCTTAATTACTTATTCACATCCAGAACTGTTTTTGGTTGTTTTACCAGAATTTCTGATGACAATAATCAGAAACCAGAGAAAACTCTCTCTCTTTTTTATATATCAGAAAATCTGATATAATCTGATAAAAATTCTGATAAAAATCTGTTGAAATTTTTCATTCCATCAGAATTTCTGATAAATCCATCAGAATTACCAGAAAATCTGGTAAATTCATCAGAAATGAAAATTGTTGTTTTAAGAACATCTAATGGGTTTATCAGAATCCATCAGAAAGGTTTATTTTATTTTATATGGAGTAAATAAATAAACAACTGAGTATAAAAATTAAATGAATAAGCGGTTAATTTTAATAATTAAATGGACAGAAATAAATAAATGACAAACTGAACGTAAATAATTAAATGCAGAAATGAAATAATTATAGTAAATAAGCGGTTGGACGTGCGAACTCGTACATAAATATAAATATAAACAGAAATGAAATATATTGAAATGAAACAATAAAAGAAAATGGTTCGATTCCGAACACATTAGCTGAATTAAATAAATAAACGGAAATAAATGTTAGTCGAAAAGTTAGTAAAAAGTTAGTAATGTTAATGGTTAGTTGAGTCCGTTAGTTAGTTGGTTAGTAAAACAGAAAAAGAAAAGTTAGTCAATCAGTTAAATATTAACAAGTTAGTAAATAAGAAAACAAATAAATATACAAATGTACAAGTATTCACAAGTATTAACAGTTTGTACACCGGTAAAATAATGACTAGGATTTTTTCATTAATTTCGCCGTGCTCAACTTGACGTGCATATTTTATATACATTTATTTACAGTATTTTCACATCCAACGAAATGTGTTTTATATTTATAAAAATGGTTTATACCTTAACATTAAAACACACACAACAAAGGACAAGTGTATCCCGTCATATATGCAGCAAATTATTGGTAAGAGCCAGATATCGATCCATGGAACACGGGCGTTATAATGTACTTAATCTTTGTCATTGTTTTACCAGATATAAGGAAAGGTGAATGGTTGTTTAACTAAGTTATCTAATTTAAACATAATTATACTATTATCTTGTTTCACGAACACCCTAAACATGTTATCTATCAGATATGTCACGAAAGCACTTAATCAATTTTCCAATTTCAAGACAGTTAGTCATCCGCTAGGAGTTTTCTAACATGATGATTCTTCGGAAAGTTAACGCGATAAACACACGTTAACCACCTAAAATCATTCTTTAGCGAGCTATTGATATTCATTCATGTAAACCTTTAAAGATAGATTAGTCATCCGCTAGGAGTTTTCTAACCTCACTTATCAAAGAAAGCAATACCGACGGTCACAATACAGTCACGAGGATAAGCATTTAAGTAGATCATATAACAACATATTTCACCTTTACAAGTCTTGAACACAAATCTACCATGTCAGCAATTTCAGACCAAAACTACTAAACAAGGATCATAAACCGTATGCAAGAACGTGTAATCAACACCATATAATTCGTTAGAACCCTTACATGAGCATGCAAATCGCAATATTATTGTGGGTGCACACATAATAATAATGTGGGGTGCATATGAGTCCAGTGAGACTTAACGAGTGAAAAAGAGGTTCTGATCCGTTATTCGATCAATGAGAAACATAACAAACCTTAGGGGTCATAGCAGTGATTGTCTCCTACTCGAACGTGATCTTTTCACTCCTCTCTGAACCCTTACGAATCTCGAAGCTATCGAGAATTACTTGAACACCCATCTGAACGCCTAGCGAATTGTGTAGAATGTTAGGTGCTAGTACGAACGCCCCTGAGTTGGATATCGCAGCGTCGAATGATTGGTCTATACCTTTCTCACTACTCTTCGTTTGCTGGAACTCAACATATTGACGCCTTAGATTCCGAAGTGCGATCACTTCTGCAACACTCTAGCAGCGTACCGTGTATTACTCAATCGACTAGCAATTTCCTAATCCAAATAAGATATATCTTAGATAAAACCAATATCCCTCTCGAGTCTCATGGTGTAAACAAGTCTACAAACAAGTGATTAATCAAGAAATAGTTACCATCCCACTAACCACAGATTCATTATCCAAGATAATCAAACATAATCAGGAACTCAACATCAATGAAACGTTCATTATATAATCATGAAGATTCAAGCATGAAAAAGTACTTAAGTTCCATATAAACAAGATTACAACATAAAGATTATTCAAGAAACAAGTACATTACTACTATTACATAAACTACATTAAACATAAACTAACATTAGCTCATAACTTGCAAAATGATCAGAATACATGTTCAAGAACAAGAAATCGAACCATAAACAAGCAAGGAATTGATGGGTTGGATCGGTTATGCTTTCACTCGATCTTTAAGCTTCAAATGGGTCTGATCAGGACTGCTTCGGAACCCAGAAATCGCCCAGAAACATGGAGAAAAACCCAACACCAGAACCAGTAGCGAATGCTGCTATTTATAGATGATTTTGTGATCGGCACGGTCGTGCCACGGGTCGCACGGTCGTGCGACAGGTGTTGTCGGGTGACGTCAGTTTCTCCGATCCCAAGTTAGCCAAGTGGACTAGTGGACAAGTTGCCTGGGTCATCAGATTGGCACGGTAGTGCCGCGTCATCAGATCGGCACAGTAGTGCCGCGTCATCAGATTGGTGATCAGAAATGTTGGTCAAGCCTTGGCACGGTCATGCTTCGAGTGGCACGGTAGTGCGGCCGAGAAAAGGTTGGCACTCCTGATTGCACTCGCAGTGCTTTCGAGATCGCTCGATTGGCACGGTAGTGCCGATGGATGGCATGGTCGTGCCATACCTGGCAGTCATCAGATTTTTGCCATTTTCATCAGAAATGCATCAGATTTTGTCCGTTTTCATCAGAATTTTCCTTTATGCTCTGTTTAAGACCTGAAAATATAAAAGTACCGAATTTGGCACCTAAACGTCGTGTTTTCAGTCAAAAACGCTTAAGACGGAAGTGTTTTGGGGTGTAAAAAACATGTATAATTTAACGTATATCAGATATTCCATTGAACGCTCAAGATCGATACTTCGTTTGAATGCCCCTAATTGAATAGGTAGATTGTTATGCTTCCGATTTTTCAAAGGTTCGCGATTCTTACAAAAGGTCGTCCCAACACTAGCGGGGTGTCATCAAGGATGACAAAGTCGGTTGGGATTACCATTTGATTTGTTTGGACTAACACATCTTCAACTACTCCCATTGATTTTATTGTTTTCCGATTAGATAGAAAAATGGGTATTTGAAGTGGAGAAAAATCACCAATGCTTAATTTTTCAAAATGTAGTTTGGCATTATATTAACACAAAGATCTTTATCAATTGTAATACTACTAATAAAGGAGTTTTTGAAAGAAACATGGAACCGGTGTAATGTTAATTTCAAATGGATCATCTTTTATTAGCGTAGTTTGATCATTTGTTAACTTAATGCTTACCGTTTCGTTAATTTTAGTGTTAGTGTTTAACTTTTTTAAAAACTTAGCATGAGTAGGTTTTAAACAATGATTTTCGAAGAGGTGACAAGAGATTAATTTCTTGAAAATTAGACTCTTCTTGAATTTTAACGTTATCGGACTCACCTTTTTAGTTGTTTAACTCATGTGTCGGTTTTTCACTTTCTTGTTCTTCCATTTTTACCTCCTCAACTATCATTTCTTTAGTACATATTACCTCTTCCCGTGCGCGGGATTCCTTTTTCCCTTGCACGGGCTTCTTTTATATAGCGCTCGATAGTTTTAAGGTGTTCTATTATCTTTTCGGCTACGGGTGAGATAGTTGGTGGTTCGTCAAGTGAGTAGAATAAGGATCCTCAAAGCTTGAGTTCGGAAGTTCGATCCTTGGTTCCTCATAATACTCATATGAGGTAGATGGTTCATACCATTGTTCCTCATTGTAAGTATATGATGGATATGGGTCGTAAACTTGGTTCTTCATAATACTCGTATGAGGTGGGTTGTTCACGCCATGGTTCCTCATAGTAAGTATATGATGGAGAAGGCTCATATCTTGGTTCCTTACAGTATGAGTATGAAGGCTCATACCTTGGTTCATCAAGATATGAGTATGAGGGAGAAGGTTCATACCTTGGCTCTTCATAGTATGTGTATGAAGTGGTTGGCTCGTACCTGGGCTCCTCATAGTATGTGTACGAAGGGGATGGTTCAAAGAGGTCACAATATTGTACCGAGTGAGGATTACCACAATGGTACAATACTCTCTTTAAAATCATCCTCCTCATAGTGGTAGTTGTAACCTCCTGAGTATTGATCCATAAGAATCACTTAGCAGACCACAACAGAGTCTCGGGACCAGAAAACAAAAATAAAAAACAAAAACAGAGGCTGAGCACGGCCCGTGTTTAGTGAGTACGACCCGTGTTCAGGTTCTGTATCTGGGCATTTTAGAAAATATGACTGGTTTCGTTCAGCACGGGGCGTGTTTAGCGAACACGGCCCCGTGTGAGATTCTGTATCTGGGAGTTTGTTTAAAATTATGCAGCACGGGGGCGTGTTCAGCGAGCACGGCCCCGTGTTCAGACTACTGTAATGCAAAAACTACCTAAAAATGTAAAAATGGGTGCGTAGATTTAAAAAAGGTTTTGAAAACGATTAGGTCGTCGATTTTAAGCTTTCTTAAAATCCTTGTGTCCACGGCAGCGGCGCCAAAAACTTGGTGTGTTGTTGGGTGTGATATGTTTATTGATATTTTAAGCCCTTTCTAACACATTAGTCAAGTTTTAAATTTATAAAACACGATATTCTACTAACACTAAACACACACATGGGCAAGTGCACGCATCGTGAGCGTAGTATAGCGTTGGTAAGATACCGAGGTCGTCCAAGGACACAAGAGCTTTTAATACCGGTTTATCCTCAACGTCCAATCAAATCAGAATTGTTTAGAAAAAGGTTTTTAAACATGAAAATAAAAACTAAAAATGCTGAAAAATAAAAATAAAAGAAAAAACAGATAGACAAGATGAATTACTTGGATCCGACTCGCCTTTAATGCAACCTTTGATGATTTCCGCACTTTTGCACTTTTTAAGAGATTATCTTAGTTATAGTAGTAGGCCCCTCTTTTGAAGGTGATGTTACCCTCAACCCAGTGGTTTGAGTCAGCAAGGATACAATCCCAAAGGGTCGGAATATTGAAAGATAATTAATTATGTTATTAATGCGTAAAGTGGTAGGTCTCTCTTTTGAAGGCGACGTTACCCTCGGCTAAGTGGTTTGAGTCAACAGGGATACAATCCAAGTAGCCGGTTTAATGTATTAATAGTAGTTTACATATGAGGGGATCAAGTCATTCGCCCCCGCCATCCAATACCAGTGGGTATTGAAGGAGATCCTAGTAAGCTTGACCCAGGTCCTTGCAGGATCTATACACTGAACAAGGCAAGAACCTTGCTAAACCATTCCCTTAACCCCCGACCAGGTAGCCAACATATCTCTATATAGACCGTAGAGATATGAGTGGTGAAAATCTTTTACTTTATATAGACAGTAAAGTAATGCCAAGACACCACGAACAAATGATAAAGA